>NC_136065.1:1063865706-1064318206 GCF_964261635.1 Lissotriton helveticus | reverse complement strand
ACCCTTGGTCCTCCAAAATCTATCAAATCCTAAAAAAGTACTGGTTCATGCTAAGCTCTGATTCTACCTTACGACAATATATCAATTCTTGTCCATCAATTACCTATCGTAGGGGTATGACGATTAAAAACATGATCAGTCCTAGTTATCCGAGATTGAGAGAACCTAGCCCAACATGGTTAGATTTACTTACTAAGGGTTCCTTTCGTTGTGGTAATTGTAGTGTGTGTAGATTTTCCACTGAAATTCCGCTACAATGGATCTAAGACATTTTTCATCAAAACACACATTGACTGCAATACTACATATGTAGTATATGCTATAACATGTAAGTGCAATAGAGTGTACATAGGTAGTACCATCAGGAGATTAAGGGACCGGATCGGTGAACATATAAGGGCTCTTAAAAATAGAGACAACAGGTACCCTTTGACACTCCATGCACTTAACTGTGATTTACAATCCGAACATCTAACGCTTTCTTTTCAGGGGGTTGAAATCATGCCTCTAGATATGAGAGGAGGCAACCGTGAATTAAGATTACGACAGCTAGAGGCGCGTTGGATTTTGATGGTACATGCTGTTGATAGAGGTTTAAATTTTGATAATGAACTTCAATATTTCCTTGGATGTTAAATTGAGACACTTTGTGATTTCATGATGAACCTTTTGACACAATAAGAAATGTTTCAGTAGTAAGACACTATGTTTTCAATCTGTCTCTCTTTTTTAGTTCCATCCTACAACACTGAGATAATATTCATGAGTATTGTATTTTCTAATTCTGTTATATTCAAATGTATCAAATGTTGGTCAGTATTTCCCATGTGTTCCCTTCTGCACACATTTCAAACAATTTTGCTTGTTCATCCTGTAACATATATTTAAGATTGCTGAAATCACTCGATTGACTTGATGACCATTATATAGACTTATGTTTTCTGATAATGTTTTATCTATTTGAAAATATTTTTGCTATTATTAATGTATTTCTGAATTTCGACAAGATGAGAGTATTTATTATGATATATTTGGTATTCACTATCATATTCTCTATGGTGATTTTTTCGAATCTTTATCTTTTGATATAGCTGTCCTTTCTAAACTAATTATTACATATTTTGCTCCTTTGATGAAATCTTTTTTGGGGTTATAACTCCGATTTGAATATTTTTTGAGATGCTAATATGTGGCAATTTTGAGTACCTGTCATTAGGTAAAAAAATAGACCATGTAATTCACGAGCGGTAACAAATTAAATAATTCGATAAATAGGGTTAAATTACATTTTTCTCCCAGAATGCGATTGTCGTTACATCTTAGATATACCTTTTAGGCTGTTAGGTTTTTCGAATCACTGTTTATTGGGTTGACATTCCCGTTTCTTGTCATTTAAACATTTAACTTACATAACATGGCGCCTTCGATAATGACAATGAACCAGCATTATGCGCTTTGACTCGATAGTCCATTTTCGAGTGCTAGTAAATATCTAATCTATAAAGACTTCACCAAAATGGCAGCTATGTTACACGCGCATACACTGCCGGGCCGTACTCGGGCAAAGGTGAGTCAAGATTTGTGGAGACATGTTTTAATCCTCGTTATACACGTGAATGAAAGAACTTAATAACGGCACCATTTGGTTTGGTTTCACGCTGGGATGTGAGTTGGTTTAGCCCTTTTTTGCCACCATTTGGAATATCATCATTAGATATGCACATAATTATAATAAACCTGAAGGGTTGGTTTTACGTTTCATAAAGATCTAACCAACGGAAAGATTTAATGAAGGCTATATAAGCGTATCTGACGTTTTCTTACTTAGATTGTTGAAACGGTCATCATGAGGTTATTTTACTTACACTATTTACGTCTATCTTTGCTAATAGGTTATGTTGCGTGAATTCCATGATATTGGAAATGAGTGAACAAATTACAGGTCTTGAATATTGAAGTCCGACTTGAACAGAATGTAAGTTTTAAGACTATTTGATCGACAGACAATGTTCGATTTTTATGTAAAATTGTTCGTAATCAAACGATATTGTTATAAGCAATAGGGACTTTTGACTTTTAGAGCACGTTTCTTTTCTTTCTTTATCACAGATTGAAGATACACTATATTTTCTTTTTCTGTCACAATGGTAGGGGTGATGTCCCTGCTTCTAACATTGTTTCTTTCTGGTCCTTTTTCATGATGCATACCGTTTCTCTTTCATTTTCCTCTTTAATTTTTTACTGGATTCTTTACATGTGAATTGATGATGAGTGGCTTACTTGACTGGATTTGCCCTCAGTCACCTCAAGTAACTTTTTCTCTGCACAGAATCAATTTCTGAATTTTGAAATTGAATTCTTCTCTGTTTCATGTAATTATAGTAGTTTTGTTTTTTAAAAATGAAACAATTTTTAATACAAATATATAACTGTAATTATTGTGATATCCTAGCCCTGAAGAAGTCTGTGGCGAGAACCACAAGAGACGAAACACGTGTTGGCGGCTAGACTGTGTCTTGGAAGATTACACATTGTGAATAAAAGAAGAAACAAAGAATTTCAGAAATTGTGTATATGACTGTATTTATTATTTAGGTTCTAGCTCAGGATATATTGTGAATTAATTTCACCCTGCTATTTTCCTTAAAAAGATTGTGTCTACTATCTGCGTAAAATAGTACCCCTCCCTCCAGTTCCTTTTGCAGTTATGCATGTTAAAAATTGGAGCTTTCTTCCTCGGTCAAGTGCAGGCTGATTAGAAAGCACACACTCTATTGTGTCATAATGTTATAAAACTATGTAAAGCTGACTAATGTTGACAGAATTTGAATTGTTCAGGGCATTAAACATTGACCCTTGCTCTTAACGGACGGAGCACTGCATGTGTTAATGTTGAAAGGCGGAGCTTTATTCATCAGTCACTTGCGGGATGATTTGAAAGTACACATTCTCTCGCTTGCTAATGCTCTAAAACAACACAGAGCTGATCAGTGTTTTCAGAGATACGGACTGCTCTGTGCATTAAACGTTGAACTTTGCTTTTAACGGAGCTCTGCATGTATTAATGTTGAAGTTAGATGTTGTGTGCTTTTGCGTGGTGTTAGTACTAAATGTGCTTCATGTCATCTCTTTATGCACCCCAAAAAGCGTGTTTCAAACATAAAATATTAATGTAAATTTAACGTAAACATTGGCATGTACTTACTGGATATCTTGTTGAATGTCGAGCACGATTTTACCAAACTCCTCTTTAGACAATGTCAGAAGTGTCTGTGAAAAGATGAATAAAACAAACGTTTATTTTCCACGCCAAATAAAACAATGCCGTACGTTTTGTACACAACTATAATGTAGTAGTTGTAATGATTTGAAAAGCTTTTGCCCTACTATTTGGCATACAATTTTACGTTGCTTGTCAATGCATATTCCTTTACAAATGCAGCGCTAATAGAAAGGCATTTCAAAGACTGTTTGTTGTTTTAAAACAAATATATTGAAATATATTGTACAGTAATAGCATTTTACCAGGGCTTATTCCCCTTGACGAGTCAGCAAATTAAATTAATAGCGAGTAGCACTCGTTTTTGGGACCCATGGAGGTTTACTGTCCCATTTGTATAGTAAAACATGGCAATACATGTGAAGTGATGGATAGTTTAGTCTGTTAATATTTTTTATATTTTTTAGCAGCAACATAAAGGACGACAAATCTTTGTATTCATAATACCGTAATTATAAGAAAATGCTAAACTGATTTTTAATGTTTTAACTTACAGTTCTTTTTGATAAACCTTTAAAGCTTATTGTTGCTAAGAAAAACGGAAACAATACATTGAACTTACTATTTCAATATGTGTAGCGTAGTATTCTTGATTCTGGTTGTAGGTAGCAGCAAAGACTGCGTCGTTCCGTAGGTCACTCCTGTCTTTTCGGACTGAAAAACGGCTATGTTTAGAACTTTCAAAATTGGTAACTTTGTGTTTTGTAAATTCCTTTACATACACATTTCATTAAGACAGTGTGAGATTAAAGTGTAGAAGGAGCAGTGTAGAAGTGGCAGTGTCTACAGGTAATTGTGAGTGTTCTGTGTAGAAGTGTAAGTGTGAGTGGACTGTGTGAGTGGTCTGTGTTTGTGTGGCAATGTGTGTGTGATTGCTGTGTGTGTTTGCTGAGAGTGTAAGTCAGTGTGTGTGATCTGTGAGAGGGGGACAGTGTGTGTACTCTGTGTGAGGCTGCAGTATGTGTTGTCTGTGAGAGGTGTTAGTGTGGTTTGTGTGAGAGTGGGGGCTAGTGTGTGTGTTTTGTGAAATAACGAGTGTGTGTGGTGTGTGTGCAAGGGGGACAGTGTGTGTATTTTTGTGAGAGTGTCGCAGTGTGTGTGGTCTGTGTAATAGGGGTCAGTGTGTGTGGTTTGTGTGAGAGTGAAAAGCAGTGTGTGTTGTGTGTTTGAGTATGGAGCAGTGAGTGTACTTAGTGTTAGAGTTGTGGTGTGTGTTGTGTGTGTTTTGGGAGGCATTGTGATGTGGTGGTGTCTGTGAGTGATGTTGTTGTCTCACTGATGATTTTGGGGGTGTACCTGAATGACGTGTTGGTGTCCCTGAGTACTGTGTTGGTATCTTTGAGTGATGTTATGGTGTCCCTCAGTGCTGTGTTGGTGTCCCAGAGTGATGTGGTGGTGTCCCAGAGTGATGTTGTGGTGTCCGTGAGTGATGTGGTGGTGTCACTAGAGTGATGTGGTGGGGTCCCTGAGTGATGTGGTGTTGTCCCTGAGTGATGTGGTTGTGTCCCTGAGTGATATGCTAGTGTCCCTGAGTGATGTAGTTGTGTCCTTTAGTGATGTTGTGTTGTCCATGAGTGATGTGTGGTGTTGTCCCTCAGTAATGTGTGTTGGTGTCCATGAATGATGTGTGTTGTTGTCCATGAATGATGTGTGGTGGTGTCCCTAATTGATGTGTGTTAGTGTCGCAGGTTGATTGGTGGTGGTATCCCTGAGGGGTGTGTTGGTGTACATGAGTAGTGTTGTGGTGTACATGAGTGACAGTAATGTTTGAAAAGAATATCTTTTGAAACAGTTAAACATTTCTTTATGCCGTGTTTTTTGTAGCGCATTCAAGCATCTTGAAATTGTAAACAGACCACATGGTGAACTTTCAAATTTGCTAACTTTGTGTTTTTTAAATTCCTTTACATACACATTTCATTAAGACAGTGTGAGGTTAAAGTGTAGAAGGAGCAGTGTAGAGGTGGCAGTGTGTACAGGTAATTGTGAGTGGTGTATGTAGAAGTGTAAGTGTGAGTGGACTGTGTGAGTGATCTGTGTGAGTGTGGCAATGTGTGTGATTGGTGTGTGTGTTTGTGTGAGAGTTTAAGTCAGTGTGTGTGCTCTGTGAGAGGGGGACAGTGTGTGTACTTTGTGTGAGGCTGCAGTATGTGTTGTCTGTGAGAGGTGTTAGTGTTGTTTGTGTGAGAGTGGTGGTTAGGGTGTGTGTTTTGTGGAATAATGAGTGTGTGTGGTGTGTGTGCAAGGGGGACAGTGTGTGTAGTTTTTGTGAGAGTGTCGCAGTGTGTGTGGTCTGTGTAATAGGGGTCAGTGTGTGTGGTGTGTGTGAGAGTGAAGAGCAGTGTGTGTGTGTTGTGTGTTTGAGTATGGAGCAGTGTGTGTACTTAGTGTTAGAGTTGTAGTGTGTGTGTTGTGTGTGTTTTGGGAGGCTTTGTGATGTGGTGGTGTCTGTGAGTGATGTTGTTGTCTCACTGATGATTCTGGTGGTGTACCTGAGTGATGTGTTGGTGTCCCTGAGTACTGTGTTGGTGTCTTTGAGTGATGTTGTGGTGTCCCTCAGTGCTGTGTTGGTGTCCCAGAGTGATGTGGTGGTGTCCAATGTGATGTGGTGGTGTCCTTGAGTGATATGGTAGTGTCCCTGATTGATGTAGTTGTGTCCATTAGTGATGTTGTGTTGTCCCTCTGTAATGTGTGTTGGTGTCCATGAATGATGTGTTTTGTTGTCCATGAATGATGTGTGGTGGTGTCCCTAATTGATGTGTGGTAGTGTCGCAGCTTGATTTGTGGTGGTGTCCCTGAGTGGCGTGTTGGTGTACATGAGTAGTGTTGTGTTGTACATGAGTGATGTGGTGGTGTGCATGAGTGATGTAATGGTGTCCTTGAGTGATGTGGTGGTGTTCCAGATTGATGTGGTGGTGTACCTGAGTGTTGTGTTAGTGTCCCTGAGGGATGTGGTGTGGTGATAGAGCGATGTATTGGTGTCCCTGAGGGCTGTGGTAGTGTCGATGAGTTCTGTGGTGGTGTCCCACAGTGCTGTGGTGTAGTCCTTCTATGCTGTTGTGGTGTCCTTGAGTGCTGTGGTGGTGTCTCTGAGTGCTGTGGTGGTGGATCCCTTAAGTGCTGCGGTGGTGTCCATGACTGCTGTAGTGCTTTCCATGAGTAGTGTGCTGGTGCTCCTGAGTGGTGTGGTGCTGTCCCTGAGTGGTGTGGTGATGTCTCTGAGTGGTGTGGTGTTGTACATGAGTGGTGTGATGATGCCTATAAGTGATGTGGTGTTGTCCTTTATTATTTTACACACCAAATGTAAGAATGGTGTGTAGCAGCGCTTTAGAGGCTAAAAGAAACCTATATATTATATTTTTACCATTGTATTACTTGCTCTTTGACAGCTGATTTTCCGGGACGTAATATGTATTGTTAGTGTTGCTGGGTATGTTAGTAGGTTGTTACTATTAATATTTAAAGAGATCCTATTAACAGCATGTGCATATTTCTCAATGGCGAATTACATGTATGCTTTAGTGGTGCAGCAGGCGCAGTAACACTAGGACTTATAGGGTCAAGCTTCCTGGACTCCTGTATTTTAAAGAAAGCAAATGTTATATGTACATGGGTGATGTATTTTACCGTTTTTAATTTAAATGTGTTCTCTGGGTCGGTTCAATGTGAAAAATGTAGTCAATGAACTAAAAAAGAGAAAGGAATTGTTTTTACGCCGACAAAGTAATACCATTGTCCCTGCATGTGAAAGTATGCGAAGGGGGATTTGTGTTTTACCCCTTACTTCAGCAGTGGCTTCCCTTGTTTAACATGAGAATAGCTTCCTGCTCTTTTAATTTGCATTTCACAGATGCTGGCAGGCAACAGATTACAATCTTTACGATGCAGTTTAAAGCACTCAAGTATCCTGGTCTAGTTTCGTTTTAACATGTGATGTTTCACGCACTTGCAGACTTTCGGTCGGTGTTCTTTTGGTTTGAGCTAAATGGTAAGGCTTCACAATAACTTTGCCCATTTACAAAATGAACGTTCGCAAAATTTCAAATTGCAATTGTTCTTAAAATGTTATAGGCTAAAACAAAATATTTAGTTTCAGAAAACAAATATAGTTTCTGTTCTTTATTTACACGTTTATAAAAGCAGCGACAATTTTTGTTTAGTACTGGTTTTGACAGGAGAAAAAAGTGCCTAGTTTCTAACTTTTTTTTCTTTAAGTGTAACGTTATGTGCTCAGCTTCATGCATTAGATTCCTATAGTTATTTATGTGATGGATAACATAGAAAGTATACATACTCTGTTTTAAATTAAAATTACAATGTGGTTTAAAATTTTGTTTAAAGTACAACTCCATAATGTCTTTGTTCGATTTGTTATTTTTGTGCTTAATTTGTAGCTATAGTGGCGCTAGTGTTAATGTATTAAAAAGTGCTCGAAATTGTGGTGAAAAACAGACCAAACGGTGAACTTTCAAAATTGCTAACTTTGTGTTTTTTAATTTAAATTCCTTTACATACACATTTCATTAAGACAGTGTGAGGTTAAAGTGTAGAAGGAGCAGTGTAGAGGTGGCAGTGTGTACAGGTAATTGTGAGTGTCCTGTGTAGAAGTGTAAGTGTGAGTGGACTATGTGAGTGGTCTGTGTGAGTGTGGCAATGTGTGTGTGATTGGTGTGTGTGTTTGTGTGAGAGTTTAAGTCTGTGTGTGCTCTGTGAGAGGGGTACAGTGTGTGTACTTTGTGTGAGGCAGCAGTATGTGTTGCCTGTGAGAGGTGTTAGTGTGGTTTGTGTGAGATTGGGGGCTAGTGTGTGTGTTTTGTGAAATAACGAGTGTGTGCGGTGTGTGTGCAATGGGGACAGTGTGTGTCGTTTTTGTGAGAGTGTCTGTGTGGTGTGTGTGCAAGGGGGACAGTGTGTATAGTTTTTGTGAGAGTGTCGCAGTGTGTGTGGTCTGTGTAATAGGGGTCTGTGTGTGTGGTGTGTGTGAGAGTGAAGAGCAGTGTGTGTGTGTTGTGTGTTTGAGTATGGAGCAGTGTGTGTACTTAGTGTTAGAGTTGTGGTGTGTGTGTTGTGTGTGCTTTGGGAGGCTTTGTGATGTGGTGGTGTCTGTGAGTGATGTTGTTGTCTCACTGATGATTCTGGTAGTGTACCTGAGTGATGTGTTGGTGTCCCTGAGTACTCTGTTGGTGTCTTTGAGTGATGTTGTGGTGTCCCTCAGTGCTGTGTTGGTGTCCCAGAGTGATGTGGTGGTGTCCCAGAGTGATGTTGTGGTGTCCGTGAGTGATGTGGTGGTGTCACTAGAGTGATGTGGTGGGGTCCCTGAGTGATTTGGTGTTGTCCCTGAGTGACGTGGCGGTGTCCCTGAGTGATATGGTAGTGTCCCTGATTGATGTAGTTGTGTCCCTTAGTGATGTTGTGTTGTCCATGAGTGATGTGTGGTGTTGTCCCTCAGTAATGTGCGTTGGTGTCCATGAATGATGTGTGTTGTTGTCCATGAATGATGTGTGGTGGTGTCCGATAATTGATGTGGGGTAGTGTCGCAGCTTGATTGGTGGTGGTATCCCTGAGTGGTGTGTTGGTGTACATGAGTAGTGTTGTCGTGTACATGAGTGATGTGGTGGTGTCCCCTAGTGATGCAGTGGTGTGCATGAGTAATGTGGTGGTGTTCCAGATTGATGTGGTGGTGAACCTGAGTGTTGTGTTAGTGTCCCTGAGGGGTGTGGTGTGGTGATAGAGTGATGTATTGGTGTCCCTGAGGACTGTGGTAGTGTCGATGAGTTCTGTGGTGGTGTCCCACAGTGCTGTAGTGTAGTCCTTGAGTGATGTTGTGGTGTCCCTCAGTGCTGTGTTGGTGTCCCTGAGTGATGTGGTGGTGTCCCAGAGTGATGTTGTGGTGTCCGTGAGTGATGTGGTGGTGTCACTAGAGTGATGTGTTTGGGTCCCTGAGTGATGTGGTGGTGTCCCTGAGTGATGTGATGCTGTAACTCATTGGCGTGGTGGTGCCCCTAAGTGATGTGATGGTGCCCCTGAGGGATGTGGTTGTGTCCCTGAGTGATGTGTTGGTATCCCTGAATGATATGGTGGTGTCCCTGAGTGATGTTGTGTCCCTGAGTGATGTGTTGGTATCCCTGACTGATGTGGTGGTGTACCTGAATTGTGTGGTGGCGACCTTGAAGTAGAAACGAATTGTGGCTCTTTAATGCACCAAAATAAGTACTTTAGAGTAAATAGCGCATCTTAAAAGTGCGTTGAAAATAAACAAAGCGTGTGCAGAAAATAGCCAGTGAGAATGCGCTAAGCAGCTGATAATGGAGTCAGACGACCATATGGAGAGGGAGGGTGTGTGCTGCCTGCAACTTGAGAGCTGAAATGAAATAAAACCAATAAATACATAGAAAAAAGCATGCTAAAGGCTTGCATAGCGTTAAACTAAAGAATGAAGTATATTTGTCAGTAAATAAGCATGCATCTAAGTAACTTTGAAATTCTCAATGCGTGGACAGCGAAGAGCCACTGAAAACACGTCACAAAAATAAAAGACGACTAGAGCGAACCTATGGAGAGGGAGGGGGTGGGCTGCCTGCAACTGGAATGAAGAACATAGGGAGGAGGGGTTAGGTGGCAAAAGAGAGAGAATGGCGCGCGCAGGAGAGAGAGGGGGTGGTGTGCCTGTTTGCGTGTGTCAACAAATGTAGAGCGAGGCGCGCGCTGGAGAGGGAGGGGTTGGGATGCCTAGGCATTTGAATGCGTGTGGCAAGAGACGTGCACGCTCAAAGTGTGTAGGAGCCGATATGTTGTTGTGTCCATGAGTGTTGTGTTGGTATCCATGAGTGATGTTGTGTTGTCCCCGACTGATGTTGTGTCCCTGAGTGATGTTGTGTCCCTGCGTGATGTTGTGGTGTTCCTGAGTGATGTGTTGGTGTGCCTCAGTGGCGTGTTAGTGTCCCTGAGTGGCGTGGTTGTGTCCTTGAGTGGTGTGGTTGTGTGCCTGAGTGGAGTGGTTGTGTTCCTAAGTGATATGGTGGTATCCGTGAGTGATGTGATTGTGCCCCAGAGGGATGTGATTGTGTCCCTGAGTGATGTGTTTGTATCCATGAATGATATGCTGGTGTCCCTGAGTGATGTTGTGTCCCTGAGTGATGTGTTGGTATCCCTGACTGATGTGCTGGTGTCCCTGAATGGCGTGGCGTGGTGGTGTCCCTGAGTGGCGTGGTTGTGTCCTTGAGTGGCGTGGTTGTGTCCCTGAGTGATATGGTGGTGCCTCTGAGTGATGTGGTGGTGCCCCTGCCCAAAAATACGTAATGTAGAGTAAATAGCACTTCTTAAAAGTGCGTTTAAAATAAACAATGCGTGTGCAGAAAATAGCCAGTGAGAACGCGCTAAGCAGCTGAAAATGGAGTCAAGCGACCATATGGAGAGGGAGGGTGTGTGCTGCCTGCAACTTGAGAGCTGAAATGAAATAAATACAATAAATACATCAAATCGCATGCTAAAGGCTTGCATAGCGTTAAACTAAAGAATAAAGTATATTTGTCAGTAAATAAGCATGCATCTAAGTAACTTTGAAATTCTCAATGCATGGACAGCGAAGAGCCACTGAAAACGCGCCACTAAAATAAAAGACGACTAGAGCGAACCTATGGAGAGGGAGAGGGTGGTGTGCCTGTTTGCGTTGGTCAAAAAAAGGAGAGTGAGGCGCGCGCTGGAGAGGGAGGGGGTGGGATGCCTGGGCATTTGAATGCGTGCAGCAAGAGACAGATAGCGTGGCGCACGCGCACACAGTGTGTAGGAGCCAATGAAAGCTCTTAAAAAATGTGCGTGGTTATGGCAGCTGGTGACAATGCGCGTGATTGTGTCCACATGAACTGTACTGAATCCGCACTTGGTGAAGAGTTTGTTTTGCCTACTATATAATCGCCTATTTATCCCTGAAGGATAGAATAGTCGAGACCTAAAAATGCCTTAAGGAAGGAGGACTTAGAACATCATGGAGGTAGATAGTACTCACATTGCTTATATTGGTGATATGTGCATGTAACACTCATGTAACATGTGTGTCACCTGCATAACATGTCCAATGATCCCTTAATCGAGTTTTTCCGAAATAGGAATGCAAATACTTCAGTAAAAGAGAATGGAGTCTGTGAAATGAAAAAAAGCAGGGATCCTACTACCACATTAGTTTAAGCACATTTTCGATTCAAAGTAGGACATCCCATAAAAACCCGTTTTTAAAAGGTTAAGCAACGTTTCTCTCCTAATGGTTGCCACACCAAGAGAACTTCCTTCAGATAAAAAAGGATGTCTGGAATTCTGCTTCTACATGTCAGCGGAGAAAACAAAGTTATAAAAACATGCCAACCTCAACGTCAGAAAATGGATTTACCAGGTGTATTCCCGTGTGCGTTACAATTCTTCCTTTTTATCTCTTCTCCCCTGTGCCCTCTTCCTTCTCTGTACATGTTCATATGAAGACATCGACTAAGAAGGTTTCTTTCTCTCCCCTGCGCAGAGGTTTCATGTCAAAGGTTGAAGCACCAAAGTGAAAGGTTTTCATGTCTTTAACAGGTGACCTCCCAGCAGCAGCGACTTCTGGAAAGATATTTAATAATAATGCACCTAATGTTTGTGTTGCCACCTCTGTAGCGGTGTGCACAGGGGACCAGGCCGCAGACCTGACCTCCCATCACTCCCTGTGGCTGGCTGAAGCTGAGCTGCTCGGAGACAGGCACCATGTTCAGAACTCAGTGATATGCCCTACAGCAAGAGCCATGGAATACTAATCAAGCCACTTATGTCCACAAAAATGAACATCCTCTGTCCCACTCTGGCACTGGCTAGAATCAGATCTAAGACCCCTCGACATCTTCTGATAGGTTTGTTGACGTTGCTACGTCTGCTTTGTTTTGTGCTTCATCTGACTCAGGTTGGCGTTGTTCACGGACTGACATTGATTAAGCAAAGAAACCCTTAAGGTTTCAGTGAAGAGCAGATATGTCATTGTTATTGCTCTTAGATCTTGGTAGGTAGGCTGCTTTGCACTTTGGAAGCATGCTGGTCACTCTTTTTCCATAAACCCCAGAAGTGTTGTATTATTTATTATTTTTTGTCATGCCTTCATCCAATCCAGTACACTTCTGATATAAGTGCTAGGACTGCTGCAGCGGGAAGTGTACCAATTAGAACGCTCTCTCAGTGACTTAACTGGGGACTCTTGGACCAGTAACTTCCATAATTTGTTCAAGGCAGCTGTGTGCTTCAACTACCACCATTCAAATAGGTTTCTACAATCGAATTGGTACTTTACATTACTTTTGCCATTTTGTAACATATAGAGTTTGAGGTTCTATACACAGTTGTTTTAAACCATGATTGTTACCTAGTGTGTAATGCCCCTCAACATCTCAGGTGGCTGCATAAATCATGTTATTTGCTATTACTTGTGAGAATTTTTGTTGTAAGCAAATTGTATATTTTTGTAAAGAACACATAAAACTTTGGATTTTTTATTTTCCATAGCCAGTCTTTAGGGCCAGTGGGCCAATGAATCACAACTGACATTTGCCCATTAGACTGAAGGTAACACGTTAAAAAATGAGCATCGTGCTTACGAGATAAAGTAAATAATTACCTTGAGCTACAAACTAGTGTTATCTAAAAATAAATATATTTTGTGGCATACTTTGAAATTATGTTGACATTTTAGATGTGCAGAGGGATTGCTTGCGCTTATGAAATTTGGATTGTGGATTGTTCTTGAACAGTGCAAAACCAAAGGGGATGATGGACGGAGTGTTGAACATTGCAAGAGCTCACCCCAAGTCAACTGATCTGGGTTTAATCGATCATCATTCTTTAGCTCACTCCGCCACCCCAGTTCATACATGGTCATGTGCAAATCAGTCTGACTCCCATGGGAACAGTCCAGCCCGAACTGCTAGTCCACGTCTTCCTTGAACCGAAAACAAGCATCCTGGGACTGGTTTCTGGCTAATCAGCCATCATCAGCCAGGCTAGCTTGAATCCAGTGGCAAAGTGAGCAAGGGGCCCACATTTGGGCATACCCTGCCAACTTAGGGGGACCAAAGCAAAACCATAGGGGATGATGGATGGAGTGTTGAACATTTCAAGCACTCGCCCCCAGTGAACTGATCTAGGTTTAATCAATGATCATTCTTTAGCTCACTCCACTACCCCAGTTCAGACATGACCATATGCAAATCAGTCTGACCCTGTGCCTCATGGGAACAGTCCAGCCCGAACTGCCAAGCCATGTCTTCCCTGGACCGGAAACAAGCATACTGGGACTAGTTTCTGGCTAATCAGCCATCATCAGCCAGGCTAGCTTGAATCCAGTGGCAAAGTGAGCAAGGGACCCACATCTGTGCATACCCTGCCAATTTAGGGCGAACAAACGATGGATTTAGGCCCAGATCTTTGTACTGGGGTGAATGTATGACATTGTTCTGCATTCTGTCCATCAACTGTTGTTTATGTATTTGTCACCCCGAGTGGGATGGGTATGCTCAGACGTGAGCCCCGTGCTCTCCATGCCACTGGAATAAAGTACCCTGGCTGATGTGGGCTAAAAGCCCAAAACTGGTCCTAGGATGCTTGTTTCCAGTCCAGGGAGGACCTGGCTTGGCAGTTCGGGCTGGACTGTTCCCATGGGCACAGGGTCAAGACTGATTTGCATATGGCTGGGTTAAAACTGGAATGACATGGTGAGCAAAAAACAAAGGATTTAGGCCTAGATCTCTATACTATGGTGAATGTATGACATTGTGCTGCATTCTGTCCATCAACTTTTTTTTTTGCATTTGTCACCCCGAGTGGGACGGTATGCTCAGACGTGAGTCCCTTGCTCTCCATGCCACTGGAATCAAGCTATCGTTGCTGATGAGGGCTGAAAGCCCGAAACCAGTCCTAGGATGCTTGTTTCCAGTCCAGGGAGGACCTGGCTTGGCAGTTCAGGCTGGACTGTTCCTATGGGGCGCAGGGTCCAGACTGATTTGCATATGGCTGGGTTCAAACTGGAATGGCATGGTGAGCCAAAAAACGATGGATTTAGGCCCAGATCTCTGTACTGGGGTGAATGTATGACATTGTTCTGATTTCTGTCCATCAACTGTTGTTTTTGCATTTGTCACCCAGAGGTGGACGGGTATGCTCAGAAGTGAGTCCTGTGCTCTCCATGCAACTGGATTTAAGCTTTCCTGGCTGATTAGGGCTGAAAGCCCGAAACCGGTCCTAGGATGCTTGTTTCCAGTACAGGGAGGACATGGCTTGGCAGTTCGGGCTGGACTGTTCCTATGGGGCACAGGGTCAAGACTGATTTGCATAGGGCTGGGTTCAAACTGGAAGGGCATGGTGAGCATAATAGCGATGGATTTAGGCCCAGGTCTCTGTACTGGGGTGAATGTATGACATTGTTCTGCATTCTGTCCATCAACTGTTGTTTTACCACGTGTCACCCCGAGTGGGACGGGTATGCTTAGATGTGAGTCCCGTGCTCTCAATGCCACTGGAATCAAGCTACCTGGCTGATGAGGGCTGAAAGCCCGAAACCGGTCCTAGGATGCTTGTTTCCAGTCCAGGGAGGATCTGGCTTGGCAGTTCGGGCTGGACTGTTCCCATGGGGTACAGGGTCAAGACTGATTTGCATATGGCTGGGTTCAAACTGGAATGGCATGGTGAGCAAAAAAATGATGAATTTAGGCCCAGATCTCTGGACTGGGGTGAATGTATGACAGTGTGCTGCATTCTGTCCATCAACTGTTGTTTTTGCATTTGTTCTTGAACAGTAGCATAGCCAGTTATCACAGACATATGTTCTATTCTTGTCCAAAAGAACATTGGTGCTTAGTCACAAACTATATTTTGTCATTCTTCAGTAGGTACTACTATGGGACAACTCAAGGACTATACAATGCTATTCACACATGCGGAGGTCTCTGCCTCCACCTCTTTTATCTTTCCTGTTCAGAGATCTCCCCACAGCAGTGGAGATCTGTGGAGACATGTAGATTTACTCATGTGTAAGTTTACATTTGTGAATAGCCCAGTTAGTGTAGATGCACTTCAGCAAACCATCAGCAATACCCGACAGGCATTTCTTGTTTTTAAGAGTCCTGTCTCCTTCTGGATCTTTTAGTCTACCATTGAATCAAATCTGCTACATCACAATTGCTGTCAGCCCCTGGCTTGGTAGTGCATATTGTGAAGACCAAAGAATAATGATCCATGTACTTAATAATGTGGCAACACATTTCCACATATTTAAATTCAAGGCAATGCTTTACAGTCATTGCAATATTTCATTTGATGAAGCATGGATTTTAATTTTGTTTTAATGCGTCTCCTAATGTGTTTTGCTCTATTGTATTAGCACAAGTTGAAAAGCACTTACACTTTATTTCATAATAAAAACTAGCCTAGTAATAGTTTTTCTGCAAAGTATTATCTCATCTGGTGCAATGCAACCTTTGCGTAGGTTGCCAAATTGGAGGCCCAACAAGCACCAGTGAAGCCAATAGGACTGATGTTGGCTGGCAGCCTGTTAGCTTTACCAATTGCTTTTTTTAAAACATTTTTATAAAGCTTTATTAGAAAAAATCTACCCGTGCATATGCATGCTGCACATAGGCATCTATCTTAATATTTTGGAATGGGTTACAAGCTCATTTGAAAACATGGCCATTGCAAGAAGTGCACACAGGAAGCGAATCGCTGCAAGTGGCAAGGGGGGCCTAGTAGCAGTATCTGGAAAGCAACCGGGTCCCTGTAAACTTTAAAAGAAGTAAAAACAAATATGTTTTTTTTCTTAAAAGCCCATAACGGCCTACACGTCCCTGACACTGAAAAGGTCTACTTTCTCTGTGGGTGATGACAATGTGCTTAATCAGAATGCCTTCGCTCACAGAGAAAGTAATCAATGGCTCAAGCAAGCTGACCCATATTTGATGTTGTGGGTGGAAGCAAATTATGAATGAAAGCTGGACAGGTCTATGGATGAAGTGTGCTAGTCTGATGGGACCTGTCTCTGCACCGCTTTTTCGACTTGCCGATGCTAACTACCGGCAGACCCTGGTCCACTTCAGGGCCTGCTACCCAACTCTCACAACTTGCTCTTTCCACTGTCCCTTTAGGCCCCCCTCATGTCCTGCTTTTCATGAAATATATATTAGCAAAATGTCCCAGTGTGATGACATGGGAAAATGTGACTCCCAAACACCCTCACTCATACTGAGCAAGATACGCCCCTGATTTTTCACTGAAGTGCATCAATTGAGACACCCGCGGCTGTATCCATGGCGGTGTTGATTTTCTGCATCAACAAGTATGTACAGCAGTGGTAGGATTTGTAGTATAGGCTCCATGTCGGCATAGGACGTGGGAAGCTGTGTAGAGGTGAGTGTCGGCTTTATGTACCTCCCTTTTCAACAGCTCAGATGAGGTGGTTGAACCGCCACGGTCATCTCGTTGAAAATACATATCGTAATTAGGCGGGCGGTTCGTAAGGTGGTCTGCTGTCTGACATGCTCTATTGGTCCTTTCTGATGCCACCATGGTTGTAATTTCCTGTCTGAGTTGGAAGGACCATGGCGGTCGAATTTCTATGCATATGCAAGCATTGTAATCCGGTGTTCAGAGTGACCGCTTCCAACAAGACCGCGGTGGTATACCACCTACGACAAGACAGCGCAAGCCGGTCCAACCTGCATCGTAATCAGCCCCTAAATAATAATGACAGAAACTAATAGATTTTCATAAACACATGGTACATTAACTGCAACACTGCTAGAAACACAATTAGACTGCAAAATGAATCCTAACCCTTAACCTAAAAGCATGAGAATGACACTATATCTTTCCTTGCATTCAATACACTGGGCCCTTCAGAGTCATCTTCAGGAAAAAGAAAAGTCCATCATTTGTTGCAAGAGTGAGCACAGTTAGGACACAGCTTCCTCCAAAGCTGTGAAGAAATTAAATTTCGTTTCAGCACAACAACACAAAATAGATCCTATTCCCGTTGTTTTCTGGAAATTAAAAAGTACACCATCAGACTTTTTAATCCTGAAGAATAAAATAGCATTTATTTTCGTATTTGCAAAAGTGCACATCAGTTCAGACAGGCTGAAGCCAAGCCATGTCAAATCGAGGTCTATTTATGTTAACTTAAAACGACATCAAATGCAACATTACTTTAATTAATAAATCTGCCCTAGTGCAATCATAGCTTTAATTTTAATCTCTATTTGAGTAGCAACGTCCTTTAAATGCTTTACACATGATTATGTCCTATGACAACTGCATTTATAAATAAACCTTTCTATAGGAACACCTCAAACTGGGGGTGAGCTAGCTAAGTGAGAAGGGAATAACCAGAAATAGGAACTTTACTTAACTTCATCTTAGATTCATTGTAAAACCACCACCTTGTAGATGCTTACCTTCCGCAGATGATCAATAATAAGCTCTCCTTCAGGTCAGAAGTTACAGATCAAATTCCCACACAACTTCACACCAAATGCTCCACTAGTGCCCTCTCACATCCTGCAAAATGTATGTGCTTAATTCTCTCTGTCACTAAATTCTTTTATACATGTTGAGACTTATGTATAGCAAGTCATGTTGCCTCCTGTATGCCTTTCAGTCAAACGTTTTTTTTCAATATCTACACCACCTCCTTGTTTGCTGATACCTCCTTTGGTTCTGTGCTATTTTATCATCTAATGTTATACTGTAGTGCATACCGGGGCACTGACTCAAGACCATATTCTAGCAAAAAAACACATTTGCTCCTTAAATTCATCTCATTCTAAGGCATTTGGGATAGGGCAAGCCCTTGAAAGACAGGAACTGAACTTAAGAGTGGTCTTTATTTTGTCAAGGAACCATTCAATCTGCACCTGCTTATTTCCCAGCACCATCAGAGCGTCAAGGAGGAATGTCTCTCCAATGTACATGAGAAGAGCCCTTCATATTGACATCTACATTCTTGCTCCCTCCACAGTACTCATGGTCCCAATGGTTCCACTCCTGTGTGTCACAACATTCTTTAATGAGGTGTCCACAAATAGCAACCCATCAGACTCTGTCCCTTCATATACCTTTTAAATATAGAAGTTAATTTATATTTGGTATTACACAGTTGGAGATTTTCTTACATTGGACATCTTCTTTCTTCTACACAGCACGTTTTTTTTTGTTTTTTTAGTCTTTCAGTAATTAGTTGGTGCTGTTTCCTTCCCTATTCTGTAATCTTTTTCAGGTTTTTTTTGTTAAAACTATTTGATTCATTAGTTTTTACATGGCAGCTGTTGGCTGATTTAGGACTGACAAAACTAATAAAATGACCTACATTATTTAGACTACAACATATAATATGAAAATGACAATTGTCTCAATTAAATTTAACAAGAAAAAAGGGGTATTGTCAATTGCTAGTCCTTTATTTAACAAAATGATGAGTTTTGAGAAATGTAAATGTCGAGAGCCCTTCCTACAAAAATAGTAGTATAAACTTTATTTCGACAACTCATGTCATAAAAGGTAGAAAAAACACGCCAGTTAAGATACAGATAAAAACATAAGAATCGGCGGTTCATGCAACACATATCACAATAGGCGTACAGGTTCTTCCTTCCACAACAGTATAGTTTCTACATCCTGCTTCCTATAGCAAGATGTCATTTTAAAACCGTGTGCGATAGTTACTTGAGGCACTCAGTGCTGCTACATACGACACCTCAGATGGAAGGCGATCCAGATTGTAAGTCAATGAAAGAGTACCATGCCCATTCAACATGAGCCAATTGGAAACAGTTCATCGTACAAACTCATTCTTACAATAAGAGTTCAAATTCATTTGTTTTTAAATTACAGCAATTGGAAAGATGGACGATTTAAAAACAGGTGTTAAAAACAACTATTGCGTTATTACTAAGATTAAATTATACTTAAGACAATCTCAGTGAGAAAGAAGAACCATCATAGTATTACAACAATTAAAATGTGCTAAATTGATCATCGTACCCAGCAATCGTATTATTTTCCTCTTGGACCATCTTGTGGCGAAATATCGGGGTAATTATTTAAAGTAAATTGCATTGCGTCTGAGGGAATCAAGAGTTTCCTGGGTATATAAGCGAATAGGCCCTTGGGCAGCTTGGTCTAGAGACCATCCTGCTGATTACTGTGCTTCTCTTGTTAAGGCCTTCCTCCTAATGCCCCAAATGTGGCTTAAGAACTTAACCACTCCACAGGCAAAAAGTGGTCTGGGGTCCGATTTTAGGATACACAGGGCTTTCCGATGATTCTGTGTGCCCAATTGCTGGCAGATCAGTTTTAGCCATTTGGACCTGGGCTGCACATAAGCCAGGCATAAAAACAGTGAATGAGCAACGGATTCCACTGCTTTGCAACCTGGGCAATTACTTGGGCTTGGGTCATTTAAATGCCACTTGGCTGTTACCTTGCCATTGGGGAGGGTGCCAAACCTACAATGGATATATAACATCCTGTCCTGGGGGACCTGGATTAGATCTAAGTAGGGTTCTAATAGTCTTGTCTGTTCATGGTGATGGAATTCTATAGTGAATTTCCCCTGATTGGGCTTGGTAGACTTGTTGCTCAACCCATTCCCAATAATGTTGTTTTATTACCTCTTTTCGGGCAAGGCTGGATCTTGTTTTTCTCATAATGCTTGAAGCCCTACATCGAACACCAATTTTCTAACCACGAGGACATCCCCCCTGTGGAGGTGCAGGGCCTTCTGTCTGTCCTCGGTACTACAAAGTATGAGCTGAGTCTGTCAAAGATACAAGAGTGCTTGCAACCAAAGACTGAAGATCGAGGGTGCCACTGCCAAACATGCTGCATGCCCTTAATCTTGTTTTCATGCAGAACCATCTTCCGCCATTTGAGTGATCGCCTATCATTGGATGGATAGACCTCCTTGATGTAATTCAGGGGCAGATTTCTCATGGGATTAGAGGTAGTATCGCTCAGAGACTTAAAAATTAGGCAAATTGTGCATTTCATATCACTTTATTTTGGGTAAGATGTGTTTTAACAGGGTTCATTTTGAAGATATCATTGTGACTGTCTGTGAGTTGACTTGATTACTTTGTCTGCATTATTTCTTCCCACCACTACATTATCTCTACTACTGTGACCAACACTTGCTTACAAATTTGCAACACAATTTAACTCTTTCTACTACATTTAAAATCCCTGCAGTAGAACAGTGTTTTACTTTCTTAAAATGTATAGATCTCAGTCGAGGCAAGAGTAAAGAAAGCTCAGGAGAAATTGTTGGCGATGACCTCATTGTCCCAGATAGAAATCATTGGCACATGGTAGTCTTTCTTTCCTTTCTGCTCCCAGCTCCTGAAGGACAAAGGGCAGTTATAGACAGAAAGTATACTGTGGCAGTGGAAGGAAGTGGAGTACATTTCCACTTTTACTGCTATTAAGTCCACTTTCACAAGCCGGAAGAAGTATGTGTAGTGCCATGGATCTCCTTTTCATTATGTGAGAATATTCACTTGCTTCTTCTATTTTTATTTTGTACAAGTGATAAATATATGTAAATTGTAGATGTCAAATAATTATATATGTAACTCATGTCACCATCAGGGATCCGGAGTTACGATTAGGGCAGACAGTGACTAGAGCCAGTCATACTAAAGATTTTGTAATCACAAACCTTCAGATTCACAATATCAATTGGTTTTTGACTGCAAGATTCCTTTTTGTAATGTATGAAACCCATTTTATGAGTCAGAAGAGTTTTTCTAACTTGCAAAATGGGTTTTGCAGCCCATACCAAATCACAATTTGGAAAGGGCATAAAAAGAGATTTCCTTCCAAACTGCAATTTGGCATGGTTTGTGTCATTGGTTTGTGATGCCCTTTTACTTACTGGTAATCTTCATTACTCCTTGTTCTATTGTCCTTGTCCCATTCATTACAAATTGAGATATAACTATCTCGCAGACAGAAAAAAGAATTAAAGGAATACTGGAACCCCTACCCCATGCCCTCAAACCGGGAGTACGTAAGTTGTAACTACCCACTATTCCTTCTGAGCTACCAAGCCCCACATGTAAAGGTCGGCCACCCAAGAGGGAGGTGTGGTAATGAATGGGATGAGGACAACAGGACTAGGAGTAATGAATATTACTGGTAAGTAATAGGGCATTACCCCCTGGACCCTCGTATCCTCGTCCCATTCATTACAAAGTGAGAATACCCAAGGCAAGCTCCCGGTGTTCATATAGAAAAGAAATCAAAATATACAGCAGCACCTAAAAGTGAATTCTTTATACAGGAACAACATAAATCAGGAGCTCACAGCCTGCAACACTCCCAATCGAAAATACGTATCATCACAAAGCAACTTCTGTAGCCCATAATGCCGGACAAAAGTATTAGAGAAGGCCTAAGTAGCTGCCCTGCAAATTTCCGCAAGGGACACACCCGTAACACAGCCTAGGAAGACAACAGCCCTCGAGTAGAGCAACCCTGCACCCCACAGGAGGCAGGCACCCAAATAGAGAGTAAGCCAGCTCAATCACCTGCTTAATCCACTGACTAATGGACAAAGAACAATCATTCTCTCCTCTGGAGAAACTCCAAAAGAAACAAATAAGGAGTCAAACTTCCTGAATGAACTTGTGTGATCCAAATAGACCATCAAAGCACGTTTCTCTCCCAACAAAGACCACGGAACACTGCCCACAGACTGCGAATCAGCCACCAAAGCAGGCAAAATCCCCTCCGGACACTGATGGAATTGAGAAGCCACCTTGGCCAAAATAGAAGAATCCAAATGTAGTACAACCCCATCCTCCAAAAAAAGACAGGAATGGTTCACTGGCCATCAAAGCCCCCAATTCATCAAGGCCACCAAAAAAAAAAAAAAAAACACCTTGAAAGTTACAAACTTAATGTCCACCAGCTCCAAAGGCTCAAAGGGAGCAGCAACCAGAGCCGGAAATACCAGAGGCAAGTCCCACAATGGGAACAGAGGCTTCACCAAAGGGCGAAAAAGAGAAAGCCCACCAACAATCTTCATACCAAATCATCCAAACCCATCAGATTTCTCCAAGGGGACCAACAAGCCCTAATACTATAGCAGCCCACTGTGGCATAAAGTAGACACAGTCAACCGTTTCTCAAAGTCATCCCAAAGAAACCGCAACACATTCGTTAAGGAACATTCCAGGGGAAACAACTGAAGAGACTCACACAAACTCTGGAAATTCCCTCAATGCCGCTCATAGGATTTGAGATTAGAAGGCCTAAGTGATTGGTGAATGGCCACTGCTAAGTGCAGAGGGAGTCCTTTGCACTGCAGCCCCCTCCCTTCAACTTCCATATCGACCGACGCAGCCTCAGAAGAGGCAAGAACGGAGCTGACCATAGGGGAGACTGGAAGCAGGGAATCAACTAAGGACCCTGAACAGCTAAGAGCTTGAGAGTGCGGAACCAAGACTGATGAGGTAAGAAAGGAACTAGCACCACGAGCAAGTTGGATTTCTCCATCAGACGAGCCAGAAACTTGGGAATCAGAGCAATTGGTGGGAAGGCATATAACAGCTGGGATGGCTAAGGAATGGTGAAAGTATCCACCCCCAGACTCCATCCTGCTGGCTGCATGCACAAAACATGGGCACCTGAGCATTTAGCTGGGAAGTGAATAGGTCCAGAAAAGCAAAACCAAACCTCCCTCACACTTCACAAAAGACCTCCTCTGTGAGAGAAATTCCCTGAGAGGGAGAAAAAAACAACTGAGGGCATCCACCACCCCATTGTCCAGCCCTTTGATGGGAATTGTCACCGAAGACTGAAGATGCCTGTCCACCCAGCAAAACAAGGGCACTGCCACTGCATTCAGAGACCTGGAACGAATCCCCCTTGATGGTTCAGATACACCACAGCCACATGGTTGTCCGAACGTACCACCAAATTGTGTCCAACAGAAGCTGATGGAACCCCATGACTGCCCTGTAGACGGCCATCAGTTTCCTCCAATTGCAAGAATGCCTCACCTCCTGGAGAGGCCAAGGAATCTGCAGAGAACTGTCCTCCAAAGAGGCGCCCCACCCAAATTCAATGGCATCCATAGTCAGCACTGCAGGAAGATCAGGGTGCAACGGCATCCTCTTGGAAAGATTGTCCTGCACTGGCCACCAAGGCAGATGTGGAATGATGGCCGGAGTTAACAGAACCACAGAAGCCGTAAGTGTAAGTGGGCCCAAGGAACCGTGAATACTACAGCATCCATGAGACCCAAGAGCCGCAATCACAGGGAGCCTGAAAGAAAGCTCCCCCCATTATATTCGCTGCCAATGCCATCAAGAAGATAGCCCTGGGAACTGGCAGAAAGATCCTGTTCAGGATGGTGCAAAACTGGGCCCAAATAAATGTCATATCCTGTGAAGGTACCAACTGACACTTACCCTGGTTCAGCAAGAACCCATGAGCCTTGAGTGCCGCACACACCACCTGCAGTTCATGAAGCAATTCCCCCTTTGATAAGGGGCATCAAGCAGCCATTCATCCAAACAGGGATATAGGCAGTGCTTTAAATGGGCTGGTACTCACCGGTGCTGAGTACCAGCACTTCCAAATTTTCTACCCGTCAGTACCGGCACTTTTCTTTGGTCAGGGAGAGTACCGGTACCCTGAATGATGGCACGGCAGGCTCGGGTTCGGTATCTCCTCCAGATGCCATTCTGCTTCCGGATCTCGCCGTCGCACTGAGCCTCTGAAGTCGACTTTTGCAGAGAGGCTGCTAAAGTCCAGAGGTGCCCCTTTGACTGTCCCCACACTGCAGGGGTTTGAGAGGGCTTGCATCACGCTGTGATTAACAGGACAGGGTCTAGGCAAACCCTGCACTGTTAATTAGGCATGCAACGAGCATTCAGGTGAAAGTGCTAACTGCCAGCATGAGGTCTGCACCTTCCTTGTCTAGAAACGCCTGGCTCAGCAAACTGGTGTCTGACTAGTGACTGGGCACTGTGGAAGCGTTTTTTTCAATGGCATGTTCATTTGTTTCTTTACTGGCCTCCTTCAAACCCGTACTTGTGACCTTCACAAATGCTATATTGTATGCTGCTTTTCAGAGTGGGACATTGAGACATTTTGGTATTTCCCCTGAAAACCTCAGAGTTGTGAGTTGCCGTTTTTCCTGCTATGATTGCTTGCCAATTACCGGCATAAGGAACTTAATGAGACAATTATGTTTTCTGAGGAAATACGGTTTAGCATGTGAATGTGTAAATGTGTGTAAATGTAAATGTAAATGTGTGTATACTTGTAAAGCGCACTGCCGCCCCATCTCGGGGCATCCTGGCGCTGTCTACCGCTGTGGAATCCTTCCTGGCTTTCCCTGTGAGATGCCCCCTCCAGGGCACCCCCAAGGTGAAGCCAGGCATCCCAGCGCTGTTGGGGCCGTTGTTGAGATTAAGCAAGTTATTGCCCAGAGTTGCAGAGTGGGACCCATGATTAGAGTAGGCACCGAGGTGAGAATTATCGAGTCCGCGGACATTGAGCCTAAGACCCTGCGGCGTCGGGAATTGAACCCTGGTCCCGGGCCTGACTTCTGCTTCAGGGTCTGCCGCTTCTAACCAGTGAGCCACACTTCTCCAGCATTCAGCTTCTACTGCGTTATTTCTATGATAATATTGTCCTGTACATAAGGCTTATGTTAATTTGCCGTAGGTTGTGCCTCATATTTGACTTTTTTTCAGATCAAGACTTACATAACTTACATAACTTAACCAGAAGCATTATGGGTCTAGTAGTCCCGGTCGTGTTATGAATGTTAACAAGACAATTTTGTCTGTAAGATTACACAATTTGTGTTTTTTAGCCTCTTGCCTGTTGTTCATTAAGCTTAATATTAGACTGCCCCTACCTGTTGAGTGAGTATGTGTAGTATCTTGTGGCACGCTGTTTATTTGGCGCTTCAGAATATCGCTACGCTCTGCAATGCATTAATAAGACAGTAAGCCTTATTGGTATGTCATTTTCAGATGTTATCCCAAATGAAATACTGTCTCCTCTTAATTGGTCTAATTATATATCAGCAGCATGTTTTTACTATATGTTTTAACACATGTTTTTTATTGAGGTTGCATTTACTGATGAGTCCATTCATACACATTTTTGTGTTTTTAATAGTATATGCCCAACCCTTTGGCAGGCAATTTGGTCTTTCATGTGCTCTTTCATATTCACTGGTAATGTGGACTGATTACGTCCCAAGCAGTCAAATGTATTTTATAATTTTGCCGTTTGCTTAATTATGTTTTTGCCGTTTTTTCATCTGAATAGCCACACTATTTGAGTGCTGAGTTGTGAATTATTCACTTCATGTGTCTGAAGCACCACGGAGCGTCTCATTTCTATGTTTACCATGTCTAACAGTGGGGGAAGAGCTATTTAAGCTCACGTGTATGTCGCAGGCCAGATTGAGAAAGGCTGCTTTGGTAGCCAAAACCTTTCTCTTCAGTTGTAGGGTCGAGGGGGACCTGGGAAAATAAAAAATGCCATTTACCTTCAATCCTCGAGGGCGTGCCTTCTTCTGATGGGAGGGAAAACTGTGGAAGGCTTGGGTCCTGTCACTGACCGGCCTGGACCACTAGTACATGAAAAAACAAAACAATGGCCGGGCAGTATTAAATTGACTACACAGTACACAGACCTAGTGTAATAAATCACTAGGTTGGACAACCATTTGTGTTGATTGACTTATTATTTTTTATAAAATATTTTGTGCAAGAAATTCTTTAGCATCAAAAGATACAACACAACATTCATGACACAATACAAAAACCAAATTCAGTGGACTGAAAAACAATTGTCAAAACAATATGAAAACAATGAAATTGTCATACATAAATAACGTGGACAACTGGGGAAAGGCCTCAAATTAATCACTTTACAGAGGCTCCAATCCTGGATATACAATAAACAAGGGGACTGTTCAGTTTGAAAAAAACCTCCTCGTTATAACCATCACAAGATACACAGTGGATACCACATCAGGTGCTCAGGCTAGGAACAACATGGGAACATCTAAACAATTCCAAAAAGTGTTTTAGTTGAATCCTAGCATGCCCTAGCGATTTGGTATCTTGGAGGTAAGAACGTCGACGCGTTTCGAACCCGATACCATTCGGTGGGTTCTCCTCAGGACAGGGACTGGGGGGTTGTTGTCACTGTGAAACAATTAAGACATGGTGTAAGTGAGGGGTCGTTTTAATAAGCTCATCGCATAGACTCACCCACTTCAATGTAAAAAAAGGGGTACCTTATTTGTGAGATGGAAGGGTCACTCCCTACGGGAAAAATGAAAATGAAATACGGGATTTAAATTAAATATAGTCTACCTGTGTTGTAAATATGCTGCGGACAGGTTGCTACAAGAAATCAAAGCGTACCTTGACAGAGGACGAGGTTGCCGCTGAACAAGAACGCGATGCCGGCCGTGATCAGTTCTTCGATGTATAGATCTAAAGTCTGGAGAGAGATGTTGGACTCAGTAAAACTCGTGTACCCAGATAATGCACCGGTACACCGCAGGGTGAAAGAGGGAAAGCCTACCTTGTTTGACGAGGTCGTTTATTTACATAGAGCGCGTGGGAGGCGGCGGCGGCCGCACGGGCTGGCGTGCTGTTAAAAAAAGAGGAGAGCGCACGCATTTAAGCTGACATTCAGATGACCGTGATTTACAACAGTTGCAAACAGGGGATCCATACCCCAGGCAGATAACTTACTTCTCAATAGAGAAAGCGAGCTGCAACGGTCCGGCACCCAGTGACTTCAAAGACACAGCTTGTTACAAAAAAAGGGGGCGTGTCACCCTATATTTAAACGCCCAGTGGTCGCAGTGAGTTATGGGATGTGTAGTTTTTTAGTAGCAGGGAGTGCGCAGCACAGGACAGGTAGATCGTATACATGAGTAAATCTCTTATACCCAAGGTCGTGGTGCAACGCATACTCGAGATGCACCACGACCTTGGGTATAAGAGATTTACTCATGTATACGATCTACCTGTCCTGTGCTGCGCACTCCCTGCTACTAAAAAACTACACATCCCATAACTCACTGCGACCACTGGGCGTTTAAATATAGGGTGACACGCCCCCTTTTTTTGTAACAAGCTGTGTCTTTGAAGTCACTGGGTGCCGGACCGTTGCAGCTCGCTTTCTCTATTGAGAAGTAAGTTATCTGCCTGGGGTATGGATCCCCTGTTTGCAACTGTTGTAAATCACGGTCATCTGAATGTCAGCTTAAATGCGTGCGCTCTCCCCTTTTTTTAACAGCACGCCAGCCCGTGCGGCGGCCGCCGCCTCCCACGCGCTCTATGTAAATAAACGACCTCGTCAAACAAGGAAGGCTTTCCCTCTTTCACCCTGCGGTGTACCGGTGCATTATCTGGGTACACGAGTTTTACTGAGTCCAACATCTCTCTCCAGACTTTAGATCTATACATCGAAGAACTGATCACGGCCGGCATCGCGTTCTTGTTCAGCGGCAACCTCGTCCTCTGTCAAGGTACGCTTTGATTTCTTGTAGCAACCTGTCCGCAGCATATTTACAACACAGGTAGACTATATTTAATTTAAATCCCGTATTTCATTTTCATTTTTCCCGTAGGGAGTGACCCTTCCATCTCACAAATAAGGTACCCCTTTTTTTACATTGAAGTGGGTGAGTCTATGCGATGAGCTTATTAAAACGACCCCTCACTTACACCATGTCTTAATTGTTTCACAGTGACAACAACCCCCCAGTCCCTGTCCTGAGGAGAACCCACCGAATGGTATCGGGTTCGAAACGCGTCGACGTTCTTACCTCCAAGATACCAAATCGCTAGGGCATGCTAGGATTCAACTAAAACACTTTTTGGAATTGTTTAGATGTTCCCATGTTGTTCCTAGCCTGAGCACCTGATGTGGTATCCACTGTGTATCTTGTGATGGTTATAACGAGGAGGTTTTTTTCAAACTGAACAGTCCCCTTGTTTATTGTATATCCAGGATTGGAGCCTCTGTAAAGTGATTAATTTGAGGCCTTTCCCCAGTTGTCCACGTTATTTATGTATGACAATTTCATTGTTTTCATATTGTTTTGACAATTGTTTTTCAGTCCACTGAATTTGGTTTTTGTATTGTGTCATGAATGTTGTGTTGTATCTTTTGATGCTAAAGAATTTCTTGCACAAAATATTTTATAAAAAATAATAAGTCAATCAACACAAATGGTTGTCCAACCTAGTGATTTATTACACTAGGTCTGTGTACTGTGTAGTCAATTTAATACTGCCCGGCCATTGTTTTGTTTTTTCATGTACTAGTGGTCCAGGCCGGTCAGTGACAGGACCCAAGCCTTCCACAGTTTTCCCTTGCGTTAGAACGGGTCTTCACCCGTACGGCTTTAAGTCACAAGTAAACTATAGTGCACTCCGCATTCATTGTATCCAGGTTTCCTGGTATATAATATGGCAGAAAAAGACACATTGTCATTTAGTGAGGAACACATTGACAGGCTCCTTGCAGACTCAACACTTTTCACAACTGTCACGTTGAGCGGCACGGCTAAGCAGCAAAACGTAGCAGACAAACTCCTAAGATTGCAGAAAAAGCATATCAGGACAGAACTACACGGCCAATTTTTATTGGCAAACCTAAGAGCTGGAACCATTCCCTGGGGATTACAAATTAAAAACGTCCCGGTTATTTTTACCGACGACCCTGTCTACAAGAAGGGATTCAGCTGCATTAGTACGAAGTGCAGCAGAGATCTCATGGTACACACAGTGGAAACGGCACACAGAATCTGCCAAAAGGAAATCCAAGAGATAGAAGAACAACTCCAAACTATCAAGGATAATCATACGGAATCAGAGGCTAAACTTCTCTTAGAGAAAATTGAAAAAGAACTAACAACATTCAAGGACAACACCATAAATTTCAAAACTTCGAAATTTGAAAAAGACAAAAAATCATTCAATCTAGAAACAGTGTATCCCTATCTAAAAGAAGACTTCTATACCCGTTCTGAATCCACTAGATATCTAAACAGCTACCAAGGTAGATCCAAGAGAAGATTTCTTACATTCTCTGACACCTCTTCAGACACTTCAGCTGAATCAGACCCAGGTGAAGGATCATCCAATAAAAACCAACAGAAGAAGCCTTTTTTAGGACAGGGCCAGCAACAACAGAGGACCAAATTCAAACAACCACAATGGGAAATGAGCACGCGAAAGCGGAATTACAAGTCGTAAAGGATTCCTCCATTATTAACATCTCTAATAAGATTCTAACTAAAGCAGAGGAAGAACTGCTTCAATTGGGCCTTTCATATGTACCGGACACCCGTATAGACTTCACCAAAGTGAAACTAGAAGTCATTGAATTCTTCAGAAAAATCCGTCTGAAATGGTTCTTCAGAGAATCGACAAATCAACCACAAACAGAAGCTTCGGGCCTCAGAAACAAGTCTTCATTCTGTCCCCCAAACAACAACATGGCAAAAAACATCATTACTTTTGAGCAAAAAGTTCTATCCTCACTGAATGTGCTGGAGAAGAAGAAACGACTTATACCAGCTAATCTCTCGAAAGAACAAAGACAAGCCATTATGACCCTAAAAAACCAACAGGATGTGGTCATTAGACCAGCAGACAAGGGCGGGGCGGTGGTCCTATGGTCGAAGGAACTCTACAAAGCAGAAGGCAGAAACCACGTGTTGAATCTAAATTGGTAACGCCGTATCACACAGGATCCGACGGCGGAAATAACCTTTGAAATAACACGCTTGGTGAATCAAGCGAAAGAACAGGGTATCCTGGGTCCAAAGGAAGCTGAGTTTTTGGTGAAACGCTATCCCAGAACTCCACACCTGTACTTTCTGCCGAAAGTACACAAGGACCCCAAGACGCCACCGGGTCGTCCAATAGTATCGGGATGCGATTCAGTGCTGGAGCCTATTTCGAAATTTGTTGACGTGTTCCTGAAAGAATTTGTCACAAAGGTACCATCGTACCTCCGTGACACTATGGATTTTATTAACAAGGTGGAAGGCTTGGATTTTGACCCAAATACTCAACTTTTGGTCACAATGGACGTTTCGTCTTTATACACTCAAATCCCGCAACAAGACGGGGTGGATGTAATTGAAATGTACTTGGACACCAGACCACGTCCTCACAGAGTACCAACTGAGTTGATTGTCAACTTTGCGGCCCTCGCCCTAAAGAAGAACTTCTTTTTGTTTGAAGAAGAAATGTTCCTACAAATTAAAGGATCAGCTATGGGGTGTCCATTCGCACCTGAGATGGCAATTCTGTACATGGCCCAGTACGAGGAGAGGTTTGTGTACAATAACAACCCGTACAAGGCCCAAATTGGGCAATGGATGAGGTATATAGATGACGTGTGGTGCCTCTGGAATGGTACACCACAATCTCTAGAAGAGTTCCATACCTGGCTGAATGATAGAAGTCCGGACATAAAGTTCAGCCTGGCGTATGATTGCCGAGTGATGCCATTTCTGGATGTCGAGATCAAAGCAACATCTGATGGTCTCAAGTCGACCTTATACCAGAAGAAAACCGATAAGAACAATTCGCTCCACTATAAAAGCTATCATCCTAAAACCCTGAAGAACAACCTCCCCTATGGACAGTTCCTTAGGGTGAGAAGGAATTGTTCAAGTACTGAAGATTTTAAAATCCATGGCGAAGCCCTCATGAACAAACTAAGAGAGAGAGGATATCCGGGGAAGCTTGTAAAACACTCCATGAAGAGGGCGAGATGGACACCCCGTGAACATCTACTTCAGAAAAGGGTTAAGTCACAAACAGATCGGATGGTTTGTGTGTCTACATTCGGACCCCATACAAATCCGGTACAAAAAATCATCCGGAATAATTGGCACCTCGTGGAGGAAATCATCCCGGAGATTGGCAAGCCCCTGTTTGCACTGAAAAAAAACAGAAGTATAGGACAGCAAATCTCATCCACTAGGGGTGCCGTCAGAAAGGATACACAAAGTACCCTTTTCAACATGGGCCCAGTGAAGGGCCACCACAAATGTGGAACTTGTTCAGTCTGCGGTTTGACGATTGAAGGCACTCACTTCACCGATGGAACAAAACACTGGCGCCATGAGGACTTTACAAACTGCAAAACCAAATACGCAGTGTATGCCATAACTTATCCCTGTGGCAAAATCTATATAGGGAAGACGACACAAGAGGTGCGCCAGCGGATAATTCAGCACAAATCCCGAATTAACAACAAAGTGCTCACTGCGCCCCTGGTGTCGCACTTTCTGAAAAAGGATCATGTCGCGAACGATCTGAAGTGGACCATTTTGGCAAGTATAAAAAATGTCCCGGGTGCTGGAGGAGATCCTGATGCAAGACTGGCACAGAAAGAGGCATACCTCATCCTGAAATTCAACACTGCAGTGTCAGGATTGAACGATCTGAATGAACTGAGCAACCTATAAATGACCTATTTTGTCTGTTTCACAAGTCTGCTTATGCCGTTGCTACTCTCGAGTATGCGTTGCACCACGACCTTGGGTATAAGAGATTTACTCATGTATACGATCTACCTGTCCTGTGCTGCGCACTCCCTGCTACTAAAAAACTACACATCCCATAACTCACTGCGACCACTGGGCGTTTAAATATAGGGTGACACGCCCCCTTTTTTTGTAACAAGCTGTGTCTTTGAAGTCACTGGGTGCCGGACCGTTGCAGCTCGCTTTCTCTATTGAGAAGTAAGTTATCTGCCTGGGGTATGGATCCCCTGTTTGCAACTGTTGTAAATCACGGTCATCTGAATGTCAGCTTAAATGCGTGCGCTCTCCCCTTTTTTTAACAGCACGCCAGCCCGTGCGGCAGCCGCCGCCTCCCACGCGCTCTATGTAAATAAACGACCTCGTCAAACAAGGTAGGCTTTCCCTCTTTCACCCTGCGGTGTACCGGTGCATTATCTGGGTACACGAGTTTTACTGAGTCCAACATCTCTCTCCAGACTTTAGATCTATACATCGAAGAACTGATCACGGCCGGCATCGCGTTCTTGTTCAGCGGCAACCTCGTCCTCTGTCAAGGTACGCTTTGATTTCTTGTAGCAACCTGTCCGCAGCATATTTACAACACAGGTAGACTATATTTAATTTAAATCCCGTATTTCATTTTCATTTTTCCCGTAGGGAGTGACCCTTCCATCTCACAAATAAGGTACCCCTTTTTTTACATTGAAGTGGGTGAGTCTATGCGATGAGCTTATTAAAACGACCCCTCACTTACACCATGTCTTAATTGTTTCACAGTGACAACAACCCCCCAGTCCCTGTCCTGAGGAGAACCCACCGAATGGTATCGGGTTCGAAACGCGTCGACGTTCTTACCTCCAAGATACCAAATCGCTAGGGCATGCTAGGATTCAACTAAAACACTTTTTGGAATTGTTTAGATGTTCCCATGTTGTTCCTAGCCTGAGCACCTGATGTGGTATCCACTGTGTATCTTGTGATGGTTATAACGAGGAGGTTTTTTTCAAACTGAACAGTCCCCTTGTTTATTGTATATCCAGGATTGGAGCCTCTGTAAAGTGATTAATTTGAGGCCTTTCCCCAGTTGTCCACGTTATTTATGTATGACAATTTCATTGTTTTCATATTGTTTTGACAATTGTTTTTCAGTCCACTGAATTTGGTTTTTGTATTGTGTCATGAATGTTGTGTTGTATCTTTTGATGCTAAAGAATTTCTTGCACAAAATATTTTATAAAAAATAATAAGTCAATCAACACAAATGGTTGTCCAACCTAGTGATTTATTACACTAGGTCTGTGTACTGTGTAGTCAATTTAATACTGCCCGGCCATTGTTTTGTTTTTTCTTCTGATGGGAGCAGGATGGATCGTGGATATATATATATCCTGTTTGGCTTTCATTTTGTGTAATGAGGTAACCTGTTTTGTTAACATAAACACATTTCTTGTGTTTTAATATGTACTGCAACTTGCATAGAAGTTCTTATCTATAATTATGTCTTGCCCTTAGCTCCGCCCTTAGCCCCGCCCACCTGCCACACCTCCAGCTCATTTTAATGAGTACCTTCACTTATTGTTTCCCATTTAAAGCACTCGATACAGGTGGATGCCCTGAAGATGGATTGAAGCAACCAATGGAGCCAACACCTTGGTAAACACCCGTGGGGATGACTGAGAGGCAGAACACAAAACTGATAGTGAGTCCCGTGTATTCAGAACCTCAGAAACTGCTGGCACTGTGGAGGAATTGGTACATGGTAGCACGCATCCTGCAGGTCCAAGGCACACATTAGATGATCCCTGAGAACCAAAGGGATCCCCCTCTGTAAAGGATTCCATCTTGAATGTCAGGTGTAGGAGAAACTTGTTCAGCGGCTTCAAATCCAAAACCATCTAGAAGCCCCCTGTCGCCTTTGCCTCCAGAAAAATTATGGAGTAAAACTCCCTGCTTTCACCATCTGAGGAACGTCCAGACTGGCACCTTTATGCAGAAGAGAGAGCAAACTCCTTGCAACAATGCCATCCTCTTGTCCGATAGTCATCGCAAATTCTACCTAATAGCCCTGCCTCAAAATGTCCAACACCCTAACGTCTGAAGTAGCCTGAAGAATGTGCTGAATACGTTCGCTGACCACAAATTCTTGACTCACCATCATATAGTGAGGAATGAGATTTCGGAGGGGGAGACTTGGCTTTCAAGTCCCTTCCCCAGCCAGATGGAAATCTACACTGCAAAACGAGAAGGCTGATGAAAGGGAGATTTCTGCTTCAATGGCTGCTTATCATCACACAGTGCCCTGTTTAAGGGAAGACAAATGTTTCTTCTCCGTGAAGAGTTTTGTGCAGTTTGTCTTCCAATCCAGCCACAGACAGCATATTTCGCTAGAAAGATAATCTCAGGGCTGAAGCTTTCTGTTCTGAATCTGTCCGTCAATTTTTCAAAACCAAATTCTGGTGGGCTGCCACACAAGCCCCACCTGACAGTGCAGACTCTCTCACCACATCAAATGATACCTCTGAGACATATTCCACATGGTGCCCGATATGGTCCAACAACCCAGACAATCAGAGATGCCATCCAAGGACGGAAACAAGGCTTTGACATCTGAAATCAGAGATTGGGCCATATATGTACCATAAATTCCAGTCCTGAGGGCTAGATGGGAGCCTGAATACACTTCCGGAGGGAGGCATCTACCTTCTTATCTACCGTATCCTTGATGACAGCATCCTCCACCAGGGATGTCCTCCCCACCAGACTGGCCACAACTGAATCACTGGGAATTGAGGTTGGCAACTCTTTTTGCATATCCTGCAGAGGGTAAATCTTAGACATGAACCTAGGTAGTATGATCTTGTCAGGATATTTCTATTCCCTTTTCAGTACTTCCTGGATGTAAGGAACCAGAACGTCAATAGTGGCAGAACTCTCAAACTGATGCAGGAGTGACCTGGTAGAAGTGCCCGGGATCTCCTCATCCGGAAATCCCATGTTTGCCTTCACATGTTTAAACAAATCAGGCAAAATGCCCCAATCTATATATTTCATCTTATGCTCTTCAGGGCACAGAATCTCCTCCTCTGACCCCGAAGATTGAGAAGTTTGTACTGGTCATGCTTCTTTAGGTTTACCACCTTCACCCATCTCTTGTATCGTTTTCTTAATCAAACACTGAATTCTGGCATTCGTACCCTTCCTGTGGCACTTTGACCGAGAAGGTGAATTTGAAGAGGCAGAGAAAGCAGAGGAAGACTCCTCTGCATGCCTCCTTTTTCTCAAGTGCTTGCTCATGGTCACCACTGAAAGTAACAGCACAGCAATCTACACCCCCACACTCTAGTAGATGTGCCTCCCATAGCTAATATCAACCGATGTGCGGTTCTCACCTTGAACCGGCATTTGTAGGTGTCTTGAACCTCTGTCAACCAGCAAAGACGCAGAATACTGAAGACACAAGCGTACACTCTGCTCCTGGTGTGCTTGCTCAGTATTGCCATGTCCCACACCAGAAGTCAGGCAACCCTGGAAGCGTAACCAATGTAGTGCTCCCTGGCCCTGCCATCAAGTGCCTGGAGGCACGTCTTTCCACCAGCCTGGCAGCCAGGAAGACGCACACCATGTAGCATCACCCAGAAGTCCGGTCAGTGTAAAACCTTAAACTTTTTCAGCTCAATAACCCAGCAACTGAACAGAATGGAGCTAAAAATTAACTCCCTTGCAGCTAATTTCATATACCTACAACAAGACCTTCTCAACAGGACCAAGCCACCGTGCTCCCTCTCCCCGGGTAGATTTGCTCCCACCCCACTCAATTCCTCTCCCTTGGCCCCACAGAGCACCCCTCGACCTTCCAGTCCATCAGCAAGTCAGGCACTTTGACCCAACAGGGATTGCCAACCCTTTTCGATACCAAAACCTGATGAGATCAACAACCCTTACCTCGCTTTGAGCCAGAAGTCAGCCCCTTTCCCCATCCCTGGTATTATCGGCACTAACAGAATCCCTAAAACGGTCCACTCGCCTAGACCTCCTGCTCAATACTTCTCTATCCACCTAACTCCCCCCATCATCGAAGCTCCCAGTCATCTCTCTTGCATGCTCCTCAATAGCAGATCAGCAGTAGAACACGCCACAGAAATTGCTGAAGCTCTACTCGCTGAAGAAATTGACATCGCCTTCCTCACCGAATCCTGGCTCAATGTCTACTCCACCCCCATTCTTGACATTCTCACCCCTCCAGGGTACACCATCATCAGGCAAGACAGACCGATCAAAACTGGGGGAGGACCAGCCATCATTCACAAAGCTGGAATACAGATTACCAAACTTAAACCTGCAGAATACCTATCATTTGAATACCTGGGTGTCAAACTCACTACCAAGGGCACCTCACCCATCAAATTCCACACTATCTATCATCCCCCTGGAGAGCGTACCCTTTTCCCTGAAGAACTAACAGACGTAATATCACGGTTTTCCATGACAGATACTAAAGACGCGTTCCTGGGTGACCTCAATATCCACTGGAACGACCCAGAAGACTCCACTGTCCAGAAACTATCCAACCTACTTGAAATATATAACCTCAAACAACTCTGCAATAAACCAACTCACATCAAAGGTGCAACACTGGATGTGATCATTACCAACAATGAACTGGTCTCTCTGAGAGAAATTTTTCCCATTGACTGGTCTAACCAACACCTCATTCTGTTCAAGATTGATGCACTTGTCAGCCACCAACCTATTTGTGATGACAAACCTAAACACTGGACCATAAACATCAAAGAAGTACCTTTATCCGAACTTGAATCCAGGATTCATGCCCATCTTCAACTCCAACCCTGATCAAGGACGGCCGATGACCTCACTACACACTTTAACTCAAAAATGACAGAAGTTTTAGACCAAGTAGCTCCACTCAAACTCAAACAATTGAGGCAAACCAAATCAAAACCCTGGTTTAATGTGGAGCTGAATGAGGAAAGGCGTCATCTCAGACAAACAGAAAGGTCTTGGAGACTAAACCCCTCGACCTTACACTTAGCGCAACTTAAATCTGCTAAGCAGGCTTACAAAAAACACATTTTCAGTGAAAAGGCGTATTTCTTTTGCAGCCAACTAGATCTGGCGAAAAACAGACCGAGAGAACTCTTCAACATTGTCAAAATCCAAACAAACTGCACTCCCTCTCAAGAAATCAAAGCCACCAATGAGCGATGTGAAGAAATTGCCACCTTCTTCACTAATAAAGTCTCAAAAATGGATCAATCCTTCATCCATACCGCTAACCCTCCTTCACTCTTAACCTGCCCCCCTTTAACCACCCTTGACCATTCAGAAAGAGTTCTTAACAAGGACAATCAGGCCTTCCTCCAGCTAAAAAACAATGCACATTGGTCCGACTTTGAGCCAATGTCGGAAAATGAGGTCTTCAGTATAATTTCTAACCTTCCTCCCACACTATGGACCCCATCCCATCCACAATTATAAAAGAACTCAACCACACCATTTCCCCTTTCTGGACAAAAATCATCAACACCTCTCTCACCTCAGGCTGTGTCCCAGACTCCCTTCAACTTGGACAAATCACACCCATTCTCAAGAAACCAGGGGCAGATCCTAATGATCTTAACAACCTCAGACCTATCTCCAACCTCCCATTCCTTGCAAAAACATTGGAGAATGTGTTCTCCACCAACTCAACAAGCACATTGATGAGTTCAACCTCCTCGACACCCTTCAATCAGGATTCAGGAAAGGCTGTAGCACGGAAACTAGGAGTGGGCATAATTTGCGTAATCGCGTTACGCAAATCTCCGCGAAACGGTATAAAATTTCCGCAAACACGTAAAAATTCCGCGAACACGCGGAATTGCTTGTTCGCGATGCTTTTTTACTGTTCGCAATCGCTGTTTGCGTGCTCGGGGGAAATATCTCACGAACACGCATTTGAGAACGTGAACAAGCAAAAAATTTCGCGAAGTCGCGGATCGCAATATTTTGGGCAATTTCGCGTTCTCCGCAGAACGTGAAATTACCCAAATTCAGCAAGCGGAACGAAATTTACCACCCAGGCCTAACGGAAACAGCTATGCTCAATGTCTCTGACTATATTCACAAGGCTTTAGATGAAGGTGATGTCTGCCTACTCATCCTTATTGACCTATCTGCGGCATTCGACACAGTAAACCATCCAGCGCTTCTGGAGACCTTGTCAAAGCGCTCCGGCATCAATGGCACAGTACTAAAATAGTTCACCTCCTTCCTTCAACACCGCACGCAACGAATTAAAATCAACTCCTGTCTCTCGAAACCAACAAAATTCACACTTGGAGTCCCGCAAGGCTCGATCCTCTCCCCGTCCCTCTTCAATCTCTTGATGGAGCCCCTCACAATCATCTTGAAAAAAGCTGGAGTGAATTACCACCTTTACACTGATGACACCCAAATCTATTTCAAAATCATGTCTTCCAGCGACATCCAACACCTCAATGCCACGCTAACCGAGATCCAAACTTGGTTCAACGCTAATCACTTAAAGCTCAATCTAGATAAAACAGAACTAATCCTATTCTCTCCAAAAAGCAACCTTTGTCCAATCCAAGAGTGGCTCAAGAATCTGGTCGCCCTAAACTGCCCCATCGTCCTATCCGACTCAGTTAAGTCTCTAGGTATCACCCTTGGCAAGAACTTATCTATGGAGGCCCACATCAAAAACTCTGCAAAAAGTGCTCTTTTCTCTCCGAAACACCTCAAGAAATTGAAACCCTTTTCTTCCCCATGATGACCTCAAGTCAGTAGTCCAATCCCTAGTTCTCTCTAAAATTGACTACGGGAACGCGGGAAAGCCATCTTAACAGGGACTCCAAAAGCTCACCTAGCCCCTCTAAGGGCAGTGTTGAACATGGCAGCTCGACTTGTATTTGGAGTAAAAATATTTGAACACATCACTCCAGCTCTCAACTCCCTCAACTGGCTTCCCATGGAAGGGAGGTGTATTTACAAGGTGGCCTGTATTACACACAAAATCCTTCACTCTCCGGCCCACAACTACCTGAACAACAAACTGGTAAGAGCAGGTCAATCCAGAACTCTGAGAAGCTCCAACTCACTCCTTCTTATTCCTCCGAAACTGAAAAAGAAAACCACATAATACCGATCGTTTTCTGGCAACGCTCCCAGGATGTGGAACGCTCTCCTTAGAGTCCTCAGATGCAACCCCTTCTTCTCCTGTTTCAAAAGGGACCTCAAACTCCATCTCCTTAACAAATACTTTCCTGACCAACGTCAACTAACCTAGACTTCAATATCCGAGTTTATTCCTCTCTCTTGACATTCAAGGATAGTTGGTGACCGGACTGTGTTAACCACCTTATTTTTCATGCTGTATTTTTTTTTATCCCTGGTTTGCTTCCTTACTGGCTGCCTACGATGTAATGCAATTTCCGTCTGTTTTTTTACAGGGTGTATGAAAAGCGCTCTGATACCTTCGGGTCAAGCTAGCGCTATATAAAACTTTTAAAATAAAAAAAAATAAAAAAATAAAAGAGACGACCTCCGACTTCCACTCCACATGTCTCCCTGCAAGCCTGGCAGTCAGGGAGACCTGAACCCCGCCTGCTGCATTCACCACCCTGCTATGATGACATTTCACGAGAGCCAGAACTGCCACTCCAGCCCCTCAGGAGCAGCCTCCATCCTCATCCCATTCTGTCAGCAGACTGAAAAAAGAACAGGAATGCTGGGTATGTAAGACTTAAGTTTTCCCAATGTGAGGGGGTGGGGTAGGGGTTCCAGTATTCCTTTCAGTCTTTTTTCTGCCTGTGAGATAGTTATATCTCACTTTGTAATGAATAGGAAGAGAAGAGGAGGGACCTGGGGTAACTGCTAGTTCCTTTCATGAACATAGGCTGCAGTGCTTAATTTGAGCTGGTGGTTTCTGGTGCTGGGCGCGGCACTTAATTACCAACACCAGCACTTATGACAGCTGCCACATGATGGTGCTGTTTCTGTTATTTAGAGATGAACAAAACAACTGTTGTTTATTAATTCAATATCCTTTAAAAACAACTAATACCGACCACCCGAGCTATTCTTAGAACTTTGGGGGGCCTCAAACAGTCTGAATAGTCACACCTTTAGCAGTGTGATGTTTAGAAGTTGTGTAGGTGATGTAATTGGGAGCTCTGTGAGTAAAATACCCAGGCAAATTCTTGAACCAAACTAGCACATGAAAGGTAACTCAAAACATATTAAAAAAATGAAAATACACTATTGCATGTACACATAAAGATACAAATTTAATAACATGATATTCATTAAAACTGATACATATTTATACATAAAGGATAAAAAGGTTTGTAGCATTTAAACATATGCATATTTTCAATCATGTAAATAGTTCATTGGTATAAAAGATTAGATGGTTTCCTGTTTTTTGTCTACGCGTTTCGACACTTGTGTGCCTTCCTCAGGACTGTACCATCACACTATTATAAGCAAAGAACTGGATTGATGCGAGGAGGATTAGGATCAATATGCCATCTAGGTCAGTTTAAATATCGGTAAACGTCGTGCCTGATTCTAGTCTGACGTTTAGATTGATAGAATTTTCTGGTAAATAGTTCGGATAGTCTGCTAGGTATAGTTGGCTACTTCATATCACAACACAGGATAAATATAGTAAAGTTGAAAAGGAACCACAATTGCCAAACTGCTGCAGTCCATGCGTTACTTCCCATGATATTTTCAAATATTTTCGGCGGTTAAACGTTTCTTACAATCGGGTTTCTCTTTCGTTCTTCAGAGAAATACTTCAGTGATAACTGCGAGCAGTTGCAGCAGTTGGGCGGTTCCTGTGTTAGTTTTAGTCAAAACGGACCGCACACAGTAATTGGGAGCTCTGGCAAAAGTAATGGGAGGCGCAAGCTGTAGTAGCCTCCTGAACAGGGCCCTGGTACTTATTTTTTCACAAATTAATCACCGATGGGCTACTTAAAAAAAGAAAATCCTACTTGGGAATCCAAACACAGAGCTAGCATCCCTATGTTTATAGCCTATCGCACAGGTCATAAATTATGGCATGCCTAATTACTATTTATTATGCAACCTTTCTGTGCATGGTGATTTTGTGAATGACCTAATGCTACATAGGATGGTTCGCAAAATCAGAGACCATTCTCAAAATGTTGTTGCACAATTTGCCACGACTTTTTGTGACTGTTAGTCCAGCGGGTCCTTGGTGTGCAGAATGCCTCCTGTGATAGTCTCACTGGACAGTGTCAGTTTACCCTTCGTCCCAGTGTAGGGGACAGTAAAGCATCAACCTCTGTTTCACCCTGCCCTGATTGCCTGCAGGTTCCCAGGAATCTCAGTGTGGGTGTAACTAAAGGCTCTCTCGAGGCTTGAGAAAAGCAAGAGAATAGCAGGAGTGTTAGCCTGCTGTCGCCTTTTATAAACGCAGTTTGTTTTTTAAACTCCAAAGAGGCACCAGTATCTTCTCGTTCTTGTTACCTCTGAATCAACAAAGCAGCCATCTTCAAAGCGCAAGTGAAGAGCTAATGGGCCTTGTTAGTCAGAGTGCCCTCTCGAAACACATCGCTAATTGAAACTCCAGCAGGGCCCAGCGTCAGAGACACACAGGCTGAGGCCGCGGCAGACCCCCAGCCCCGCTGGATTCCCAAGGGCAAGACTCCACACGCAGCTCGGACTCCACGTAAATCCTTCTTGAATATACTTAACGCGCGCAATCCTTTTGCCAGCTGAAATTCCCCTTGAAAGTGTCAAGTGACCCACAGAATGTGGCAGCAGCTGGCTCAGACCTGGAGCCCGGACAGGACTCTAGTGGGGTTTACACCGCGTCGAAGGCGTTGTTTTGCAACATGCCCTGACCTCTGTTGTCCACTAGCACACCTGACAATGCATGGATGAGGGACGAAAACATACCACTCCTTTCAGCGAAAGTCGCTCATATACAGACGTCACCAGTCATTAGAATGCATACACACAGTACAGTAGGCCTGCCTGATCACGTGACCCTTCAAGTGCCGCGCGGCCACGATTCCTAGGTCAATTAAGCTTAAAGCCTTTCCTTAGTAAGGAAAATGGTCAAGTTTAGGAAACGAGGACACGGTTATGAATCGAGCACAATGTGGGTCCTTTTCACTCAGAGAGATAGCGACTGTTTAAGGCCAAACCTGTCTGCTTGAAAAACCATTAATATTTGCCATTGACAGCCCTCCTGAGATATGATAATGTTTGCTGTGGTAACCCTGACCTTCTGTTCTCTAGCCACTTTGCGGGATTCTACACCCTTCATTAGATGATGCAAAGTGACAATAATGTGTCCTCCTAATTCTGGGTAATCCCATGACAGCTGCCCGACTGCAACAACCAGCTAAATTAGCAATTCAGCCCTCAAATGCAGAAGTGGTCCGTCGATCAGAGATGCAACCAGCCATGGCTCCATTTTTTGAATTCACTGGTTCGGCGTATATGATGTGACTCCAAATCACTACAAAACAGCAGCAGGGGAAAGTGAGCTTTGTTTACTTAACTTTTATAAATATGCCATATTTTGCGCACAGACCTTCAAACATGACGGTATGATTTTTTCATACAATACATGCGTTGCAACGTTCCTTTTTGTTTGCATTATGTATATATTCTACTGGCCTCGGGGATATCCATTTGCTATTATAAAAAATACTGTACATGGGCTTTCCAGAACATCCAGACACACCCTGAGCTTTAAACATTACTGCTAAAAAATAATTTTAATGAATACAAAGTAAACCAATAAACTAATTTTAATGTATTGTCGGAAACTACAAACCCTACTGTTTCTAAACCCTGTAACCACAGACGTTATTAATACCTAATGTATTGTTACTCAATGTACCGATTTTGGAGATATGGGAGACTGACTTGCCCTTGCAGCAGATACAGTGCATGTCAGGAGGAGTGCTTAACTCACTGAGACTTCTTGAGGCAATAAGTATAGACGCCCATTTTATAGGTACTTAAAAGTGAATACTTCAGGTCCAGGGCCGATATGCCTTATATGGCAATTTCTTAAGGATAGGTTGTTATAGTAAAATGCTGCATCACCCCCAGTCTTGTCCAAGCTCCTCTATTTTTCAGTTTTTTTTAAATCTCAGTTTAAGAGAGGAAGCTTCATACCACGGAAATTTCTTTAAAGGTTTCTTTTTGAAATGTATTTTCTTGCAAGCTTCATTGTTTCCTACTTATTGTACCTTTATATACAACAGTGGTGTACTAATTTTATATTTGTCCACCCAGCCCAATTACAGCAAGAATTGTTATAGGTAGAATACTTACTACAGAACATGCCTCACAGCACATTTTACAGACGTCCTCTACCGCTATAGATTATGGTCCGTATTTTTCAATACTTTTCGTATTGCATTTTTTTTTTTTTATGAAAACCGAGCAAAGTGTATAGGCAGGATTTACAATCCAACAAAAATCGAGATTTGCAGTGGATTGTAAAGCAGAGAAACACAACGTAGCACGATGCACTGCCTTGAGTTACTTAGCATCAAGGGGGTGTTCCATGGGTGGTACATGGGCGTTGCCATGCAACCACCCATGGGTTTTGATATTTTTGACATAAATCCCTGACTACAAAGAAAATCCCGGTCTATAAAGAATTATAGACAGGGATTTGTGCCAAAATGTTCTTGTTTCTCCCTATTTGCATGTGTGCTGCATTTCATAACACTCATTTAGGTGGCAAGTGCACTCAAGTATAGTTTGTGTCCATTAAGGTCACGTTTCTGTCCAAAAACGAAATTTATCACAATGCAGAAATTTGCACTATAGCCGAAGGGTATATGCATTGACGCATGGCAACCAAAAGTGTGCCAGAGCAAGGAGAGTGCAAAACAGCACTAGTAGTATAGGACCCGGATCCCCCAGCATGCTCCCCGCTCCCTCCCTGTAACCTGACCACCCACATGAGAATCAACAACAGAGATTTGTGTGGGTGTAAAACGGCCATGTTTAATATTTTGACATTTCATAAACATGACAAGGCATTTCAAAATTCATAAACAGTTATCAACACAATTTTTATTCTTGACTTCTTGACTTCGTGATCTTCTTCCACCAGATTAAGATCCTAATCCTCCAGCACTAAGGGGGCTTCCGGCTCCCCTCTTCCATGCCGTGCATCCACGCGAGGTGGAACCCACCTGCGCCCCATGAGGAGTGGGCCCCCCAACCTCTGATCCTTGTCCGCCTTCTCCAGGGGCCCACCCTCCGACCACCAGGCTGACCAGGAACCCAGGAGGCTCGTAACCTGTCGCCCTAGCCTCCCCAGCCGGGGCCCTATTTCACAGCGGAGAGCTTACCATCTCCCCCCTCAGTGCTGGCCTAGGGAGTACGCAAGGCGGACTCCCGTCTATTCCGTCGGTCAATTTTACTGTTCCAAGGTCTTTCTACCGCAACACGCCCCTCTAATCCACTGAGCTAAAGGGACGGGTGGGTGGGAGTTTAAAGTTACACAAGGGGATGTAGGAGGGAAAAGCTTCTGGGAGGCCGTCACCGGTCCGGTGCAACAGAGGAAGGAGAGGCCGGGGTCCCTGCCCCTGGAACCTAAATAGGTCGCCAAGCTCCGCCCTCTGCTACACCGGAAGTGCGTCCTCCTGCCCCGGAAGAGTTAAGTGGCCGGTCGCCCATTGGGGCAGACCGGCCGCCCTCTATCTAGATAAGATAAGGTAGGGGCGGGGGCCGGGTCCTAAGTGCGCGCTCGCCGATGCTCTGCTCGCGCTTGGCATAGGACCCGGATCCCCCAGCATGCTCCCCGCTCCCTCCCTGTAACCTGACCACCCACATGAGAATCAACAACAGAGATTTGTGTGGGTGTGGGGGAGGAGAATCTTCTGGATTTTGCCATCCGACACCCAAAGATCAGTTGTGACGGCCCTGGTGACCTCAAGATTAGACTACAGCAATGTGCTCTATCTGGGGGCTACCAGGGCAGTCATGCGTCGCCTCCAACTAGTCCAGAATGCAGCTGCCCGGCTTCTATGTGGATGCCGGAAATATGATCCTATTACGGAACATATCAAGCAACTTCATTGGCTTAATCTTGACAACCGGGTAAAATTTAAGGCACTATGCTTTATGCATAAGATTAAGATTGAAGCCGCTCCCAGCTATCTTCAATCACTTGTTAAACCTTATATACCCACACGTTCTCTTCGATCTTCTTCTCAACACCTGTTTTGCGTGCCTAAGTTCAGGCTTTCAAGAGTAGGTGGCCGTTCCTTTGCTGTACTGGGACCCAACCTCTGGAACTCTCTTCCCCTGGACCTACGTATGGAGCAGTGCCATCTTCGCTTCCGAAAAGCCTTAAAGACCTGGTTTTTTGCCTAGTAGTTTTTTCTTCAGGATCAATTATGCTGTTCATTGTCAATTAGCGCCGGGAAACCCTTACGGGTAGCTGTCGCACTCTATAAGATTAATAAATAAATAAATAAATAAAACGGCCATGTTTAATATTTTGACATTTCATAAACATGACAAGGCATTTCAAAATTCATAAACAGTTATCAACACAATTTTTATTCTTGACTTCTTGACTTCGTGATCTTCTTCCACCAGATTAAGATTCTAATCCTCCAGCACTAAGGGGGCTTCCGGCTCCCCTCTTCCATGCCGTGCATCCACGCGAGGTGGAACCCACCTGCGCCCCATGAGGAGTGGGCCCCCCAACCTCTGATCCTTGTCCGCCTTCTCCAGGGGCCCACCCTCCGACCACCAGGCTGACCAGGAACCCAGGAGGCTCGTAACCTGTCGCCCTAGCCTCCCCAGCCGGGGCCCTATTTCACAGCGGAGAGCTTACCGTCTCCCCCCTCAGTGCTGGCCTAGGGAGTACGCAAGGCGGACTCCCGTCTATTCCGTCGGTCAATTTTACTGTTCCAAGGTCTTTCTACCGCCACAAAGGTGACCCGGGCCCACAGGTCCGTCACCTTCCCCACCTGCGCTCTGCATGAAAGACCCTAATCCTCTCACCCAGCTATATGTACTGGTGTCTGATAACTGCACCCCATCATGGCGATACATCACCTCACCGGTAAACCATTCGGTGCGGAATGCGACACCAGCGGCCCGTCACTGAGCACCACCTGGTCGCTTCACCCAAATCCGCCTCTCAATGCCCTGAAGCTGAATTGCAACCTTGTGATACCTCACCTCACCGGAGACCATTCGGATGGAATGTTACACAAGCGGCCCGTCACTGAGCCCACTTGGGCCATTCCTCCTTGAGCCGCCTCACCGAGACTTTCCAGGCTCACGGCTTGATGCACGAACGAGTGCCCCGTACCCACGCCACCTTCGCGGGCACACTACTGAACAGGAGAGAAATAGAAAAGTCAAGTATGGTCATCGGCAAATCATCAGCATTTCTGACAACCATTCTGGCCAAACGGGTCTCATACAATCGTTGGACGCCCAGCGCCCGACCTATTCCATTGTGCAGTCTGGTAAGCTTGCGTCTGCTGTTAGCGTTGCCACACCTATCCTGACAGGAAGGGCCAAGTATCCTAACGCGCTCAGTCCCAGTCCCGCTAATGCTAATCCAAACGGCTTACTTTGGAACTGCTGCCAAGAGTCAACCCACTACCTGTACAATCCCCATGCATGACCCACTACCGCTGAGCGCCAGGAAAACTGTGCTATACATTCTTATGGGAACGCTCAGCCCATTTAATTCTGCGTATTTCTGCGCCAAACTAAGTGAGCACGAGAGACTGAGAGAAAGGTAGTGTATAGTTTCCATGATCCAGGGGATCAGGGATGTCCTGTTCCGGGGATGCTAAGAACTAGGCAGAGATTCAAGTGACTTGTGCGCTCGCTGATGCAGATAGCCTACTGCATACGGAGGGGGGGCAAGGAAACAGTCTGCCTGCAAACCTAGTCTATGATATTCCCCTCCTGAATTAGCAGTACAATGAAACAGTATTTACCTGATAAGCAAACTATAAGCCCCTGAGACTACTATGCAAGGTAAATATATTCCCCTCCTGAATTAGCAGTACAATGAAACGGTATTTACCTGATAAGCAAACTATAAGCCCCTGAGACTACTATGCAAGGTAAACCAATGGCGCTAGCCTCATTTGTTTCAAGTGCTAGCAATAACCCCCTTTACACGGTGGTAAGGGAGCACTCCTTTAGATCACAGAGCGGTAGCCGTGAAGGCCTGACACGGGCACTTTGTGCAAGAAGAAGAACTGTTCGTGTACACATTCATTGCGGTGTCCCTTGCAGCCAAATGAGCTCCACTGCTTTGAACGTTCTGCCCCTACTGATCTCTTTATTCACCAATTAACGATCCCCTGACAACCAGTAAAGACCTGGACCCACACGACAGTCTGTTCCCATTACGTTCCCCTCTGGTCCAATTGTGGATCTGCCAACCATATGCACTTACCAACCAAACCCAGCCATCGGGTGTAAGATGTGAACCAAGCAATTGCCCTTTATTATTTCCGGGTCTGATTACCGAAATTCTCATACATGCAGACACAAAGGCCACATCTATTCAGTCTTATTCCATTAAACTTGCTCAACCCACAATTTTTTGAAGAGATAACATTCGCCACTCTTAGTCTCGTAACACCTATAACCCTTACGCCTCTAAGAGTCACTCCCCCGAGGACATCGTGTACGATGCCTAAATTAGAATAATCGTCAATAAGGAACCTTGTGGCATTCGCCCATGAATGAAAACAGTTCAGTTGCCCAATTAAAGAAATTAACACAGTAAATATGACGACATACGTTCGCGTCTTTTTCTCTTATAGGAGTGTGATGTCTACTAGGGAGTGTTTATACTGTCATGTGGCAGCAATGGCCTTTCCCGCTCGTAATGCACCTTGCGGTGGCCTCCTGAGCAGTACCAAGGCCCTGGCACCTGTTTAATTACAAATTCAGCAAATGAAGACCAGTTTATGTTCCCTAGTATCAAACTTAACTCTGCCCTCAGTATACCAAATTTAATAACGGTTCATCGCTCTGAACTTAGTAATTTTGTTAAAGTAATTAAGTAATGCAGCAGATGGTGGATAATGTGCCACGCGTGGGAAGTTCACGATTATGTAGAAAAGAGTGACATTATATTTTCCCAGCGAACCTGGGTATATGTGACGCACTAACTCCGAGACAGGAAATCACACTGCATTCAGACAGGAACATTGGCCCAGATACAAGAAGTCTGTGACACTAGAACTAGTGTAGTCACCTTCCTTCTGACCGTGGGGCGGGCACATGGGATCTGGGAATACCGTAACATTGGACATTGCTATAGCTGCTCTGGGACCTGAACCGCACACTGCACCTCAGGGGATGATCAAGGTCCCATTGGAAACCTGTCTGCAAAGTGACCGCAACAAGACATAACACGCCTTCCCCCTGACTAGAGGGAGGATCCCACCCACTGATATATCTTCTCAAGCAAACGCAAAGTTGTAAGAAATTAAAGCTTGTGTATTTTAAAGGACGCTATTAACTCTTTCATTCATTTGTTGAAGCTGTTCTTTCACGAAATCTATGAAATGCAAGCATAATTGGGACCACCGCCTTAGTGCCATTTCAGGCAAGCAACTGCCTATGAAAAGCTGCAACTAACTGGTAACAATAGAAAAGAGGAAGCTACATGTCAGGCTAATAAAACGTGATTGGGGCTGGGGCAGAGTCCTTCACGTGCCAGATAACATCTGACTGTTCCTAACCTGAGGAAGCGGACACAGACACACACACTGCTTAGATATTCTCTTCACTGCATAGTGCCATGGAAGAAAGCCCCTCACCCCTTTAAATAATCAGAAGTAGACCTCATTTATGCCCGATCAGAAGTAGGCCCAATAAGGCCCATTCAGAAGTAGCCCTCAATTGGGCCCGATCAGAAGTAGCCCTCAATTAGGCCCGATCAGAAGTAGGCCTCATTCAGGCCCCATCAGTAGTAGGCCTCATTCGGGCCCCATCAGAAGTAGGCCTCCTTCGGGCCCCACCAGAAGTAGGCCTCATTCAGGCCCCACCAGAAGTAGGCCTCATTCAGGCCCCACCAGAAGTAGGCCCCAATCAGGCCTCACCAGAAGTAGGCCCCAATCAGGCCCCATCAGAAGTAGGCCCCAACCAGGCCCCATCAGAAGTAGGCCTCAACTAGGAACGATCAGAAGTAGGCCTCAACTAGGAGCGATCAGAAGTAGGCCTCAATTAGAAGCGACCAGGAGTAGGCCTCAATTAGGAGCGATCAGAAGTAGGCCTCAATTAGGAGCGATCAGAAGTAGGCCTCAATTAGGAGCGATCACAAGTAGGCCTCAAATAGGTCTGATCCGAAGTAACTTTCAAACCTTCAGTCACATGCAGGCAGACCTTACTCAGAAGGCGGCCTCAAGTAAATCTAAGTCAGAACAACCAAAGTAAGTCTCAGCTAAAAGTAGGTCCCAAGTATGCCTCCGTCAGAGGTAAAACTTAACTAATTAGAAAATTGAATTACTCCCAGTGCAGGCGCCATTTTGGAAGGCCAAAGGATGAAAGGCTGAGTAGGCCCCACAGAATCTCTGCTACACATGCCCACACATATATTTACTTACGGCATGATTCTCAACCATAAGGGACGTGTCTTCGGCTACCCACATAATATGCTGCAAAGTTCATCAGTGTCACCTCCTTAACGGATGAGGCCCTCTTTCTGCGCTTCATGCGTTATGTACGGGACCTCACCAGACAGGTGTTAAATGATTTGCCCAGGGATACAGGACGTGAACACCCTCCCAGGGCTCGAACCCTGGTCTCCCCTCCCTGTGTTAATGCCCCCGGATGTCTGGACATTAACGCACGGGCCTTGTTTCAGGCGGGAAACGCGGCCGCCAATTCCGAGCAGGAAGGGCCCACCCCGGCTTCCCCACACGGCCTGCCCGCACCGCGTAAATCTTACTGGAGTTATGTTGTGCCTTATCTGCCGGGCCCTGATTGGCCCGTGTTTATTTTCTTTTCCCCCGTCTGCCTATCTGGCTGGGGGAGGCCATGCGACCGTCCTGACGGCAAGAACTTTTTCGCATCAGGAAGGAGCTTCTGCCCACCAAGGAAACGGGAGAATTAATTACTTTCTATTACCACTGGAAAAAGACACCAGAAGTTGCCAGTTCCAGGGCACACCGCAGACACCGCCGACAGGCTGTTTTCAGGAGAATCCAAACATGTACTGCGTCCACCCCCGTTCCCACTCCTTCAAGGCCACCTTCCAGTTAATTCTTGGACCTCAGCTCTACACCCCTCAGCCCGCCCACGTCAACCAGGAAGGAGCCCGCAGGCCCAGGAGCCCTGCCGACAGCCGCAGACCACAGGAGCAGACTCACTGCTATCGCCCGCCCCGGACCCCCCTCCCGCAATCCGCGGCTGCACACAGGCCCCCCCGGCGCCCGACTCCTTACCTGTCGAGATGGACGGCTGCAACCCGACGCGCTTCTCCTCCTCGTCGGCTCACATCACGCACTCGGCTGTGCTGAACCTCCGGCCTCCGCCTCCTAACCCGGACGAGGGAATTCTAGAATTTAAAAGTTTAAAGTTACACAAGGGGATGTAGGAGGGAAAAGCTTCTGGGAGGCCGTCACCGGTCCGGTGCAACAGAGGAAGGAGAGGCCGGGGTCCCTGCCCCTGGAACCTAAATAGGTCGCCAAGCTCCACCCTCTGCTACACCGGAAGTGCGTCCTCCTGCCCCGGAAGAGTTAAGTGGCCGGTCGCCCATTGGGGCAGACCGGCCGCCCTCTATCTAGATAAGATAAGGTAGGGGCGGGGGCCGGGGGGCCGGGTCCTAAGTGCGCGCTCGCCGATGCTCTGCTCGCGCTTGGCAGATATGGAGCTGGTTAGCTTTCTCTCATTCATGCAAAGTACAGCAACTTTGCTTGCTGGGCTGCGTTGCTTGATTTCTTTCTAAACTTGGCCAGAGATGTGGCAAATAAATCCATCTCCGTAGAAGCTACTTTGTTTACACCATCTCTACTAAGATGTGGCTCTGTTAATAGTGACTTGTGGCAATGGAGAGCCAGTATCCCCTCCTACATCAACTGAGAGATGCTTAACGTCACAAGAGAATATGGACCATATTTACCAAGACTGCATCGGGTTTGCATTATTTTTTAACGCAAACCCAAGTAAAGTCAACTGGTGGGATTTACAATCCAATTTAAATCGAGATTTGTGTTAGATTGTAACTCAAAGTGGTGCAAGGGTGCTTGCGTTTGCGCTATGCACCCCCAAATGTGCCTCAAAAGGAGAAAGTGGAACTAAGCAATATCTTTGTAAATATGGCACAGTTCAGCTCCCTCTCTTTCACACAATGCAATGCTGCAACTTCCCTTGCTGCGCCGCATTGCGTAAACCGTTGGTAAATATGTCCCATAGTCTCTAGTAAGCACTTAAAGAAATCATGCTCATTTGCATGGCACACTGGAGATAGAAGGAGACGGGCCTAAAAAATAAAGCTGTACGTTCAGGGCACAAGTCCTAAAAAAAGAAGTGGGGGGACGCTGACGTCACAACAGGAAGTGATGTCACGAAAGGTGGCTTGCAATCAGTTGCAGTTTATAGTTATCAAGCTTCCGGTAAAATAAGTGGGGGGACGCCGTCCACCCGCGTGGTACCCCGACTCGAGCCCTGTGTACGTTACAAGTTACATCAGAGAAGAATGCAGCCATCTGTTTGAGTCTGTCTGCAGCCCCCTCCCTCATCCTTGTTGCCCAGAGCTGTGGGAACAGTCCCTCCCAGCCGACAGCCATTTTGTAAAAGTTTTACAATTAAAAAAGATAGTCAGTAAACTTTGAATGCTTTGCTACTATCGGATGGGTAGCAAACCAAAGATGCATTTCCTTGCTTATTTCAAAATGGGGAAATGCTCCGTTGTCCCTCACTCTCCTTACTGTTCAAAAGGAACCGCGGTGTTGACATTGCGAGTCTCAAAAACCTGGAAGGCCCATGATGCAGGCACGCAACGCCCATTGGGCTCAACGGGCTTCAGCCATTGTCGTGTGTGTTAGCCCGGGCTGAGACAGCTTTTCGGGCACACACAGGGACAGTTTTTGAGCTGTCAGCCGCACCCAAGTACTTCACAGGTCTTTAAAAGACCATTTTACTTGTTAACGAGGCTTTTTTGTTTTTTCACCCCTTCTTAGAGCCCCTGCTTCTCCGCTCTGCATATGGCTGGAAGAATTAGGCCCCCCGAAATTTTTATCACACCCACCGCCCCCCACCCCCCAAAGTTGTCTTTAGTTGCGCCTCTGCCGTGATGTCACTTTGAAACGTTGAGATTTGTGTTTTTGCCCCTTGCAAAGCCAGGAGGTTTATGCACAGAGCAGGGGTCACGAGGAAAAAAAGCTTGACTTATCAGGTCTTTTATTTTAACCATATAATTTCTAAACTAGGTCACTGTCTCTTTGGAGAAGAGACTCGTTTGCAGAGTATTTATTGCAGCTTAGGGTATGTGTTCTTTGAAGTGATTGGTATCTGCTTAGAATTGATTCAAGGAACACTGGTTGTCCTGTATTCATTCCAAATCTGTCAGGTAATGATTATTGAAAAAAATAACTTTTGCACAGCTTTCCCTGTAAACTTAGTGCAAAATGATTATGGATGCGCACCACCCTTAATCTGCATTTGGTCATTCCACTGGGGCTATCACCTTTATGTTACAGCACTGAGAGATTAAGTTTGAAAAACATTCTCTCGTATAGACACAATCATTCATTCAATAACTTTATTTCGGTCACAAAGGACCATAAAAGTGCAGATAAAATACATACAACGCACAAGAATTAAAAAGATAAATAGCATATATACAACAAAGAATCGAATATCTAAGAACGAATTAAACATTGAGTAGTTATCAAAGCATTACATTTTGTACAATTAGTACAATATCCTTGTTGACAATAAGTCTTTAAGTAAATTTTCTACGTCTGTGCGACATGCCAATTAAAAAACGCGAAACAGCAAAGATAATGGGGGGATGCGTGTCATACTTTAAGACTCTAAAGGCTTGAGCGCACTGTCTGAAACCTAAGTTTCTACAAATTGGTATCAACCAGCATCTCCGTGTGGCCTGATAAGCCGGGCAAAAAAAAATGGACATGTAGTTCATCTTCAAGTTTGTATTTACATGCTGGGCACACGATGTTCTCGCTGATGTCCCATTTGCTAGTAAATGCCCTGAGCGGGAGACTACCAATCCTGAATTGCATATAGAGTTTCCTCGCCAATAGGGGGTAAATCAGGTCTAAAAAGTCCTCCTTTTTTGGTTCTATTTTTACTTGAAGAAACTCTGCTGTTAGTCTTCCCACTGTAGGGCACCTATAAAGGGACAGTAAGTTATGATGCCTGAAGTTGTGGACCAACTCTGCCCTGGATAGCACTGGGCACGTTACTTCAGGAGTATCCCAAAGCTCGGTTAGGCCGATCTTAGTGCTAACCTCCTTAATATGTGAGAGCCATAGGGTTTTCTTTGTTCTCAGTGTTGCCCAGACCTCCAGAAATTCATTTTTGTAGGAGGCTACTTCAGGCACTGACCATAATCTTCTCTAATACGTCAGTGGCCGAAAACTACTTCCTCCTCTATAGGGACTAGCCCCAAATCCATGCCTAGGGGCACAATCGGTGTACTAACTGGAAGACCCAATAAATTCCTCATGAAGGTGTGTTCTACCTTCATGAGGTTGGATAAACTTTGGCGACCCCAAAGTTCCGCCCTGTACATAGAGGCCGCTCTAGCCTGTAGTTTGTAGATTTCTAAAACCGGGGCCGCTGGCTTGAATTCGGACTTTAGGTGCACTTTTGAAATCCCCCCGCCACTTGAGTTAACCTAAGAGCAGCCTTAGCTGACTGGGTACCCCAGTCAAACTGTTCTGTCAAGGTGATGCCTAGGTACTCAAAGGTCATAACTCGCTCCAGTGGAGTTCCATTCAAAAGTGTATTTGGATGAGTCTGCCTGGGGGGGCTAAAAATCATAAATTTGGTCTTAGCTAAATTTATCTCTAGCCCTCTTAATGCACAAAAGGCAGCAAAACCATCCAAGGTACGTTGAATGCCCATTGATGTTTTGGACAACAACAGGGTGTCGTCCGCAAACATCAACACAGGGACCCGACCTGAGACTAGCCTGGGGGCGTCATTATCCTTGATTCCAAGTAGGTGGTCTATGAGCCCATTTATGTAAAGACAGAATAAGGTGGGGGCCAGGACACACCCCTGGCGCAACCCACTTTTTCACTGGGAAGCGGGCTGACAGTTCTCCGTGCTTCCCACACCTAACTTGAGCATAGTTATCAGTATCAGTATGAAGTCTAATTAACACATCCAATAAGTAGATTGGTAGGCCCAGATCGAGCAATACACTCCACAGCTTATCCCTCGGCACCAGATCAAATGCTGACCTCAGGTCAACAAAGATGAGGCAGAGGCTGCCACCTTCCATGCTCACAGTTTTCCAGAACAACACATGGAGTCTAAATATCTGGTCGAGAGTCGAGATACTCATCCTAAAACCAGCCTGCAGTGTACTCAAGATCTCGTTTTCCTCTATCCAACCCTGGACTCTGTCTAGGATGATTCTTCCCATCAGTTTTTGAGAGATGTCTATCAAACTGATAGGCCTATAGTTAGACGGCAGAAGGGGACAACCTTTTTTGTGGATTGGGACTATCTCTGCACCGCGCCAAGTGTTTGGAGGATCCATTCCCTTTAATATGGTGGTAAAAAGAACACCCAGGTATGGTGCCCATATTTTCGGTTCCGACCGAAATAGATCCCCCAGCAGCTTGTCCAGGCCAGGTGCCTTATTGGGTAAAAGTTTGACTATTGCAGCTTCAACCTCACAGGGCGTAATATCCCAGACAGACAGAACAATAACAGTAGGGGAAGAAGAAGTACTAAGGTATGGGTTTAGCTTTGCCCCCAGTGCTCCACCAAATAAATTTGAATTAGAAAAGGATATGAAAAGCTTTTTCAGGAAAGTCAGACTAAATACATTTTTTGCAGAGAGAGAATATGAACAAGCCCCAAATACGACAGGATTTAAACCCAAGTCTATATTCACACCAACTTCAGCTCAGGTGGATAAAAATGTAGAACTTTTTGAGAGGATTGTTGAAATTGAAATTAAAACAAAGTTAGAGGCCCATAGGGGACATACCAACAATCTGACCGTCAACCAGAGAAGGGCACTAAACAATCTGCAAAACTGTGACCAGATTACAATCAAGCCCGCAGATAAGGGGGGGGGGGGGTTAGTAATTTTTAACAGTACTGACTATAACAATAAGATGCAGCAGTTACTTAATGTGGAGGACCATTACACACCGGCCTCCTTCAAAATGATTGATAAGCTTAAAAAAGATGTAGCACAATTTTTAAACCAAGGTAGGGAGAACAACTTCATATGCGAGGATGAGTACAGATTTTTGCTCAACCAAAACCCAATAATCCCAGCAATCTATGGGTTACCAAAAATCCATAAGAGTACATCTGACCCACCAATGAGGCCAATAGTAAGCAGCCTGGGGTCATTGCTGGAACCCCTGAGTAAATATGCTGATTTTTTCTTGCGTCCATTGGTACAGGCACAAAAATCATATTTGAAGGACACGGCCCACACAATCTCAATTTTTGAGGGACAGAGCTTCGACAAGGTGGCCCAGTTTCTGGTCACCTTGGATATCGAGGCTCTGTACACCAACATCCCTCAGGATGACACCATTTCAGTGATATCCTCAATTCTAGAGGGGGTAGATCTCAATGGTGGGAACAAGGAATTCATCTTGGGCTGCGTGCAACTAGTATTAAAAAATAACATCCTTCTGTTTAGAGAAGATCTTTTTAAGCAAATAAAGGGGACCAGCATGGGGGAATGTTTAGGCTAAGAAGAAATTGCACAAATTTAGATGACTTCTACTACCATGCAGGGATAATGGATAAAAAACTATGGGAACGTGGCTATCGAAAAAAAAATAAGTGAAACAATCTATGAAGAGGGCGAGATTTTACAACAGAGACGCTCTATTGGACATGAACCGTCCAAAAAGAGACAACATACAAGGGAGAATTGTGTTCGTCAGTCAGTATTCAGGACTCAGTAACCAGATAAAAAATATTGTTAACCGCAATTGGAAGATCTTAAACAGTGAAGCAACGACACCATTGCCAAAGCCCCTTTTTTCCTTTAGGCGTAATAAAACCCTGAGGCATAAACTTGTACATACTTATAAGAACCCGGTGACTATGCACCAAACCACCTTAACTGGAAAAGGGAAAGCAGTAGGGAACTACAAATGCGGGTCATGCTCGATCTGTCCCAACTGTATAGAGAGCAAGACATTAAATTTCAATGGCAAAACAGTAGTATGTAAAAACTTGAATAACTGCAGAAGCAAAAGTGTGATCTACCTCCTGGTCTGCCCATGTGGCCTTGGCTACGTGGGTGAGACTGGGAGGGAAATCCGCACCAGACTGTTGGAGCATAGGTCAGCCTTAAAAAATCAGAAAGAAAATGCACCGCTGACAGACCACTACAGGACTAACAGCCATAATTGGAATGAGTTCTCGTGGTTTATCTTAGAAAAAGTGTGCATCAGTAGACGTGGTGGGAATTTACAGGCCTGCCGAAAGACACGGGAACAGTGGTTCATGTGTCACTTAGATACAATCAACCAAGGCCTCAATACAAGGGAGGACTGGATGACCATAATAGCTAGTCAATAACAGATGGGATGGAATGCTGTAATACAACTCTTATTTAAATACATACTACGCATGTATTCAAAATAAAGCTTAAAAACAATCAGCAGACAACAGGGGCCGATTTAGGAACTCACATAGATAATGACAGCCAGAAAAGACAATTAGAACAATGTTTAAAAATATTGATGTACCCTAGTATACTAAATAACAGATATTAGAACACATATTTAGCAACCCCCGGATTGTAAAAATTAGGTAGAATACATACGAAAAACGATGACAATCTAAAATATAATATCTAGACACTGCAATAGTGGCCCAAATTCCTATAAAATGAAGTATGGTTATATTTATATACCGTACACAAAGTGGTTGTGGACCCGGGACTAATTGGATAGGTGCAACGGGGGACAGAACCAAACCGAGGCTTGAGACTCGGAAACAACCGAGGTTTGACACTCGGTAACATCTATGTGAATATGGCCGCGGCCGAAAGTGAGGCTTGGAACTCATTTTCGCTGTGGGTGAGATCGAGGCGTGGAAATAGAAAACACGCCTAGTGCCGGTTAACACACAAGGTAAGTGAGCTCAGGTGTGTATAGTTGCAGCGAACCAATCACAGCGGTACGCTGCCGGCCCAAATAGCGGGAGAACCCAGAAACGAATCTCTTCGGATCTGGCGTTTGACGGAGAAACTGCGAGCTGAGACCGGCTGTAAGCGGGAGTGGAGAGTCAGGCGTAATCACTTGCTGAGATAAGGAGACCGCCCCGTTGAGAACCCGGTAATGGTCTTAAAGATTAAATAACCGGCTGGTGACATTGTCACTGTTTTTCATACAAACAGATTCTGACAGCCCTAGGAACCCCAAGGTTATCCACCCCGCATTGGGATCCTGAACTGGAAAACACGGTAAGACGTGTTAATTTAAAAACTACCCATAGTTAAAATCATCGAGAATATAACGACCAAATATCTAAATCCTATGGTATCTTTTAGGCCATCAGGAAATAGATAAGAGAGACTCGAGTAGAGCACGCCCAGAAGTTCCAAGGCCAGTGAAAGAAACCAAAACAGGTAATATCCAATACGAGACTTTTAGACAAAGGCAAGGCAGGCCAAGTAATATTTACAACAAGAACAAACAAATAATATGTCATAAACCTATCCATATTTCTCTCTCTTAGGCTATATTGCATTAAGACTAGCAAAAAGATAAACAGAAGAACAAGGAGAAGGGTGTACTCGAAGAGACTCAAGTGTCTCTGAAAGGTAATTAACAACAAAGAAGTGTAAAATGACATAGTGAGCCCCTAAGGAATATAAGCTAAATGACCAAACTGCTCACTCATTCTTTAGAGGCAAATATGGTGCAGAAATCAACAGAAAACTGAATAAGTAAACAGACCCAGGCAGAGATGAGAACTGCCATGCATTAAGGTATAGTCCTATGACTTAGGGATGTAACCATCAACACACATTAACCTAAATGAATTATAATAACGCAGGAGCTAGTTGTCTTATCTTTTAGACTGTAAACAATGTGCACAGCCCTGGAGTAATCAACAACTTGATGGGTAAAGACATGACATCTATCCACCCATAGAGACAGGATGGGATCAGGGTGGAAGGGGATGACTCGCATTTATAATGTATAACCTGCCCGGCCCGAATAAATAGCATGAGGTTGGATGAAATGTGAAGCAGTTTCTAAGAAATAATACTTACAGTAATATGTTTACCTGCAGGAAAGGACAATCACAACGGCAACCAACCAGTGCCAAGAATATTGGAGAGATTAATGAATCTGTCTTGATAAAGATGGCAGTATATTCGTAAAAGCCATCGAAACGCGTCGACGCAACTACTTGCACAATCAAAAAACCAAAAATCTATCCTGTAGACTAAACAAGAAATAAGAAGTCCAGGTTTTGATTTTGTATAAACCCAGGTTCCTAGGTGTGCACACGCCAATGACCAATAGTAAATGTCTGTGTTTGTCTCTCCCCTTTTTGTAAAAATTGTTTTAAATTGAATTGATATCTCTATAATTGTAACTGTATTTTGAATTAATTTTGTTCTTGATTCAAATATAATGATGATGTTTAGAAATGTGTAATAGGTTTTTTTAATGTGGACACATGTAGGGTCGCTGGTTTTAATTTTGTACATGTACTAAAATTTATATTGCTTTTTAAATAAAAACTATATTTTTTACTAAAAATTACTATTTCTTGTGGATGCACTCAAATGTGTAGAACTTAGCAGTCTAGGCTGGGGAACTAAAACATCCCCATTTTTGTCAGTGCCAAGGGAAAACCCCTTTCTTCTACTGTTAACGTACCCTACTCCCCTGGTTTACAAAGGGGTCTCTCTCTAACTCAGAAACAACCCATTTATGTAAAGACAGAATAAGGTGGGGGCCAGGACACACCCCTGGCGCAACCCAATTTTTCACTGGGAAGCGGGCTGACAGTTCTCTGTGCTTCCCACACCTAACTTGAGCATAGTTATCAGTATGAAGTCTAATTAACACATCCAATAAGTAGATTGGTAGGCCCAGATCGAGCAATACACTCCACAGCTTATCCCTCGGCACCGGATCAAATGCTGACCTCAGGTCAACAAAGGTGAGGTAGAGGCTGCCACCTTCCATGCTCACCGTTTTCCAGAACAATACCTGGAGTCTAAATATCTGGTCGAGAGTCGAGATACTCATCCTAAAACCAGCCTGCAGTGTACTCAAGATCGCGTTTTCCTCTATCCAACCCTGGACTCTGTCTAGGATGATTCTTCCCATCAGTTTTTGAGTGATGTCTATCAAACTGATAGGCCTATAGTTAGACGGCAGAAGGGGACAACCTTTTTTTGTGGATTGGGACTATCTCTGCGCCACGCCAAGTGTTTGGAGGATCCATTCCCTTTAATATGGTGGTAAAAAGAACACCCAGGTATGGTGCCCATATTTTCGGTTCCGACCGAAATAGATCCCCCAGCAGCTTGTCCAGGCCAGGCGCCTTATTGGGTAAAAGTTTGACTATTGCAGCTTCAACCTCACAGGGCGTAATATCCCAGGCCCCCTCCAATCGATACTCATGGAGGAGGCCTGGGGTTAGGATGGAGGAACCCTCTTCACCAGAGTATGCATACAGGGCTCCAAAATGTGCTTCCCAGGCAGCAGCTGCTATGTTGGGTTTGATCGCTGATCCACCCTCTCTCACCCCGAGCTGACAATCGCCCAAAAGGATTTAGAGTCCTTGCACTGAAGTGCTATTCTGAGATCCTCCCATCTGTTAGCTTCGTAAAAATAAATCGTAAATCATACGTTCTTATATAGCGCCTTTTCACCGTAAGGTCTCAAGGCGCTTGCTTTGGGAACCCGTCCTGGCCTTTCCCTGCAAGATTACCCCTACTGGGCATCCCCAAGGTGAAGACCAGGCATCCCATCGCGGTGGGACCGTAGTGGAGATTAAGCAAGCTATTGCCCAGAGTTGCAGAGTGTGAACCCACGATTTGAGTAGGCACCGAGGCGAGAATTATCGAGTCCGTGGACATTTTGAGCTCAAAACCCTGCCGCGTCGGGGATTGAACCCTGGTCCCGGGTCTGACCTCTTCATCAGGGACTGCCTCCTCTAACCGGTGAGCCACACTTTTCCACTCTCCCCATTCTTTCTTTTCCCTTTTTATAGCCTGGTTATACTTGTGCCGACATTGCTTAATGCTTGAGTTATCCTTCGCTTTGACAGCGATTAGCAGATCTTTTTTTGCTTTCCGACAGTTGGCATTATACCAGGAATGAGTTATAACCGGACTTGCCTTTTTACTTCCTTCAGGATAGAACACATCGAACAATTTAGCAGACAACTGTTTATGGGGTTCCAGAGGCCTATCCACTAATCCTGGATGCATGTCCATATCCCCAATCTCTCCCATTTCTATCAACTAAGGAAAAGCTTGTTGATATATGCCTGCAAGTTTATTTGGGGAGCCCTGTATGTGTGGCCATTTGACTCTCCGCCTATTATTAGTTAGCAAGAGAGGCTGTTGTACAGGGTTGAACTCTGGTACGGGGTTCAACAGGCCCAGACTCCCTGGTTTCAGTGTCATAACCAGGGCATTGTGGTCACTATCTTTCCTCGGATAAACCTGGAAATCCATAACCCTGTCCAAAATTCTGAGTTCAACCATGATATAGTCAATTAGGAAATTTTGCCCTTCTCTATTAAAGGTTGATGAACCAGGTCTGTCTGATTTTGTCCTCCCATTGCAAGCCCTCAAAGACGATGAGAGGGTAAGAGAGTTAATTTGAAGAACTAGCGGCGTCCATCCTCTAACTGGTACAGTTTGCGGTTCAGCGATACGCCAGTACTGGTCCTCATTGGCTAATCCATCTAAGCCTGCGTTGGTAAGGGGCTCAAATTGGCAGTTAAAATCACCACCTACTATTAGAACGACTGCTGGGTCAAGGGTCGCGATGAACTGCCTCAGTTGGTCAATGGTTCCAGATTCTTGCCCGCTCTGCGTAGACCTCGAGTAGATGTTAAGTAGGGCAATTTGTGTAGAATCTGGGAGCGTTAGAAGGACACATTGAACATCCGGTGAATTAGTTGATATATGAACTGCTTTGACACCCAGATGTGTGACCACCCAGGTGCTTAAACCCACCGATGGTCTACCCTGCCCTTCGTTGTAGCCGGTATACTAAAAGTGGCGAAACCGCCCATCAAGATCTCTTCCAATGCCCACATCTCCTGCATTAAACAGACATCGCACTTTTCTATGAACAGACCCCAATCAGTGGAGGCTAATTTGCTTTTGATCCCAGCCAAATTCCAGGAGAGAATTTTAGTCGCCCTAAGCATTGATTCACCTTGCACCCTCGGGGAACTAGTTTCCCCAGCAAGTGGGGCTTCACAAAATTCTCCCCCACTATCGCTATTTGGCCGCCTGCCCCCTTGATCTCTTTCCTGGACCCTTCCCTTTATCAGCGGAGTTGGAACACCGCCGACACCCACCTGTATTTCTGGAGATAGAGCTATTACTGGAGATGTGGCCTTATAATTACTCCCCGTAGCGCACCCCTCATTGGCCCTGGTTTCCTCCCTTGCACGTACACCCTACTGTTGAATAGTTATAGGAAAATGACAATCGTTTACATCAGGTCCTTCTCTAGCTACTGGTGAGCCCTGGCCGTCAATCACTGGAGCTATGGACAGTCGGCTCCTAAGCCGTCAATCTATTTGATCCAAGATGCTGAATCTATTGATTTGGGGAAAACTGGCAAGTGTGGGGGTATAGATATTAGCTCCCTTCCAGTTTGCCACCCCAGCTTGAGCACTGCGACCAAAAGTATCCTGGGCCCCACAGAACTGTCCTCCTCTGTTACCACTATGATCAATATGAGAAGCAGGGTAGAAGTAAGATAGGAGTAGGGGTTGAATTTGTGTTTCAGAACGTGCTGGAACCCATTTGCAAATATGTTCCTCAGCGCGTCTGTTCCTAAAGTTAATTATAACGCAATCTCCCGGAATGTTTTTTTCCCGAAACCCCACCCATTCCACTCGTCTGGCGAACAGAATTTCGCCAGAAACCTGCAAGGGAAGTGGCCTGTTGTGATTAAGCCACTGGATGCATTTATTTTTAAGTTCACTATAAACCTCCGTTTTTCCCTGGTTTAAAGCTGGGACCCCTGCAAGCACCACCACATACGGTAAAGACTCGGGAGGGAGATCTATGCGTGGTAGAGCTTTTGTTGGTATATCATGGGGCATATTATTATTTACTCGGGGTTGTCGGTTCTCAGACCCACTCCCACCCCCGGTCTCCCCGCTTCTAGTCATTACATTGTTGTTAATTGCAACAGTATTACTTGATTGGGGTAAAAGGTCGTTTGATGCTGCAGCAGAAAGAACTGGATCAGGTAAATTGTTCGTGGTAGGCAGGACGGGATGGTGACCATCTCCATTAGGTTGCAGGCTGTCTTGGTTTCCATTCGCCCCTGTGTCCCGTAATCCATCCTGTGCCTGGACAGGATCAAACAGGAATTCAAGGTGCGTAAGTCTAGTTTCTATCGTAGTGAGCCTATCGTAGATAGGGAGACAAGTCTTTGTAAAAATAAGTTCTAGTTTAGTCCAAAAGTCTGCTCCCAACTCAGTAGGACACACATCACTGAAGTTCGTTGTAGGTATAGTCACTAGTACAGTGGGCGGGCATACGACAGGGCTGTTTGGATTTCTTGTAATTTGACCTTCCCCCACATTGTTGCGTTTCTGAATTTTCACTTTCTTGTTGTTCAGAGGGGCACCCCCAAGCCTTCCTTTTGGAAATCGGACCTGCTGCCGGATTTATAGCCCCCAATTTAAGACTATATTAAAAAAAAAAATTTGTCTTGGGGCCGATGATCCTGAATGCTCATGATTGCAATTAGATGTACTTTGAGTGGCTGAGACAGCGTCCGTAATTGCAGAGGCAATGGGCGAACCTCCAACGGCTTGTGATAGAATGCTCCCCTCACCATTAGCACCTGGCGTTGCAGATTCAGTCCCTTGTTGATGATTTGGCGACAGTACATGTACCAGCATACCCAAAGATGACCGTTTATCAAAGGCAGGGTCCAGGGATAGCCTCCTTTCAGTCAATTCTATTTCGTGGGCCAACACGGATGAATCCCTCGTAAGGAATTGATCCAGGGTACTGACTATTGACCCGCCGATGGTGGACTTCCCATCCATCCCCGCCTGCAGTACTCACTTGCGGTAATTATTACATATGAGTTCTAATTTTGTGGAACTGCCAGTTTACATACTTGTGTACTGACCTTCGTTTGCAGATGAAAGGGAAAGGGGTGGGCCCCATCCCGTCCTCAACCGTTCTCTAATGGGCTTCGCCCGGCGCGCGCCCGCATGCATCCCGCGTACCGGGTGGTGTGCACAGAGATGTAGACTGTGGGCGGCAGCCAGAGGGGCACAAGTGCTGGTAATTGCTGGGCTCCTGGGAGTTGGAGTCCCGCTTCACTCCCCACACGGCCACAGAGTCACTGGTGGATCCCGGCAAAAGTCTCACTGCTGCGAGCAGCTCCCACGAAGCAGGGGCCGCGAGCAGTTTTCAGGCGGCAACCAGAGGGGCACAGGTGCTGGTAATTGCGGGGCTCCTGGGAGTTGGAGTCCCGCTTCACTCCCCACACGGCCACAGAGTCATTGGCGGATCCCGGCAAAAAGTCTCACTGCTGCGAGCGGCGCCCGCGAAGCGGGGGCTGCGAGCAGTTTTCAGGCGGCAACCAGAGGGGCACAAGTGCTGGTAATTGCAGGGCTCCTGGGAGTTGGAGTCCCGCTTCACTCCCCACACGGCCACAGAGTCACTGGCGGATCCCGGGAAAAGTCTCACTGCTGCGAATGGAGCCCGAGAAGCGGGGGCCGCTAGCAGTTTTCAGGCGGCAACCAGAGGGGCACAGGTGCTGGTAATTGCAGGGCTCCTGGGAGTTGGAGTCCCGCTTCACTCCCCACACGGCCACAGAGTCACTGGTGGATCCCGGCAAAAGTCTCACTGCTGCGAGCGACACAATCAGAAACAGAATGGTTCGCTCTTTCACTCAAATTGAGATAGCAAAACAACTACCTACAGCATTTTTACTACACACATGGAACTGGAATACCGGTCATTCTTCCTGATCTTTCCACGTTCAACCAGTTTTTTCCATGAGGTGAACTCAATAGCCAGACTGAAGCTGAAATAATGGCCTCGAATTACAATGGAGAAGGACTTCAATTATTGATAAAAAACATAAATCCAACTTTACAGAGTTATCCCTTTTTTATTTCAATACATTATTTCAACAGAAGTGAACAAATGAAAACAAGCATTCGCAAAACTATGGGCCTGGCCTTGCCAACCTGGTGCAATAAATATATATACATATTTTTTATTGCAAGCTGCCACCATCTAAACATAGTAGCGATATGCTTGCAATGAAAAATGTAAATTAAGAAATAAATATTGCATCGATTTTTTTTTTAGAAGAGTAATTGTGCTTCCTAACTTTAGGTGTACTTAGAATAGTTTTTTAGATTTAGTTTTAGTTTTTTTCATGTACATCACAGGAATGCATGAGTCTTATTGGCACAAAGAAAATGTACTGTTGGCTTTGAATTACTGTAACATGAAGGCATAGTGTAAGTACACAGGGATGATTAAAATGCAACAAAAAAAACAGTGAATGAAAAGATAAAATCATTGCCAATGTAAAGTACTGGGCAAACAGCTTAACAATGTAGAGTATTTCTTTTTAGGTGGACCTGAAAGTGTGATAAGAAAAATGCCATCACTCACAGTGCAAGAGAGGCAATGGCTGAAGTGAGATAGGGGCATATGTATGAAGCCAATTTCCCGTTCGCAAACGGGCCGATTCTCAGAATCGGCCCGTATGCGAACGGGAAAAAGCCTTTTGGGATGTATCATCCCAAAAGGCCCTTGCAAAATAGGGAATCGTAAAATTTGTGATTCCTTATTTTGCGAAAGCATTTAAGGAATTGCAAATTGCGATTCCTTAAATGCGATGTAAAAAGCACCCAAGTTGTCCGATTTCTCCTTTAGAAATCGCAAATTACCACCAACTTGAAGTTGGTGGTAATTTGAGATTTCTTAGAAAAATGCACTTTTTGCATTTTTCAAAATGCCATGTGGTGCACATACATGCCCTTAGGGCATGTATGTGTGCCACATATGAACACATGCACATTTCAGGGGTGCAACAGGGTGTCCTTTTGACACCCCTGGCACCCTTGAAATTGCATTCTCAATTTGTGATTCTCTAATTGAGAATCGCAAATTGAGAATGTCTTCCCATTCATTCCTATGGGCCTATAGGCCTGTAGGAATGAATGGGGAGGTATTCCATGATTGGAAATCGCAATTTGCAATTCGCAATTAAGGAATATGTAGGATTTGCAAAATTATTTGCAAATCCTACATACATAGCGTTTTGCGATTCTCAAATAGCAATTCTCTAAAAATCGCTATTTGAGAATATCAAATGTATCCTTTGATATATGTGCCCCATAGTCCTTTGCACTATGCTGTATTCTGTAATGAGTGAGAGTAAAATGTGAATCACAGCTAGACAGTCTGATGCAATGTATATAGCGCGGTGGCCCGAGGCCCACTTTTGTAAGCAAATATCCATGTATTTTTGTAGGAAAATGTCCTGTTTTGCTTCTTTACCCACACTTTTTCTAGCTTTTTCTACTGGGATGTGGACCTCCACACTGGGACACTGTTGTCCAGTGCCCAGTGTATGTGCTCTGACCCCTAAAAACATGTTGAATTGGTATTTACTTGATTGGCATAATAAAACGTGCCTATTAGTCCCTAGTATATGCTACAAAGTGTACCCATGGCCTTAAGGTCAATGCCACTAGAGTAATGCAGCACATATTGTGTCACCACTTAAGTAGCAATGAAAGCATGACCCCCGGCCTGCCCTGAAGACTTGGTGTGCAGTTTTAAAACTGCCAGATCAACTTAGCAAATTAAACCTCTTGCCAGGACTGCACCTTTTTTTAAATATTTATAAACCACCTGTAAGGTAGGCCCTAAATGCCCATAAGGCAGGCCGCATGGTATTTAAAATGAGGAAATGTGTATTTTATGTTTTACATGTACTTCCAGTGAAAAAAAGCCAAAGTCGCTTATCACTGTGCCTATGATGGCTCTCCCATAGTGAAGCACTGGATTATATTATAAGACCTAATAGTGCTTAAGGTCAGTTTGGGATTAGCTAGAAAAATGAATGGTAGAGGAACTGCCCCAGACATAGTTTTGAGTAACCAAATGGGAGGGAAGGTTTGCTCATTTCCCTGGCCACTCCTCTAGGGTGGGCACAGGAGCTTTACACAAGGGAGGATATGTTCGGTCATCTTGGGTTAAGGTAGGGATGGGCACTGTGGGATACTTTATAGTAAAATATATAGAAAATGCTGGAAAAGTGGGTAGGGTCAACCCGGGTACTTTTACCCGATTGGTTAAGGAGTGGCCAGGAACTGGTCCCACTCACGGGTTGGCACTGGGCATACATGTGGCACCCCCAGTCCCCTCTTCAGAGCACCTTTTGCTCTGCGGACAATAGTAGAAGGACTGTCCCTGCTGTTGTGATCTGTGAGGAGAATCCTAAATCTGGACCTGTTCCCACTTGTAACCAGGACAAAGAAGTGGACTCCAAGTGTCAGTTGGCTGACTTCCTGTTAAGCTACAGAGATACAAAAGCTGCAATAAGCCCACATTCCTGAATAGCCCAGCTGACCCATTTCAACTGGACGTGCCCTAGACCCTACAGGTGGCTCTATTGGAGGGAGTGCTGCCCTCCAATAGCTGTTCCTGTGGTCCTGGAACCCTCGGCTAGTGTTAGAGTGTACCCACACTGATCAAACTGCAAAAGCTGGGAATTAGAAACTTTTTTCTTTGAACAAACGACATAAGACTGACCCTACCGTGGAGCCGAAGCCACCAACGCTGAATCGCTGGTTGGACACAATTTGTTGACTAAAAGTTTCTAAGTCCAAATGTAGAGGGCTTTACTGAGAATGAAGCCTAGCTGAAGCAGATCAATGTCATGAACTTCCTGGGCACAGGCACCAAATTCCACCCACTTGGAACTCTCCTGCCTTCAGTGACGACCACGTCGGAACCCCACTCTTCAGCAGCCTGCTGTCGTTGAACCCCGACCCAGCTTGCAGCTTGTCCCTTTGACGACTCGTGAATGAACACCTTTTCTTCAGAAGAATTCAAAGTCCGGAGGTAACTCTTTCATCAGGACCCACCTAGAGCTCGTATCCGACCTGCACTCCATAGCAGTCAGCCTCAAACGTTATCCTTGTCCCTGCCGGTCTACTGCAATCAGTTTTTGGCACTAAAATTTAATTAAAACTTAAGAAATTCCTATCTTCTGTTCCCCTTATTAGATTGTTGTCGTTTTGGTGTGATCTTGTTCATTAAAATATTCCCTGTTTTATAAATTGGAGTGTGATTTTTATTGTGTTGTGTTTTTGACTTTTTAACTGTTTTGGTACTACTAACTTCTTTCCACTTTTTATTAATTGAAACCTGTACGGTCTGTGCCTCAGCTACCAGTTGTTGAGCTCAGTTTAAATTACTGAATCCTTTATTGGACCTAACAAAAATTGCACCATTATTACTTATGGTTGACTACCACCCCCTCCAACTAATAATCCACATCCCCACAATTTTATTTTTATTTATGTTTTTATTACACAGTGGTAGTGAGATAGCTAAAACTGTCCCCAGACCAGAGTAAAAAAGAACATAAAACATGCAAAGCATACATTTAGATAAAAAACAATATTTGAATTCAGATAAACGAGTATCAATGACTCAACTAAAACAGACACTACATTAGAAACATTAGCTTCTCCAAGATTAAATAAAATGTAGATTGCATCATTACCTCATTGTAGGTTACATTTTAGAAAGACAGTTTTAGCCATTTCTTTACACCACCTCGGACAGTGTAACAGCAAATGAAAATCTGTCTCCACTTCATTTAGTTGACAGTTATTTTTCGTATTTGCCCTTGGTATAGTCTCCATGCTTCTGTAACAAGTGATTGACAAATGTTATGTCCATATATTACACGTTTTACATTGTTTATTCTTAGCTAAAAACAGATAGCCACACGTGTATGAATTTTTGAAGGCACAAACACATAAAATGAGGCCTGAAAGCACTCCACTGGCTCCCACATAAAGTCTAGTTGGCCAGGGAGTGCTGATATGCATAGAAATAACCACCTCACTAAGCGCTGATCATGAATCTTTGATAGCATATTTATATCAACAAGACTTCAAAAGATGGAAACAGATTCATAGAATTTTATAGCTCCATGTTGATGAAAACTCTAAACCCAACATTGCCTCACTCTCCACCTCCACTTGCAAAAACATTTTTTAGTGGCATGGACTATGGATAGTGGCATGCTACAACTAGAATCCAGATGACTCTAGGGGAAGAAGGTTACATTAAAAAAAACTTGAAACCTCTTTTTATTAGTTTATTTGCAGAAAAAAAGTATTACGTGAGAATCTAAATATCACATTCTCATGTATGTAGTTGGTATACATAAACGATGCATGGGAGAGAGTCTTCTCATTTTTATAAAACATTGCAAAACTTTAAACAGACACAAGGTCAAATAGCTTACAAGTTTGTCATCATGTTCTGCCATGCACCGGTTTCGACTACATCCCTAACTCAAGGCCCTGGGGAAATCCTCTGATCACATCCAACATACTGGGATGGGGTACCTCTCTCTCCCCACAGCCCTCCCACACTGGTTCAGCTGCAGTCTCGTTTTGCACCATAAGTAAGTTAGGGTACTCTATGAACCTCTGGGACATTCTGATTGGGAGTGCCTTCGTATATCACTGGCCTCCCACATAGCAATGCCTCTTCCTCCACCCTGGCCCAGGGGTCCACTTCCAGCCTCCACTTAGTATAAGCAGGGCCCACTCTCACCTTTTAAGTTACAGCTATATGCTTTCTAGTCAATGCTAAGGAAAAGCCCCCACAGCTTTTTGTCCGCTTTCCTGGATTTAGATTGAGTGAAATTTCCCAAATGGCAGTTTTCCTGCATTACAGTTATGTCACTTTCCAGGGTTACACCCAGGTGTCTAACTATTTGTTTCCAGTAAGGCAGTATTACTGGGCAGTACCAACCCATATACCAAAAAATGGTCACAAGCAATGACCTGCATCTCCGGCAGGGTCTTGGGTCGCCCTCAAAATTTTCCCAGGGGATAGCTATGAATAAATGTAAAATTTTAAACATGTCACAACTTCCGTCTGGTGTTCTGGGACACTTTATGTGCATAAGTTAATACCCTATCGCATTCTTTGTCAATAATATCATGACTCAGGTGCATCTACCATCTTCCCTTGGTCTTAAATCTTTATGTACCATTCCATTAAGCACCCTGTAGAACCAGGCTTTCAGGAGGCTTCCATCTCCCTTTGTCATAAGCAACTGCAACACACGGAGGCGTGGGGGTTCTTGGATGCCCGTGTTCCACATGCTGGAAATTGTTTGAGTCAGTGCTCCATAATTCACAAATTGCCCATGTGCTAGGCCAATATCCTCTATTAGCTGCTTTAGTGGTATAATGGTCCTATCCGTGAGTAAGCCCTCCTCTGTCCATTGCATTAATTTGTGCGCCATAAATAGGGAGCCCAATTCCCTATATGGTAAACCAAATAGAGGCAACGTTGAGGTGCACAACAGGCAAATCTACGGCAATTAAGTGAACATTTTCTCTGACACCTCAGGGCCACAGATAATAATATGGGCAGTTTCTGGGGTTTGGCTAGTTGACATAGCAAGAGGACCACTGCAGTTCCCTGGTTTTTCTCCCCTCCACTTATTCCCATCTCCTCCACATACTTGCCATCTAGCCAGCATGCTATTCACTGAATGCGTGCTGCCTGGTATTATATGTCATACTCAGGGATCCTTAAGCCACCCCAGTAATTGGGTTTCCAAACTTACATCTGATTTTTAATAAAACAGATACACAAGCCAGTGTGGCTGTAAATGCAGTAGTCTACCACTAGTAAGAGATAGAATACAGGGACGGTGGATAGTGTAGATAAGCAGGAGAATTGAGCAAGGAGGAGAAATGAAGCACAATTTCCATCACCAGGAGTTCCTTGAAAAATAGTACTTTCAGAATAGAAGAAGGAAAGTGAGATGTTCAGAGGTATGGTGCTCCATAGTATATATAGAAGACACGATGAAACTTAATTTAATCGTTTTTGATTTTTTTGTTGTTGCTTGGGCCTAGGTCCACGAGGTGGTGCACACCTGCAAAAGAACATGCAAACTCCTACTAGGCCCAGTGAGTCAAGAATACCTACTGGGCCAAACCCATCACAGCAAGGCTGTTGCATAGGTCCCGGGAGTCAAGAAAGCCTGCTTCGCCCCACCTATCAAACAGAGAATGTTACAGCCATATCAGGAAATACAGGCATCAATGCCGAGGAGATAATTTAGGCAGCCTCTGCTCTTCCACAGCGCCTCAGAGCATGCAGGGCAACTGTGCACTGCGTTTACCATGATGCATTGGAGTGAACTGAGTGCTGGGACGTCCCGCTCTGTCTCCTTCTGTGTGTGGCCTAGCTATGCATTCGCCAAGGTCCATTTTCCCGAACCTGGCCACCACGGTTATAGCGTGCACTTGTGCCACCTGCTCGCTCATTGGTCTGCCACTGGTGGGCCTGCGCTGCTACCATTGGATTCGTGGCTGTCACAAGCTTGTATCTGGTTGAGTGTTTCTGGGTGCTGTGACACCCCCTTCAACTCCAGCTACTCCCAGGTATCCATCGATGTTGTATAGAAAAGTGTGGTGTTGAAATTCACAACACGTACTTGATGTAGAAATATGAGGCAATATTTCAATTCTAACTGGTGGAGTTTCTGCATAACTGGTATAAATGTGCCCCTGAGTTTTGGCACCTTCACAGTGTAATTCGAATAAATGTTCACTAAGGCCATGCCAATCCACCGAGGGCCTTTGGTTTTGGTAACTTCCACAATATGAACACAATAATTGAAGAGGTGCGCTGCCACTGGTGAAGCCCCCAGGGGAGGAGCCTTGCTTGGAACTCTGTGGGCCCTTTTCATGGAGAAGAACGTGGATCGTTTGCCCCCTGAAACAGTGTGATGTAGACAATCCTACAGGAAAAGTACCATATTAGGGCCTTCCGCTCCCTCTGGGAGTCCCACCACACAGATATTATTCCGTCACAACCATCCCTCGGCCTCCTTCTTCTTGGCACGCCGCAGGGAGACCACTGCATGGATGTGAGATTGCATCTCTGACAGTGAAGGGTGCATCCAAGCCAGTGTAGATTCCTTTGTCTCTAAGATTGGCTTGGCTTGCAGGTAAAAGTCCCATGTCGATCACCAGTGCATCCAGGGTGGTTTTCACGTCCTGGATGCCTGTAGTAGTTCATCGAACCTCTCTGCCTGTGCTTGTCTGACTGAGTGCAGGGCAACATCTCCTTCCCCCATTGAGAGGGTGGGTGGGTAATGGAAGGGGCTTATTACCTTCATCCGGCCCCCCTGTGGGAGGCTGCCGTTTGGGCAATGTTGTTGGTTAAGGGAGCAGAAAGAGGGGGCAATGTCAGTGCCGGTCAAACTTTTGGGCCAAGCCCACCCCACTGTTCTGGGATAGGAGATCAGAGTCCACGGACCTCCTTCAGCGGGCCCTCTGCATCCGCCCCAGCCACACAGTTGTATCAATCTGTATGGCATTGCGAATCTTGCAGGTGTAAACTAGTAACCCTTTTCCAACTGGCTTTTAAGTCAACAGCGATCTTCATGTTGCCTATGGAGGCAGAATGGAAGGGGATTGAGTTCCCCATCTTTGAGTAATCGTTAACCCATCAGCAGTCTGCAGGGGCAGATTTGATGCCCGCTTCTTTAGTAGAGCTAGGTTGCAGCCTCTAGGCACAGTAGCGTGGGGAATTCGTGGAGAAGGGGCACCCCTGAGGAGATTGGGGCCTCCAAGGCAGTATAGGGAGTGCAGGCCGGGCTGCTAAGCTCCTCTCTGCTTTCACAGTCACATCTCACCTTGGGTTGGAGAGGTTGGGGAGGCTAGGGTCACCTGACTAATACTGGTGATGCACCACCCTTGGATCACCAAGGTGCAGTAGTGGAGCTTAGAGGCAGTAGCAGGCCCAGGAATCACAGGAGACCGCGGGTCCCAGTGTGTAGTAGGCCGCTGCCCATAGGTGAGCTTGTGTCACAGAGAATGATCGCCATCGGGCTTTAGCCGCACAATGCTGTCTGTGCTTTTTCCTCGTGGCGTGGCGGCCATGGGGGGATTCACATGGTGGCTGCTATGGGCGCACCTAACATGGTCTGCTAAGGTTCAGTGATGGACACGGGCAGCAGTGGCATGCCAGAATTTGACAAAAGGCTGTAGCTTCCAGTGCATGACAGGCTTCAGTCCTTGGTATGCATGTATCCTCGAGGAATGTCGCGCTTAGGCAGGATGGGCACTGGTAACCTCCACCAGTCTTGCTTGCCTCGGCAGTTGAGTTTAAAGCCATCAGGATGATGAGTGTAGATTTAGGACATGGAGCTCCTTTACTCCACATCAATCCTGGTCGCCATCTTGGCAATGCCCCAATGTAAATCATTGTTAACCTGTATGGTCTAAACGTACAGCAAGAGGAATTTCTTAAAGTCTCTATCCCCATTGCCTTGGTGAAAACACAAGGGAACCTATTGATGGGGGGAGAGATGAACATTGTAATTAAAACATAATGGACAGATCACGCCAACTCTTTTATAGTGGAGTCTCTGTCTCTGAACAATTCAGAGAGTATCTTGATGAAATTGAGAGGGTAGATGATTGGAGGGATATGCATAAATCTGATAAACATGACACATTGTACTTTTTAGCTAATAAAATGTGCGCACGCTTAGATCACTTTCCAGATGAGGCCAGGCTGAGAGGGGCAACAGCAGCTATAAAAATCGTGTAGTGTAATGAACTATCCTGCGCTGAGTTTTTACCTTCAGGTAGTGCTATCCTGTAGGAGTGAGAAGCGAATCCAGAAGAGAATTCTCAGCACCTCCAAACACGGTATTCGTCCAACTCCTCAATAAAGAATCGAGGACAAAACAGTGTTCAGGAAAAAAGGGTAAGTGCATAATAAAGAAAAGAAAATCAGTGTCCTCAGCTAACACGATCACTTTGGATATGGACACCTCTGCACTGGTCAATTTGGGTTTATCTGATATACATCTGTGAAAGATAAGGGAGACAGGTGATTAACAATACCTTACTGCATGGATAGTATTAGCTTTATTAATTATGCTGTATCTAGTGCTTACCAAATACCTTCTCTTTTTACTACTGCTTGGTTATGAACTGCAAATATGTGTATAAAATAAACCTACAAAGATACAAGGAAAGAAAACACATTACAACGTAAAGACTAAGAAAGGGAGATGGTGTAAAAGCCCCCTAAGAATCCAAATTACCAGTATACACTGTATGGAGGACCAATATTGGAAAATGCTTTGCTTCTGACTTCTCAATAAAAGCCTGACTAAGTCAAACATGAAAGTCAATGAAAAAATGACATACCAGATGCTTTTGTGATCAAGTGCTTTAACCACAAGAAAAAGATACACTAAATAACTTGGTTTTAATATAGTCTCTAGTCTGTTCCAATCTCACGAGATTCAGAGTTTCTCAGAAAAGAACGATTTCCAGCCAGCAATTTTCCATGAAGAGTATATCCTTCATTGTAAATTGAAATTATGCATGCATCTTACTAAAGAGCAGAATTGTTCCGCTGTTGATAAAACTGCTCATTTCTCTCCTTTCTCTTTTCTGCAAGTTCCAAGTCCCTACATGGAGCAGTGAGTAACAGAGAGAAACCTACCAGCTCCAGGGCTACTACAAGGTAAGTGATTAACAGCAAGAAAAACGTCTGAACCCAGAATGCTGTTTGCACTAACTTCAAGACAAAAATAGTGCTGGGAAAACAATACTAGGAATCTTTGGTAAGTATTTAAGGAAAGAATTTTGGTAAGTACAGCAAATATTCTGTGAATAGCAGGAAAGTGCGTGAACCCAGGGCTTACACTTTATCCTCCTGAGCAGGACACCAAAACTGTGAGGTCAGGCATCTTGCCGGCCGATGCACGCCGAACGCACGCGCATGAGCACATCTAGACTGCGTCCTGAATACCGTGGTCTGAGTAATGGCAGCCAAGCACACGTCAGTAGTGACAAATAGGTTGAATTACTCTATCAGCCAACAAACCTATTGCAATCCTAATAAACACACATTTCTGCCCTAGAAAGACTGTCCCTAGAATACTGACTGGAGTACACTGAAGGGGAGTATAAGAAATGCCCCTCAAAAAAACTCTGGTGTAAGATTTTGGCACTTATGTCATACTAGATTGGGACAAAGCAGACCATGTTTTGCTGAGGACTAAACAGAGATATTACTCCTCAGCCAATACAGCGGTAAGACTCCTAGCTACACAGTGGAAAGCTAGAGTGAATGCTGATAGGCTTAAAAAAAATTCCCTAACCATCCGGGTAACACGGTCAGTGATGATGATAAGGCCATTGCTGAATCTTTCCGCATCTTTGATCAACAACTATATATGCCAAAGAGAAGGTATCTCTAATGGTAACCTTGTAACATCTCTTCAAATAATTTGGATATATGCTTCTTCAGAGTGGAGAAGGGCATCAGATGAGCCTATCTCACTGATACTGAACTCCAGATACTGTAAAGGTTAATAGACTTAAATCAGCAAAGTCCCTGGGCCCAAAGGTCTTTACAGCTAACTTCTACAAACTATATTGCTAAAAGCTTGCTGTTGTTTTCACAAGGTTATTCTTCGATATTGGTGGGACAGGTACACTAACGGATCCACTGTGTGAGGTGTCAGTGGTAGTTATCTGTATGCCAGGTAAGGACCCAGACCAGTGTACCTTATACAGACCTATCGCTTTACTAAATGTTGATGTAAAACTCTTTACAGGGATCCTGGCAGCAAAGCTGGCACCCCTGCTTTCAGAGATCGCCAGCACAAATCAGTCCAAAATTATCTCAGGGTCAGTATTAAAAAAGGCTACATATTCTGGAGAACTTCCAAAGAAAACTGCAGAACATCCTTCTACTCTTGTTGGATGGTGAGGAGGCATTCAACACACTGGATTGAATTTACATGACAGGAGTGTTATAGAAGCTGGGACTCTGCTTCCTTAGCTTCTCTATGTTTGTTACTAACCCCCTTGAGCCAGGATCAGAGTGAATGGTACTACATCACAACCCGTTACAATTAAACATGGCATCAGGAAGGATTGTCTTATTTTGCTGCTTATTTTTGCACTCACACTGGACTCCTTTGCAAAAACAATTAGAGACAGTACGGACAGATGGCAACTGGGTTGAATCTGGAGGAATATCTGGACAGTAAGAGAATAGATGACAATTTAAAGGAGTTCAGATTGCAACAAAGGGGAACTGTGGACTGGACAGTGACAAGAAAGGGAGCATGAGAGGGATTGGACAGTGCAGATTGGAAGTGGAGGTGCATATTGAGGCAGTAGTGGAGTGGATAAGTAAAATGCAAGGTTTTGGTGATAACGTTTGTGCTGTGGCTGGAGTGGGCAGTGAAAAATAAGCTGAAAGTGTATCCACAGTGAAGGTTGCAGCACACTTTTTTCCGTATGTATGACATTACAACGCATGCTTTCACCACGCATGCCTTTACAACACGGTTTTTACAACGCAAACCTTTACAACGCATAGCGCTTTGGGGTGCTGGATAGTGAATAGTTTCATTTACTATTCCAACTCCAGTCCCCGTGGACACTAGGGAAGGTGTTGGATAGTAAATTAAACGTATTCCCTATCCTAGAGCGCCCCCAGCGCAATGCGTTGTAATGGTTTGTGTTGTAAAAGTTGCATCGTAAAGGCACTGCGTGGTAAAAGTTGCGTTGTAAAGGATGTTTCCCTTTTTTTCCATGTCAGTAGGGACCCTTTTTTATGACCTTTACTTTCCAACTGTGCTATTCCAATTCACTTAAGCAAGTCAAGACCACACCTCCTGCAATATCACACTTCTTCATCATTTACACTGCTAAATACTGCATCCCATAACACGAGAACCGCATGTCATGGAAACACATCACACATAGGATCAAAACAAATGCAACACACTTACAATCAAGCACCCTACACGGTGTAAGGTGCTGCCCATGTAAGCAATTCATTCAGCACTCCACAAAGTGGTAGTAATTACTACATTAATGTTGCAGGACAATACAATTAATTGGCTAACCATTGGCAAAGACACTTGTGGTGATGGAATGTATAGAAGGGTAGTAAGTCATGGAATGCCCGTTGACATTATGGGATTCTATTCATGGCAGTTATCTTTGAGGAGTTATGTCTGAGCCGATGTTGTGTAGACGTGCAAGGGCTCATGAATAAATATCTGCATCTACGAGTCTCACTTCAATATTTTTGGCGACAAGTGGAAAAAAGGAACAAAGAGGAAGATATTGCTGCTGTGATTAAAGGAGGAAACAAGCAAGGCTGTGTTCTGGCCCCGCATCTCTACAATCTTTTTATGGCAGACCTAGCACCAAGCCGTAACAAGATTTCATCCCATCCACCCAAACTAGGCTCTTTACCTCTAACTCATTTATCCTAGGCGGACGACGTCGTACTGATGAGTTTAACTAAGATCGGCCTTCAAAGGTCACTTGAGGGATTGGCGGAATTTATAACCTATAACAATTTGGAGATAAACACCACAAAAAGCAAAATAATGCTCATCACCAGACGACGGACAGTCAATCAACATGCCCAATTGGAGGGAAAAAAGATAGAAGCTGTGCCTAATTATAAGTACTTGGGCTTTTACTTCGACAATCGACACAATCACCAGCAGCAAAAAACCTACAATTGTCCAGAGAGCAAACGGCCTTTCGTTTGCCTTCAGGTCTCTAGCAAAAAAGCTCAAGGGGCCATCATACAAACCCTTACTGGCAACAATAAAAGCTAAGGTGCTCCCAACGGGAAAGATGCGGACCTGCTGAACAAAGTACAGACGGCCATCTACAAATCAATCTTCCAAATCAATCAGGGTGCTTCACCAGCACAGACCAGATTAGAATTTAGAGTACTAAACGAAACACTGGGCAGGAAGTATGCAACTATCAAGCATTGGTATAGATTGAAACAGAATACAGCAGCATCAGAATTGCACAAAGCCTTGTGGGACGAAAAACAAACTGGCGCAAAGTCCCCATACAATCAATTTCTAAATAAAGCCTTAACAGACATCAGCACAAGAACCCTCTGGGAAACTAATCTGCCCTATCCGGCCTTCAAGCAAGCCATAAATAAGTCAGCAAAATTCCATTCACTTCTAGCTGACAAAACCACCTTCAGTACAAGAAAACACGCCTGGATGGTTATATCCAAATATAAAACACTCACTCCAGCTCCATAACTAACAATTACATTTCCGGGACACTAATCTGCCCTATCCGGCCTTCAAGCAAGCCATAAATAAGTCAGCAAAATTCCATTCACTTCTAGCTGACAAAACCACCTTCAGTACAAGAAAACACGCCTGGATGGTTATATCCAAATATAAAACACTCACTCCAGCTCCATAACTAACAATTACATTTCCGGTCCACAGAAAACAACAGCTAATGGCGCTACGCCTGGGAAAATTTCTATCTACCATGGACCAGCCAGCCTGGGTCCATGATGGACCCAAAGTTTGCAGACTATGTGGGAGCAGTAAGGAGAACTTCATACATCTTGTTTGCATTTGCCCCAATTTAGCCCATGCAGGAGGCATCTTCCTGAAAAAAGCCATGAACAACCGAGGCATAAGAACGGGCAGATCGGCGGTCATGGCAACCCTAAATCCAACTGACACTTGTTTGAACTGTCTACTAATAAAATTCCTTCTGGCTCATGTACATGCTCTGAAATGTAACCCGGTACCCTGCATAGAAAAGGGCAATAGGACGGTTGACTCTGCGGTAGAGGGCTCTTCCGAACTTAACACAGAATAGTACTAGAATTTCGGAAGGCATATTTTACATGGACCAACAAGTGTTTTTGATCAATTTTAAACTTGTATATTGTGTACATTAAAATGTCTAATTTTTAAAAGAAAACATTTACACTAGACACAGAAAGTTTTAGGATTCAGGGAAACAGAATGTAGACAAACACTTAGAGTTTCATCTGTAGCACATGATTTTATACAATGTATTGTTATGGTTTTAATTAACTGAAACAATAAACTTGTCTCTTTCTTCATCATTAGACATTGAAGTCAGCAGGTGAAGCCTGCGTGCTCACCTTCTCATGCGCCTCAGAATCAGTGCATGTAGGCCGAGCATTCTACTGATAGTTCCATGCTAAATTGTTGTGAATACATTGATTCTCCCCTTTACACTTTTCAGCAGGTAATAAAGGTCCAGTTGACCGAGGATTCTTAGAAACTTTTATAGTAGTATCCAGCATTATCAGTAGGTAGCAGAGGATTGTTACCTCTGTAGTAAGGGGAGACGTAGACGAGGGTAGTTATTGAGTCCCCATAGAACCCAAGTGATGGTTGTCCAGTGGATTGTAAGCGGTTGATGGAAACCGACGGAGAGTGACTGTGCGTCGGAAACAGCAGTTCATGGTGGAGTGAGTATGAACAGGGATGTGTGTTTGTTAGATTGCGGTGTTGTTTTGATTGTGTGATGTCTTGCGGAGTTGGAATAAGAGTTGAGCGAGTGTGGTTTTGGGCCAAACGCGTACGGTCCATGAGATTTGATTTATTGATATCCCGGGATAAGAGATTGTGGTGTAGAAGACACCCAGAGTTGAAATTGTCTGATCAGTGATTGTGGGAGTCATGTGACTTCATTGACTGACCCACCGGTGATAGGGAAATGTGTGTGTGAGTGCGTGAGTAACTGACGCAGGTCGTGGGTTACTGCATGTGGGACATTGAGTTATTGGATACGATTGATTGAGTACGTGATCGTCCGGCCGTTCGTGGGCAGATGGTCGAGGGCAGTTGTCCGATCGTTTCGCGGACAGGCAATTGTCAGATTGAGGTAGACAATTACGAGTGACCGTCCCGATCGTATGGTGGAAAGACAGTCGATCAAGTGATTGTCCGGTCGTATGTTGGACAGACCGTTACTTGCTGTATGAGTGAGAAGTGCGTGAATGTGTAGGGAAGAGATTGTAAAGAAGGGGAACTGCTGCATGAGGAAGAAGAGTGAAGTCAGAGAGTGCCACGCAGCGATATGTCGGTTAGTGTGAAGCTACGCCGGTATTGATGGATTGTCATCAGGAAGTGGAATGAAAACAATTGAAGAGAAAAAGTTGACTTCATCATGAAATTTTTTAAAGTTTTACGAGATATGCGTTGAGATATAGGAGTGGTTATTTGAGGAGTAGAAGAAGCTCCACCCGAGGATACCCCAGCCCATTACATGGCTACGAATGTGGGATTGCATACTATAATTTAGCTCGAAAATTGGCATAAGATGACTGAAGGAAAGGGAGAATTGACTTTCACGCGTGATGGTACTTTCTGGTTGGCAGTGTTGTACCAATTGAAAACAGTGATGTCTTCATTGCGGCTTCTACACAGACCAACACAGTTTGAGGCGCTACATGCATGGATGAGAGCAGCAAATGACAGGAAAAGAGACCGAAGGGAGAAAAGGGTGAAAAAGTCGATCAGTGCCGTTCTAGATACGCGATAGGACGCATTGGAAAAGAGAATGAGGGTGGGAACTTTTGAAGGGTTAGGCTATTCTCGTTGATGGTAAAAGCAGGAGATGCTGAGAAGAAGTGTGGTGAGGAGGATGATAGTGACACCGATGACAGCTTGATAGATAGACTACTATTAGAAAGACCACCTACATATAATCCAGATTCAGTAGAGGGAAAGGCAGTACCAACCGAGGGAAATGGAGAATTGCAGACTCAACCTAGTGCGAGAGTAGTGGGAAGAATCTCGACAGGGACAAAATCAATGGGAATACAGACACCAGCAAGTACCGAAGCGAATGGAGTTACAGTTGCTGCAAAGCTACCGGATGCTCTTACAGTGCAGGTTCCCATTCGCCCCATAGTGTCAGTATATGACCCAGACCAGGCAGGAAATGGAAGTCTAGCACGATTAGTTCCAGGAGAGGGTCCCTGCTCTGGAAGGAATGGCATAGTGGTTGTAATAGCTCACCTTCCGAGACCTGTACAATCAAGTACGCCATTGCCAGCCACCGCAGACTCCTCTAGAGGACAGGTGGATCTAAGAACGGCGAGACCACGGTCCTTCGCCGATTCAAGATCTGATCTGAGGATGTGGGAACCACCAGTGAGAGGCCCTAATGATAGGAAGACAGGAGACTGGGATCGGGGGGATTCAGGATGCCGACCAGTCTTAGGGAATGTAGTGGAAGGGAACTGATGTGGAGATCAGAGCAGTGAGAATGGAGAATCAAGTGGTGCATCAAGTCGAGGAACCCTTAAAGCCGCTATATTAGCAAAGATGTTGGATGTGATGAGGTTAAAAGCTGAGGTAGATGAGATAATTAGCGGGAACCTGCCTTTGAAAGAGTGGAACTTTATGAACCAGACGAGTTGCTGTTTGTATCAAAGGATGTAACTCGTTTGGCAAGGTCAGCACATGAGAAACTGACAGACTTGGCAAGAAGATATGAGTTGGATCTGTCCAAAATAAAGATGTCGCAGGGAAGTCACAGATTGCAGTACAGAGATCAGGAACTGGAAGCGAAGAGAGTCATAGGGTTGAAAACTTACGTTCAAGAATTGATTGTAGGGATACGTGCATAGAGCATGCTTGTGGGAGGAAAGATGGTCCAAAAAGAAGAGCACCAAAAAAGCATAGGAGAGATGCCACCTTCGGGAGGGGGGATAATAGGAGTGGAGAATTACCCTTTGCGAGAAGTATCAAATGGAGGGTATGTGCATTTGCCTTGGAATAGAGGTGATTTGGCAGCGTTTACAAACAAAGTCCCTCGGCTGAGGGAGAAGCCTGTTGAGTGGTTCAAGCAGGTTGATTGGTTTGTTAAAATCTCGAAAGTGTTGTGGGTTGACCTGAACACATTATGTGATATTGTCGTACCAAATGATTTGTGGGCAGCCTGTAAAGTTTTTTTATTTTTTTTAATTTTATTTATCTCGGTCAAGCACAAAGAAGAAATTCACATGGCACAGTGATGTGTATTATTATTTACGTTACATGTTCAAATAATCACAATGTCATAACAGAACATCATATCTCGCATCATCCAAATATTACAGATTCAAATGGTATACAGATAAAAGAGGGTCTATCTAAGAGCTCAAGTGTCTAGTATACTGGGCTATAGGAGAGGCGCCTGTGCTGTGCGATTACATAATCAATCCTCAACGTGCATATATTCTAGAAATTTTACTAGTGGTTCCCAGAAATTCCTTGGACGGGAAACTTGTGGTAGCTCCTCTACATATGTGTCCAGCTGTGTTTTAAAGTATACCAGATCTTCAATCCAGTATTTACATTTTGGTGTAGCCCTACTACCCCATTTCATTGCTAGACACCTCTTGCTAGCAGAAGTGTTATTGTGAGGAGTTTTACGTCTACAAGCTAATTTGGGTGTGTATTAGGTATGATTTCAATGTGTCAGATCCCCACTACCAGGTCACCGTCTATGCAGCACAAATCTGCTCCGATCAGTCCAACACTCTCTTGTTGGAATGTCATGGACTGAGAGACAAGATGGCCGCTGCGGTGGCTATTGGGGGCTATTGGTAGGTGTTCTAGTTGTTTTCGCCGCAGCTGCTCAGAAATCGAGAAGCAGCGCGAGCGTATTAAGAATTGCGCACTTCACCAGAGTTGTGAGCTGTTGCAGTCGTGTCAAGCTGAGATCTGGTTTCCGTTTTCCCTCCATAGTGTATAGTTGAAGTACTCCACTCAGTCTTTTCACTGGAATGTCGAGGAATACCTGTGACGCTACTCGGCGCATTAAGTCAAGCGCGAGTTGCGGATTGAATTCCTGTCAGCTCCGCCGTTTGAGGAGAACGCGACGGAGCTTCATCGAGTCTTGGAGGAGAGAAAAAGAGAATTACGAATTCCCCAGTGGGAGAAGTGATATATCAAAGCTAAGTGTATATTAATAAGGAACAGCCAGTAAATAAGGAATGTACTGTAATCATCCTTAGTCCTTGAGGAGAGCTTCATGCAGACAACCTGTAAATACAAGAGAGAGTGATATGAATAGGTTTATTAGAGAAGCTAAGAATTGAGAAGTAATAGGATATACGAACTGTCAGCAGCGGTGCGTCCATTGGGGCGTAGGGGCGGAGCCCCACCAGCCACCATGGACGCATCGCAGCTGCCGTCCGTAATTAAATAAAATACATGCTGAACTATCAGCCGCCGGGAATTGCCAGGGGGGGTGGCCTGCTGCAGCTTGAGTGACAGTCCACACTCAGGCTGCAGCAGACGTAGTGCGCAGGCTGGGGAACTTACAGTGCTCATGCTTGGGAAAGTTGGCAACTTTCTCAAGCATGCGCACTGTAAGTTCCCCAGCGGGACCCAGGGGTGCTTGTTCTTCGCCTGCCACAGTGCCACAGCCCGGGTCTCCAAAGGGCGACAGGGCGAGGGCGAAATGTGCCCCCCCTAGCCAATCGATTGGCTGGTCCACCGGCGCAGCATCCCATTGGATGCCGCGCGTGGGGGTGGCCTGCCATTCGTTGCTGAGTGGATGCAAGGTTTCCTTCATCTTATCGGCGGGAAGACCAAGGAAAGAGAAAAGAAGCGAGATGGAGACCGTGTAAAAAAGTCTCACAAAAGGAGAGCTGCCTGGACCTTCGGAAGGGGCGGGAGCTGCCACCCAACACCTCCCTCCTGTGGGAACCTCTGCAGAGACTTACCTACCCCGGAGCGAGCGGCTGAGCCAGTGATTCTCAATCTGTGCGCCGTAGAATCTACCCAGGGGCGCCGCGCACCAAACGCACAGTTAGGGAACCAAATTAATTTGTTTATCCCGTCCTATCAATAGTTCAAGTCCGTGATCCACAGTAGCATTGCACGCCTGTTTACAGGGAAATACTGCCGAGGGGTGCAGTACCTACATTGGCCGCCGGGGGTTGGACCAGCGTCACTCCTAGTGTTAGGAAATAATGATTCTCCGGTGGCAGCTGCTGCGGGGAGACCTGGCCTGAACCGGCACGCTGGGGTTAAAAGAGCAGGCCGATTCGGATGAGAAAGAAGCCTGGGTGGAGAGAGGGGCTGACAGGAGAGGCTTTACAACTGGAGCAGGTAGGAGGCACATACGTCACCAGTGGCAGCCTTTACTGAAATGTTGATTACATGTTCTGAACACAGTGATGGCAGTTAAGGTAGAGCTGTAGACTGGATAGTGTGTTTGGCGAATAAACTGCCTTTAAAGGAGCCTTTTATGTGGTCAGCAGCGCACTCTTGACCTGTGTTTTTGAAAGATAAGAATTCTATGAAGCTTCCCAATTAAATAACATAAGCACAAACCATAAAGGACAATAAAAACTGAATTAACACACTGTCTAAAATACGTCATGTGCACAGATTCGAAGAGGACAGACAGGCACGTCCCCCCACCCCCCTCCACAGAACTTGTTGGGTACACAAAGATGTTGGTTGCAGGCACGTTAAACTCCTGTTATTTTAAATTGCAGCACATTTGCAACATTTAAACAGGCAAGAACATATGTACTTTCTTTTACAAATTGAGTTGCAGCAGGTGTGTATAGATCCTGCAAATTAGTACTAGTTAATCAATAGGGAGGGACTAGGGATTGGAAGGTCTGTTTCATTCCCCAGGGTAAGTAGGTTATTTATCAAAGAGGAAACAGACACTTGTAACACTCAGGCCATGGGTTATATAAGTTTAGAGTAACCTCAAGAACCCAATGCAAATGTGGTAGGTGCGGTATATTTGATTCGTCCGCCCCGCATATGGGTAGTTGGCCGTTATCATTGGTTACTCCAAGTTAGTGATGTTGCCAGCCTCAACCCGAGGCACCTCTGGCCTGTTTGTGCAGTGTCCAGAGAAAGAAAAAAGGAGTGTGTCAAATTAGAATCTCAAAAAAAGGAAAGAAGGTTTAAAAACTGAAAAATCACCTTGATTGATTTTATTTATTAATGTGATTTTCAGATTGTTAAAAATAATCTGATACTACTCAATTGATCGAGTTACTAGATCAAAGTAGTTAGAAACACTTATTACACAAACGTCGACATGTTTCTGCTCTGTCGGCCCACAGGGGTCTATAGAGCATTCGTCAGGACTCACAACAAAACAAAAATTGAACGAAAATTGTACGTATTACTCACACCTTTTGTGCTGTATTATGTTAATAACCTGTGAAATTTTCAAGGATATTGACTCCTCCGGTTTCTGAAAAGAAATAGCGAGAGGACAAGAGAAAAACACACTCGTTGCAAACATCCTATTTTAGGCTAATGCATTGGGTAGAATAATAATTATTATTCATTCATTCCAGAATATCAATACTGGGAGGGGGGTACTACGTACCAGGGTAGAGTTTAACGCTATAGACATAGTTATGGAGACTATCATTGAAGGGGACTGTAAAACGCACACTAAGCGGGGGTAAGTATTTACTGTTACGCGCTGGCTTTTCTGGGTGCACGCGTAAACAAACCTCCGAAGAAAGGTAGGCGGGTTATTTAAAAACGCAGCGCGTTATCATACCTTGTGACCGGGAAGTACTCGCTTGCATCGGGGGGCCCTCAGGACACAGAGCTGTATTTAGAACGTATTGTGTTAGTAAATAATACGCATGATCGCCTTACCGGGATTCAGTTGTTAATGTAACGAAACTCCGCCATTACCCGCGTGTGCTTGCAAACTCGTCTAGTGCTGACTCTGCCCCCGGAAGCTCAAGTGTCTGTCCCCTTTAAAAACGCCAGCCCAGCCGGAGTTACGAACTTCCGGGGGCAGAGTCAGTGTGCGTTTTACAGTCCCCTTCAATGATAGTCTCCATAACTATGTCTATAGCGTTAAACTCTACCCTGGTACGTAGTACCCCCCTCCCAGTATTGATATTCTGGAATGAATGAATAATAATTATTATTCTACCCAATGCATTAGCCTAAAATAGGATGTTTGCAACGAGTGTGTTTTTCTCTTGTCCTCTCGCTATTTCTTTTCAGAAACCGGAGGAGTCAATATCCTTGAAAATTTCACAGGTTATTAACATAATACAGCACAAAAGGTGTGAGTAATACGTACAATTTTCGTTCAATTTTTGTTTTGTTGTGAGTCCTGACGAATGCTCTATAGACCCCTGTGGGCCGACAGAGCAGAAACATGTCGACGTTTGTGTAATAAGTGTTTCTAACTACTTTGATCTAGTAACTCGATCAATTGAGTAGTATCAGATTATTTTTAACAATCTGAAAATCACATTAATAAATAAAATCAATCAAGGTGATTTTTCAGTTTTTAAACCTTCTTTCCTTTTTTTGAGATTCTAATTTGACACACTCCTTTTTTCTTTCTCTGGACACTGCACAAACAGGCCAGAGGTGCCTCGGGTTGAGGCTGGCAACATCACTAACTTGGAGTAACCAATGATAACGGCCAACTACCCATATGCGGGGCGGACGAATCAAATATACCGCACCTACCACATTTGCATTGGGTTCTTGAGGTTACTCTAAACTTATATAACCCATGGCCTGAGTGTTACAAGTGTCTGTTTCCTCTTTGATAAATAACCTAGATCCTGCAAATGCCCACTATTTAACAAAAAAAGCACTTTAAACAAGATTTTTCCCTTTAAAACAAATATGTTCAAAATCTAATAGTTTAAAAACAGTACTGCTTACTGTTATATTTGGTAATTGCATGCCCATTCATTCGTGGTCCAAACTTGTGCCAGCACTGTGCTCAACCTACTTAGAGCTGGAGCTCTGCGTTATCACCTCAGCAGTTTCTGCAGGGGATCACTTTCTGCGTGTCTCTGGGTCGCAGCTTTTGCTTCTCTCTGCTGTAGGGGCAACAGTGCCCCTGTATTGGTCCTACCAATCCTCTTGTAGTAACACTACAGGGCAGCGAGTACCTGACCCAGATAACAAAGAAAACTGCGGAGAACATGTCCTGGCAGCATCTTGGTAAAGTGAGCAATGCACTGCACTGGACAGGGAGAAACATAGAATTACTCCCAAGGCTGGGATTACATCCTCCCCGCCTGCCCAAAAAAGTAACAAGATGGGGAGCCGTGGCCAACGGCCAACAGGTTAAGGGAGCCGGGGGTCAAGAAAGTTTGGGAACCACTGGGCTGAGCAGTGAGCACCCCGAGAGAGCGAGGCCAGACACCCGCAGGGAAGGCACACAAAGTGCCGGAACCGCCGCGAGGCACTAGATCGAGGGGCGCGACACCCCAGTAGAAACCCGCACACTGCCTGGCACCCCCAGAAACATGCTGCGGGCCTTCCTGATCAAGAAGTCCTCGGCGTCCAACAGCAGGAGGAAGTGGAGCGAGCTGCCCGACGAGGAGCGGGGTGAGGTCTACTCCTTGCTTTTCAAGCACTACTTTTTCTTTTGTGTTAAGCATTTCGTGACAGTTTCAAATTCTGCCTTGCTCATTGCCGCCCCTGTGCCTCTTCCCTTTCCCTTCAAAGTTGTGCTCGCCCTCATTTACTTGTCCTCCACGTTGCTTTCTCACCTTGTGCTTTTCCACCGCCTGCTCCATGTTGCTCTCTCTCCCCTTGTGCCTCTCCCCTCTCTTCTACCCTCCATGTTACTTCCTTCCTTCCAAACCTCAGTGTTGCTTCCCGTCACCCTCTGAGTCCCTTAGTGATGCTTCCCCCGCCCGCCCGCGCTCTCAGAGTTGCTCCCCCACCACCAGTAATTTATCTGTTGGGGACGGGGAGCTGTGCTTTTGGTGTCGTAAGTGATGGAAGTAACGGGTTTCCTCTGAGGATACTCGGTTTTGGGGACATTTTCTTGGCATTGACGTGCATGATGTTGGAGGCTACCCAGAGGGAGTTGAATGGAGTACGGTACGGAGCCTGGTCTCAAAAGCTTGCGTACTGGACATATTCTTCAGGAAGGCATGGTGCTAACAATTGAACCAGGAATTTACTTTATTGATCACTTGCTCGACCAAGCACTGGCAGACCCCGCACAATCCCATTGCCAGTGTAAAGTTCTAAACTTGCTAGATTGATTCAGACATTGGCTCTGCGTCTGCGTCTCAGCCGTCTGCGTCTGGCGTTTCTTGCAGAGCTACAGTATTGTGATGAAAACTTCTCCTATGCACAGCCTTTCAGCAACCTCTGAAATGCAAGAGCGCATGAATTGGTGAAATGCAAATGCTGATTTTTACAATGTGAACATTACTGAATATCTGTTTTTATAAGATGATCATCCCTCTAAGGTGATTCAGATATAAACTAGGCATTCTGTGTAACTGCTTTCTTTGATTAACTGTCGATAATCACGTTCATCTGGATAGGCTGCTTCTGCTGATAGCACTCATAACGTTGTTGGAGGAGTTATTGCTGTGTGGGTTATGTGACGCGTTTGCAAAAAGGCATGAATTGTTATTTGTTATTATTATCATGTATGTGTTGACTTTGAGAGAAGGCGTCCAGTGTAGTTCACATGAAAGCTGAGTTTGATAGCTGCGCCGATGGTAGCAGAGGGATCAATTTTGCATTTTTTACAGGTTTCTCAAAATGTAGATCACTTGAATATTAGGATCATGGCGGTTCTGCAACTTTTCAACTAACTTACTTCTAGTCCACCTCTAGCCAGATCTTCCAGTTTTAAAGAACGTTGCTTGATTTCTGCCACTGCCAAGCCTATGCGTCACTGTCAGAGGCTTAATGCGCTGGACGTCTCTGGCAAAGTTCAAGTGACACTGCGAGCTCTGAAGGTTAGAGGTCACTTGCAACATTCAGACAAGGTCTCTGCATCACTAGTTTGTTTCACACCTATAGGCAAGACCACCAGAATTATGCGATTCTGTTGCCGCAGCGTTTTCCGCATAATCGGGGATTAGTAAGGTTAAATATTTGCCATAACGCCGTTACCATGTGTAAAACTGTCAAAGTTATGAAGTAATACTATCACAGAGTGTGGCACATTATACTGCACAATTTGACTTTTCTTGATGCATAATCTAGCCAACCCTGCCACATACTTTGGTCCTTCCCTGCCGCATAATTCCAGTGGCCTTGTCTCTAGGTGGTGCAGTATTACTTAGATTTAAGACATGCAAAACTATCCAGTAGTAGTCTGTGGCCATGCCCTCTCTGCCCCTCCCACCAACACATCTCCAAAACAGCGATGGTCTGTGGTCTAAAGCATTTATGTCATAGCTCTCTGTTGGACTCCATGATCACATGTTCCAATCCTAGCTTGCCCACTTAGCCTTTCATTTTTCTAAGGTCGATAAAATAAATACAGTTGAGTTGGATAACAATAGCATCTGCTTTTCCGCGTTAAGATAGCCATCGGTGAAAGTATGTTTTACCTAAGCATGCGTTATATACCTTGTTTTATTGACGGGTACATCACAACTTTAGGTACACATGTATGCATGTCATTCAGGAACACTAAGCTTCCCGGCTTATAGGAAGAGTAACGCTGCCTTTGTCGCAGGACCTCACAGCTCCATCAAGTTTCTTGCCCATGTTTATGAAGCGACATGTTTCAGAGTGTTGAAGTTATGCAAAGGGTGATGGGGCAGGAAATATGTTTTAGAACTCCATGTTTTAGAACTCCCTCAGGGGGAGCTCTCCCTCTAAGCCTGTCTGGCGCATATTTTCTTTTTCTGGCTACTCCCTTGTTTACATCAAATATTTTTACTCTGTAATAATATCCCTGTACGTGCTTAATGTACTTAAAAAGGCAGCCTAGTGCATGACTTGTAACATTTTAGAATGCATCATGTGTGATGTTTCAGAGGATTTTCTATGCCTTTAGAGAGGCAAGCTGCCGCGCATAACTATTAGAAGATATTCATGAGCTGAATAATGGTGTTTAAATTACCAACAATGTCCATGAAGTCTTCCTACACACTCCTTTCACATTTCCATTTTATATTTAAAATGCATTACCTTAATCAGTCCAGTTTGCGCCTTAGGCAAGACATCATGGCTCACATTAGAGGCTTTTACAAGTGTGAATGTATGAAGCTCTGTGGTTATACTGAATAAGCAGCTACCTATGTTATGCCATCTATTAATGTAATAACTGCACTTTCACAATTGCTTTATTAACCTTCCTGCTTTCTCAAATTTGCTTGAAAATGCATGATTTTTCTTCTTTTTTTTCAAAATTTTCTTGGGGGGGGTTATCCCCCCAAACACCCCTTTTGGGGTTCAGGCTCGGTCGCTGCGCTCGCTCGCTACGGTGCTGTATGCAAATCAATTTGCGCCCCACCACTTTCAAATGTCACCCACCGCCCCTGCGAACTGTGTAATACTCACCTAGTAGTGAATTACTGAATAACCCTGAAAAGACGTCCAAGAAAGAAGAAGAGGTTAGTCGGAAAGAAGAACAACTACAACATAAGAGACAACAGACACCCATTGAAAGAACACTCATCTAGTTAGTGACGTAAGTGCACTTTCCCAAGTTAGATAATAATATAATATGGTTGGCCACCAGAGTAAAGATAAAAGAACTAACATTATTTATCTCTTGAAAAATAGTGACAACTAATTAGAAGAGTGCAGAACAACACTACAATTGAACAGAAGAGAAGCAAGGTCCAGAAGCATAAGGGGGGGTGAGATAAACAGTAGAAAGACAATAGAACAGCCTTAGGAAGTTAGGATATTTAATAGTGTGTTATTTCCTAGGTTCCAGTGCAAGCTGACAGCGACAGGAGTGGCAGTCTGAAGGAACTTCTCTGGACCAGTCTCTTCTCTGTTTGTTATTTTGTCCAATTCCCCCTTCCCTCGAAGTGATGTTTAGGGGGTTCTGAACAAGACCCGCTGACATAGCTTTGGGGGATCTGGGTACTAGCATCTCTGTTCCTGTGCAAGAACTGGTAAGCCTTAAAGTATTAAGCTTGAAGTTCTGACACAATGTCAACATGGTAGTGAATGTAGTAGTTACCTCCGCCCATTAGAAGTGAAGTTGCAGGCACGACCAGGCCACATGCAAGAAGTGCGCAGCCAAAGCTTCGCATCTGTGGCATTTGTCGTCATCCCTCAGCCCATATTTATGGAGTTGAACAGGCCTGTAGTACACTTGATGTAGAAACGTAAAGTCTATTATTTTCAGATTGCAGTTAGAAGTAAGTTTTTGCAGTATTGTGCAACTGTAATCCCATTGCTCAGTAGTGATACTTACACCCAATGTGTCATCCTATCTCGTTTTTGGTCTATCCTAAGCATTGAATTTTTCCCGTTGAGCCGCACTATACAGTTTCGTAACTAGGCCCTTTCGCGTTGGGTACATCAGCAGGATCTGCAGCGTGTTAAGTGTCAGTGACTCATCTGGGAACGTAGGATATAGAACCTTGATTGCCGCTCGCAGTCTCATGTATGCAAAGGTTTTAAATGGGGTACGATGTGTACATAGCGCGATATCATTATGCGATATAAATGTCCCATGTGGAAAAACATCCCCATTTTACAAAATCCCATCTCATTTAGTAACCATAGCATTTTTGTTTCTTGTGTCACAGTGAGTTGTGGGTGATGGGTCAGCAGGGGTGCTGGGACGTACGTAGGGAGTTTGGGCGTGCGCTTAGCTAGCATATGCCATGCTTTGGAGGTACAATTCACCTGGAAGATCCCTGTGGGTGGAATGTGCCTTAGTGGCGATGAGATAATCGTGATAAGCAGAGTAGGAAGCAGGCCCTCATGTTCCACCGCAATGTGTGGTATACGTCCATGTAGGTGTAACCAGTAATGGGCATATTGCGCCTGCGTGCAGTAGTAGTAGAGCTGAAGGTCTGGAGCCCCAAAACCTCCTCGCATATATGCTTAGTGAGTTCTTTCCAGCTGACATGTGCATGCTTTCCCGCCCATGTCAGTCTAAGCAAAGTAATACGGAGTTTGGCAAAGAGCACCTGTGGTATCCATAACGGTATATTTCTTCACAAATAAATAAAGAAACCTAGGTAACACTGCCATTTTTTGTATAGCTATTCTATCAGCGATTGACAGTGGTAGGTGAATCCATCTGTCAATCTGATCCTCTAGTTTAGTTTCCTGGGCAGTCTGTAAAGTTGTAGTTGATTGGCCAACTTCTGAACCAGACAGAGACTCTGCTACCAATGGCCCTTCACCTATTGGTATGAAAAAGTTTGAGGAGGTAATTTCATGGCTGAAATCCAAAATCTCACCACAAAACATAGATTTGGTTAAGATAGATCGAACTGTTCAGGAATCAAAAGAGTCCGTACATGAATGTTATGAGAGGCTCTTACAAGCCTTTAAGCAGCACAGCGGACTAGACAAGTTAGACCCCCAAGGACATGGGAACATTTGTTTCCAAGTTCGTAGGTTGAATCCAGCGAACCAGGTGCAACAATAGGAGGAGACGTGCAGGTCAATACAGTGACGAGACCCAGGTCCATGCAAGGGAGAACATTGTGCCCGCAAGTGCAAATTCCGCAACCTCCGAGAATTCCACAGGGAAATCGAACGTACCAGCAGATGCCCCTTTTCGAGGATTGCGATGAGTACAGCTCAAACCCGTTGAAATGATAGTGCTTAGGGGGGAGGAAGACTGCACTCTTGGGGCAGTCTTAGAGGTATACCAGAGGGGACCGTTTGTACAGGCGGATGTTGACTGTCATTCCACCACCTTTTTGGTTGATACTGGTGCTAGCCGTTCTACTGTGAGATCTGCAGTAGTTCCCAGCCTACCCCTCTCGGGACAATCAATCCAAGTAGTAGGAGTGGCAAATAAAAAGATGATTAACCCACTAACCGAGCCGATTCCTGTGAAAATAGGAACTTATTGAAATCAACACCAGTTTGTGGTGTGCGACTCAAGTCCAGTCTGTTTGCTAGGACGTGATCTTTTGTGCAAGCTAAATTGTATCATCTATTGTACGCCCCAGGGAGTGGAATTACAGATCAACGATGATGATGCCACCATTAGGGTTGCGAATCAGCATTTGTGCATAGAAATGTATCCTGTGTTAACTGTTTGATTGGATGTGTGGGATTGCACAGGAGAAGAGATTGGGCTGATTAAACGTGTTGAACCAGTTAAGATCCAGAATAAGCAGAATGTTGAGTTCCCGAGGATGCCCCAGTACAACCTGTCACCTGGAACGATGGCAGGGTTAAACCTGTAATTGATTCCATGATTCAGCAGGGAATCCTGAAGGAGATAATGGGCAGTCCATGCAACTCACCCATCATGGGCTTACTGAAACCAAGCAGGAAATTCAGAATCGTGCAGGACCTGATTGTGGTTCCATGTTGTCCAGTGGTACCAAATCCATCAGTGATATTATTCCAGATCCCATGTGAAGCTGAGTGGTTCACTGTGATTGACTAGTACCTTTGCACGAGGAGAACCAAATTTTGTTTGCTTTCTGTCTGGAAGATCGTGTGTTAACATGGTGTCGTATCCCTCAAGGGTATACAGAGATTCCATCGATCTTTAATCTGATCCTGAAAAATAATCTTGAGAGCCTCGTACTGCCACAGAATTCTGTTCTCGTGCAGTACGTTGACGATCTCCTCATTGCTTCCGTAACGGAGGATGATTGCAGGATTGATACGATTGTCTTATTGAACCATCTAGCAGAGAATGGACACAAGGTGTCCCCAAACAAGTTGCAGTACTGTCTGTTTGAGGTTCAGTACTTGGGTCATCGAATTGAGAAGGGCAAGAGAAAGAAGTTGCCAGACCGAATTGAGGCGATCATGAAAATGACTGTGCCGACCACTCAGAAGGAAGTCAGAATGTTCTTGGGGATGGTTGGCTACTGTCGCTAATGGATTCCCAATTTTTCACTGAAGGCGAAGTCTTTGCAGCGCTCATGCACAAGGATGTGAGTGATCCGGTACCATGGGACAACAATTGTCTGATTGCGTTCTTTGAGTTGAGAGAGAGCCTGTGTCGTGCTCCGGCTCTGGGAATGCCTGACTACAACAAGCCCTTTTCATTGTTCTGTTGTGATTGGGAAGGTTGCACATTGTCAGTCCTGACTCAGAGTCATGGGGGTGTCCGTAGACCAGTTGCTTACTTTTCAGCTATTTTAGATCCAGTAGCTTTAGGGTTTCCCGGATGTCTCAAATCCGTTGCTGCAATAGGTGTCAGCATTGAAAGGTGTGAAAGCATTGTCATGGGTCACCCTTTAATTGTATATGTTCCGCATTCTGTTGAGCTTTTGATGACAAGGACTAAGACACAGAACCTGACAAACAATAGACGCACACGCTATGAGCAAGTTATACTTGCCTCGGAGAATGTGACTCTGAAAATATGTCCTGTTATAAATCCTGCCACACTGATGCCATTGCTGAATGTAGATGATGAAGATTGTGAAGACCATAACTGTCTTGATGTGACTGAACTTTGCACCAAACCGAGACCTGACATTGTTGATGAACCTCTGTCCGACCCCGATGACATTTTCTTTGTCTATGGTTTATGTTTAAGAGACAATCTGGGTCATTAGAGAGCAGCGTTTGCCGTATGTACCATTACTGGAGTGGTTGAAGCTGCTTGCTTAGAAGGAGTATACTCCGCACAAGTGGCAGAAATCTTTGCTTTGACTCACGCCTGTTTGGCAGCTGATCAGATCCGAATCACCATCTACACCGACAGTCAGTATGGGTTCGGTGTGGCTCATGATTTCAGGCAGCTGTGCTCACAGAGAGGTTTCCTCACATCATCTGGATCTCCCATCAGGAATGGAGAATATGTGAGACAACTGTTGGAAGCGTTGCAACGTCACAGGGAAATAGCCGTGGTAAAATGCACTGCACATGGTAGGGGGACAAATTTATTTTCTCTTGGAAATGAGTACGCTGATGAAATTGCATGTTTTTGCGCTGAACAAGGGTGTATATTTACTGGAGATTGTACTGGAAAGAGCCAAGAGAGAACCAAGCTCAACATGATGTTAGTCATGGCAGACACTTGGGAGGGACTTAAGAGCTTGCAGGAAGATGCTTCATAGCAGGAAAAGAATATATGGATCAGGTCAGGATGTGAGAAGGGGGATATTGACATTTGGGTTTCAAGTGATGGTAGAGCAGTGTTACCAGATGACCTATTGAGCCCTATGGCAAGGCAAATTCATGGTGTTGTGCATCTTGAAAGAGATACGATGGTGCGAGTGTTCAGACAGTGGTTCAATCCACGATTCCGTGCGTTTGCCGAAGCAGTGTGTCAGAAGTGTGTTACGTGTCAATATATGAATACTGGGAAGAAAACTGTGGTTGCGTTGAATCACATTGGGAGGGCCTTTCAACAGAATCCAGCTTGATTTTATTGCAATTGCCTAAGTGCAATGGATTGAGGTACATTCTAGTGGTGGTGTGTGTTTTCTCACAGTGGGTGGAAGCTTACCCAACACGAATGTGTGACACCCTTACAGTAGCAAAGCTGCTATTGAAGGAATTGATCCCTATGTTTGGTTTTCCAACCTCATTGAAGTCAGATAGAGGAACACATTTTCCCCAGCGAGATCATGAAGTTGCTTTGCGCTGCTTTAAATGTGGATCGGAGACTCTATTGTAACTATCGATCAGAGGCTTCTGGGATAGTGGAGCAAGTTAATGGAACTTTGAAAGCTCGGATGGCAAAAGTGTGTCCGTCTACATCTCTGAAGTGGCCTGATGCATTGCCTTTGGTGTTGATGAGTGTCTGCAGTGTCCCAGATAGGAGGATCGGTCTTTCTCCCCATGAAATCCTTATGGGGAGGGTGATGCAATTGCCAGCAGTGCCATCCGCAGCTTTGATAAACATCATTGATGACTTGATCCTTGCTTACTGAAAAGGACTAGCTGATGTGGTCCGTTCTGTGTCTCAGCAGGTGGAAGCTGCCGCTGTTCCGGCTTCAAGAGATCTCTGCTACAACCTGTGCCCGGAAGACTGGGTGCCTGTCCGCAAGCACATGAGGAAGAGCTGCCTGGATGCTCAGTGGCGAGGCTCTTATCAGGTGACACTGATAACGAACACAGCAGTGAAGTGCCGAGGATTGCAGAACTGGATACACACATCCTACACCTGCAGAGTTTCAGAATCCTCAGGAGAGACCACTCCCCTCGGGAATGAAAATCCAGCTGTGGCGGCAGAGATAGGACAAGCCAAACTGTGAGTGTTGCTGACAAAGTTAGTTGCTCACCAGACCAAGCTGAGGAGGGTTACGTCACACACAACCCAGGTATTGACTTTGAGGAAAAAGGTAACGCTGCAAGTGGTATAGAGTCAGACTCAGCTGAAGGAAGTGGTGTGCAGGGTGTTCGAGAAAAAAGCAAAAGGGCTAACCGAGCAGAAGAATCATGGCCTGAGAGACATAGAAGGCTGAATGTAAGATTGGCCTCTGAGAGAGATCTTGCCCCTGTGTCTAAGACATCTGAATCGAAAGCGAGTGGAGACGAACAAGCCCAAGGGGACTTAAGGAGGTCGAGAAGGACAAGAGTGCCTTGCCAGAGATACACTGGCCTGGAGTGGACTTACGTGGTGACTGATGCCGGGAGTAGTGAGTTTCTGGAGGCTGAGGTCCGTGCAAGTGGTCAGCAGAAATCCTCCACTGAAAATCGATGTGGGACTGATAGTTCCAGGACTTGAAGTTGAAGGGGTGTTGACAATCATGGTACCAAAACCTCCAGTTTTGAGAAAGTTGCGAATTTTGATATTGCATGAATTAGTTTTACCCACGTTTGGATTTGAACCACCGCCACATGAAATGGTAGATGTTCGTCTTGAAATTCTGCAACGTGTTTTAGTTGAAATTGGATCTGAACTTATTGTAGATTGCGAGTGAACTGTGTCTTGTAAGTAGGTGTTTAAAGAAGATAACCTAGGCCCGAGTGGAAGAAGAATAAACTTAGGGACTTCCCGTACAAGAAGAAAGAGGGCTAAGGAAGTCTTTTGGACTGTGTAAATAAAGGACTAAATTACTATAGAAGGGATTTCCAGCACTTCAGGAGTGGTGTTTGAACTGGTTAAGCAGCAACCTGTGGTGAAGAAAGAGACTCTAAGTGTTCGTCTGCTGTAGGCTGACCCAACAGCCAAAATGGAGGCTGGAAATCTGAACCGTAGGTCCAAGTGTTTAATAGGTACACTCATGGTAGGAGTGATAGTTTTAATAGCCATAGTCATTATAGTGTCAGTTACTGTTCCACATGAAGCAGAAGTCGTAGAGGTGAAAGAGACACCTACACCCAGTACTTCTAGCAAGAAAGAGAATATCATAGGAGCTGAAAAGGCTATGCTAGGTCAGAATAGTCGTAGATTGCATGTAGATATGTCTAGAGGTGATTTTAAGCTTAATGAGTATGCCAAGCTGCTATATGAATATGTTGAGACGATGGATGTGAGAGACTGTTATGTGTGTATGCAGTTGCCTGCATCAGTGGATGAGGGCATTAGATACCATCATCTTCCGCTGACTTATGGGATTTCATGTAGTTTGTTGCTTAGCATATTTTGTGGGAGGGGTTATTATGAGTACTTCTTTTCCAACTATGATGCGGTGCTCTCAGAGGTTCCAGCATACAAGCATCTGAACAAGTACGATTATTACAAGCAGGAAGATAGAATTGTAAATTGTAAATTGTAAATGGTTATGCACATAGACATAACCTAACATGTTCATTAACGGAGATAGAAAAGAAGTTTATAGATCAAGTAGAAGATAGATATAGACAATTAACGCAAACACGTAACACTGGAGAAAAGTCCATTAGATTGGACGGATAAGGAGATGACTCACAGGGCGAAGGGGAGCTATGACCCTATAGCATTAGATATGGAGCAGAAGGGGAGGCTGTGTGTGGAACATGTCCAGACCTATTATGATAAGTTCTATGTGGGACAGAGTGTGTGCAATCATGTTTTTACTATGGAAGAGACAGCAAAGACATTTTTGCAGGGTCCGGTACAAGTGATGCCGACAGTATATTTTGTGAGTGAAAAAACGCTTATGTGAGGTTGCCTGCCAATTGGTATGGTGTTTGTTATCTTGCAGCCATTTTCCCCAAAATCTACCACGTGGAGGAGTTGGAACTCCTGGAAGAAAGAGTGCATTCTAGAGCAAGTGCAGGAGGAGTGATTGGAGATATTTTTGGAGCAGTAATACTAGGATTGGGAGTGATTTTGAATGATGTGAAGATTAGAAAGTTGGCGATAGTGATAGACAAGTTGTCAATGAATACAGCTAAATCACTGATACTTGTCGATGGAGAGATGGTATCGATAAGGACAATATTAATGCAGAACTATCTTGCTTTAGATGTCTTATTGGCAAAAGAGGGTGTAGTCTATAAACTGATGAAGGTGCAAGCGTGCTTTACTTATATACCAGATAATAGTAAAGATCTTGAGAAGTATATAGGTAACATCATTGAAATTCATCATGAGATCCAGGATCTGACTGAAGAGGGTATTTTGGAGAAGGTTGGTAAAGGATTTGGTAGAGTGGGGAATTGGTTTACGAACTTGGGAAAAGGTATTCTTGGTTACATTCTGAAGCCTATCATTTTAGTCGTGGTTTGTGTGGTTTGCTTGTGGGAATTTGTCAGACCTTATCAGTGGTACAAGGTGAAACAAGTCGAAAGATCCCTTAGGGAGAGAGAGATAAGGATAGCTAGACTGCAGGACAGTCATTACCAGAATATCAAGAATCTAGAGAAGTTCCGACAGGGAAGGATGGCTACAAGTTCTGTTTAGGTGGGTTCTTTCTCCAGTGAGTTGTAATTTTGGTGATGACACTAGTCATCAGATGGGGGAACTGATAGAGCGTAGAGATATTCAGAAAATTGTAGGGGTACATCATATCCACGGATAGTCCGCACCCGCATATATTCTAATGTGTGTTAATTTTAGTTAGTAAATTGTGTTGTAAACATTTATGGTAAATAATGTGTTGGAATAAATTGTGCCATTCAAGAAATGTACAACGGCATTTTGAGGGAATCATATAATTTTCGATGTTCATTATAAATGCTTAACAAGTAGTTAATGTGTAATGAAATGCATTAGATTTAAATGTGCATCATAAAGTCTGCACATGTAGGAATGATTAATCATGCCTTAAACGTGATGAAATGTAGTGCTTGCAGATGCAATGTTTGTAAATGCGTGTTTTAATTGATGTCAAAGGCCTGGATGGAGTAGTTGCTCTTTCGTACTATGAAAGGCCTATTCGTATTTCTTATGTTAGCTGATTTGTGAAGGCCTGAAATGCCTTTTCCCTGGTAGAGCTCTCATCTTAAGGCAGTCAGCGAAATTCATGTGCGTGCAAGGTTGTTCTGTTCTCATGATTCTGTTGCAGGTGCAAGGACACCCTCATTAATTAGACTAACGTCTTTGTTTTAGGAGTTAGGTATGGAGGAGACCTGATACAAAGTTTCCAGGAATGTTGATAAGTGGGAGCCGATATTCTTTCTCGCTGAAGGAGCCTGAGACCCAAGGACATACCAACCGTTGCTGGACTGAGTACAAGTTTCAGTGGAAAATCACCTATGAGAGGTGCCTGGCCAGAGGAGGTGTTTCAGAGGCGTGTTCTATCAGTTGTGCATTTTGTATTAGGGACTGTGCCCCGAGGGATGAGCTAGGAGAGAGCTGTTAGAGGAAGGGATCAATTCTTAGGAAGGAGACTTTGAACGAATTCTGTAGCTTTGGCTACTGACCTTTACAATGTGAGTGTACTTCTTAGGAATTCTTCATGAGCTGACACCTTGCCTGGGAAATGATAAGTAGGGATGCCCCGGTAATGATAGAGTAGGCATAGATTAATTGATTTGTTTACAGCCACTAATGAAGACTACTATAGATATTGGAGCAGTCATTGCTTGTTTAGTATTCTGGGAGTTGCTCATTCTCTTTATGCTGAATCGGATTAGATTGATTCGTAGGATGAACTTTGTATTAGTGCCTATGTATATTTACAACCTCGTCATGAGGTGCTTGTATGTTCAGTTATTTTTGGATTTGTAATAAACCCCTAAAATTGAATTCGGAGTCAGTGATCCTTTCTGAGTTTAACTTGATTGATCCATGCTCAATTGTTGTGAATGTATTGATTCTCCCCTTTACACTTTTCAGCAGGTAATAAAGGTCCAGTCCACTGAGGATTCTTAGAAACTTTTATAGTGGAATCCGGCCTTATCACTACTTTTCATCATTCCATGCTTTTTATGTGAGGAGCGCTCGCACAATGTTTCCCCACGAGCCGTATTGGACTGTGAGCGGGCAGCGTGTCTGGCTTGTTGGAAGACACGCTGAGAAGATAAAACGTAAAAAAGAGAACATGCACGGCGGTGTCTGCTAGTACTAACCTGGGCGCCTATTAGGATGGCGGACGGACCTGCGTCCGTCCGCCACCCCCGAGATGGAGGGACCGTCCGCAGAGGCAGCGGCGGTCCCTCCGGTGCAATTAGGATGTGACCGCCACCCTGGCGGTCACATCCCGTATCTTTAACCTTGCGGCGGGTGCTGCTTGAAGCAGCACCCGCCTCAAGGTTAAAAATGCATGCTTTGCATTTACATGCACAAAGTGGTAGGCACCGCGTGTTGCCTGCCACTTTGTGCATGTACATGCTGGGGGGTACCACAGGTACACCCCCACCCCCCCCGACACCCTGGGTACCCGCAAGGGCCCCCCAGAAGCTATTGTCCACATGTGTTTCCACGGCGGTAAATCCGCCGCGGAAAGGCATGTTTACAAACACATCGTAATTTGGCTGGCGGTGTCTTGCAGACACCGCCACCAAATTGCATCCAACACCATATGGATCAGCGGCAGACGGACTTGCCATCCGCCGCTGATCCCACCGCCATCATAATCTGGCGGTGGGTGTTTTGAAGGTCCGCAGCGGTGATTCCGCATCCTCCGGGCCGGCGGTGGCTTCCACATGCCCGGAGGATGCGGAATCACCGCAATCATAATCGACCCCTAGATCGGGTGAGCCAGCTCCTGCTCCTAATTACTGCCTGCAGCCTTCCTCAGTCTTCCGTTCTGCTTTCATGTAGCGACAGATGTAGGACTACTTCTATCTGGAACTCAAAATGAATAGCAGCATTAGCCTTACAGTGCAAACAGCGATTTGCACGCTCTATTGTGACAGAGTACACTAATAGTGCAAACTTGCAATCAGAGATTAAACACGCTTTATTGTGGCATAACATATTGTGGGTCTTCTAACAACAAGTGAAATACAACAGGCTCAAAGGGCTTCAGCCTCCCCCCGTCGTGTGTATCAGTCCGGGCTGAGACAGCCTACCGGGCACACACACAGCAACACCTGAGTACTTCACAGGTCTTTAAAAGACCATTTACTTGCTAACAAGGCTTTGTTGCGTTTTCCCCCCTTTTTAGTGCCCCTGCATCTCCACTATGCATATTGCTGGAAGAATCAGCCCCCCCCCCGAAATTTTTAGGAGCCCCCCCACAAAAAATGTGGCTCTAGTTGTGCCTCTGAAATACATGCTTACCAAAGGGCTAGAGGTAACAAGAGTCAATGTTGGTGTAAATCCACATTCAACAATTTAATAAGGATAATCAACTATATAGTGCAAATGTTTGCGATTTGCACATTAAATTTTTTTTTTCTTTGTGCATTCTTTTAAATCATCATTCGCTATATATTTGACTCATTTTTATTGTACCAGGGTTCTAATTCTTTTCCACAGGTTGTTTGTGTATGTTTTTGTTCATCCCAAAGGTACTGCAAAAATGCAGAATGTACCATCTCCTGGTTCTTTTCTACAACACCAAGGTGAACCACCACCAGAAAGCAATCTAAAGGTTAGGATCAGTAAAAGCTTATTTGGGAGCATCTAATGCATGAAAATTTAAGCCTGAGAGGAAGAATAGTCTAAAGTATTATTATTTAGGGGCTGAGGGTCAGAATGAGTACGATCATCTGCTCAAGTATGAACCCATGGGAGATGAGGATTTGGATGAGTTTGACACAGCAGCAGCCCAGTTAAACAAGTATTTTTCATAAACAGAAAATATAGAGGTACACATGTATATGTTTTTTAAAACAATGCAGCTGCATAATGAAAGCATTGATACTTATGTTACAACATTAAAAATGCTAGCAGCTAATTGTGAGTTTGACAACTTCACTTCAGATATGATCAGATACCAGCTGGAAGCAAGGTGTAGTTAAAAAAAAGACACAGGAGCGTCTACTGATGGCAAAATCCTTCATTGGATAAGGCTATAGACATAGCTAAGAGCATTGAAGGCTCTTGCAAGGATGCAAAGTTGTTAGAGGAGTCTTTAGCCAAGGCTACAGTTTCAGGGGTTGTAGTTAGCAAACATGTTTCCAATGTTCCCCCAGAAAATAGAATACCCAAAATAATTAATAGGCACAGTATCAAAAGATTATCTGTTTCAGGTGTCGTTCATCAACAGTATAAGAAGTGTGGGAAAATTTGTCATTTTTTTCAGAGTGTGCAGAGGAGGAAGGAGTAAGCCTGGGCGGAGTTGCTGGAGTGCCACTACGCAGAGTTCCACGGAGGTAGGAAGGGAACGCTGCTCCGCTTCACCCTCCCTAATTTAATTATAATAAAAAAGGCACTTCCCTGCTGTGGTGTAGCCAGCCTCCTCGCCGTGGTCTCTCACTACTCCTCGTCCTCACTGTCCTGGTCTATGCAAAGTAGTAAGTCTTGTGCGCGCAGGGTGGGAGGGTGGAGGGGCCGGCTAACTCCGCTCTGCTACGGAGTCAGAGTTTTGCCTGAACTCCACATTCTCAACAAAGTGTGGAGTAGGCAAAACTCCGCAAACTCCACTGGTGGAGCGGAGTTCTTCACCCTGGGTTAGGAAGGAGCAGTCATGTTCGCTGTGTAATAAGGGAAAACTTTGAGGATGTCAAGGATGATAGATATGAAGAGTGTAAGGAGGTGGTGTTGGGTGTGAGAAGTGAATGTACTACAGGAGGGAAACGCATTGCTGATGTTGACATAATGATCAAAGGACAAGGGATTAAACTTCTTTTTGACACAAGTGCTCACCCACCATCGTGTTTTAAGAGAAATTTGATCAATTATGGGACACAAGTGCTCACCCACCATAGTGTCTCAAGAGAAATTTGATAAATTATGGTCGGACAAAATTTTGTTTCCACTGGATATCCTTAAGGTGGCATTTGAAGGAAGCAGAGTAGATTTAATTGATTTCTTTTGGGCTGTCATTGGTGTGTGGGGTGAATAAATAAAGGTAATGTGTATGTTTCTAGGAATAGTATCAATGCTTTGGGATGAGTTCATCGAGCTGAATTTGGAATCATTATAAGACCAGGAGTGGACAAACCTGCCACTACTAAAAGAAATTAACTTGGATCACTATGTGACATGAAATAATTTTTAGAAGGAAAGTTCAGCAAAGTGTTGCAGGAAAAGTTGGGAAAGAGATCCGATTTCACATATACTATTAAAGTCAAGTAGGGTGTATTACTGGCATGTGTTATGCAACAGCCCCCTAAGTCTAAAAGACATGTGCACAGAAGGTATTATTGAAAAAAACAGAAGCAACTGTAGTGGGTTTATCTAGGTACCTGAATCGATATTTCTATTCTTTGCCCTTGTGTGGTTATAAATCAATATTATCCCTACAACGGCATAGAAACCCTTTTCATAATTCAGTCATAGCGCATGCTGTCACATTAAGCAAGCCTATTCCTCCAGCCCCCTAGAAAGCACACCGAGTTCTCTAAACAAAACCAAGCCTCCAGCAACCTGGGAAATCCCCCTTGCCGTTGTTTTGATTTCGTCCTAGAACTCCTGTAAAGCACTGTAAGAACGACCAGTTCTTAGTGACATCTTTATTGACGTCTTATGTCCAACCTTACGTCAAACCCGGCACCTTTCAGGTATAAATATACCAACGCTGCCTTAAGCAAACAAACGGTGGTGATGAATCTGGAGCAGCTACTACTTGCCCGAGAGCCCAGCTGATGCGAGAGCCCACGGACGCTGCCCCTCCCTTTTGACGCGCTGAGAAAGACGCTGTCTTTTCTCTTGCCGAGAAATCCAGCCTCCGGCGTTTCCAGCTTACCCTTGCGGGTGACTGGGATTCCGAGTCCTGAGAGAGAGATACCAGCCCTCCTGCCTTCTAATACACCCAGGTACTGAACTGACTAAACCCTTAGAGAGAATTCTTGAGTCAGATTCTAGGCAAAACAATCTTAACTTAAAACTGCTACTTACTTACTCCTTCCCACGTATTAGGCTTAGGTCAGGTACACCGGGGTAGGCGTAGTTAGAAGCACCAGTTGAGTACGATTAGTCAATGTATATATGTATGTATCTATTTTATCCATTTTAAAGTATCATATGGCTAAGAAACCATATCAATGCTTTTACAGTATTATTTCATAATCCTGCTTTTACTGTATGCACTTTACTTAACTATAAGTATTGCAATTGTAGCAATTCATTTCTCTTGTATGAGGAAAGAGACTGCTCAATAAATAACACCTTTTATTGAAAACGCCGTCTCTCTTTTTCTCTGCAATCTGGTGAAACTAAGTACGCACTTATTGACTGAGTGAAATAGCTGTCTTTTGTTTTCACACGACTCTAGAGATATACTCTTATTCAGGGAGAGCAAAGTTGTCATGTTTTATGGTTGTCAGAAACTAAATCCCTTCTTGTCTATCCAGGGAGGTTAAACTCCTCCTCGCTTATTCGAGAAAGTTTCTAGTGAACTCTGAGCTAGCTGGCAAAAAACTTAAGTCTAATATAGTCAGTAGAGACCTAGTTAACCTCAGTCCTACGTCTACACTACTGAAGATATTATTCCAATGCGCGGAGCCTATTGGGACTATAGGAACTACACTACATGGCGCCCAGCGTTTGGTAAGGCGATAAATCTAACGCAAGACGTTAGAGTAACTCAGTCGTGCTTTTTCACACAGACCCTTTTTTCCCGTAAATACTCCAAAGACGTCTGGAGTGGGTCAAAGGTTAAAATCCGCCGGAACTTAGTAGGAAGAGATTTCTATGTATAGTTTTTTGTTTAGTCAACGTTGAAGGATACAGTGTTCCAAAATATTGTGCACCTAATCTTTGTTTCCTTGAAACTTGATCTGCAACAAAAAACTTCCTGTCAGTAAAATGTCAGACGGTGAAGAAGAAAGGGAGACAGCTAGAATAGCAGCTCAACTCCTAGCGGATGACACAAGTCTCCTGCAGACTGACCCGGATGCAATACTCATCCCGGTCAACATAAGAAAAACTATAACTATTAAACTTATAGAAAATGGACTAACATCGAGAGTTGGTACAGTCATATTCGTAATTGAGGCACATGAATATCGGTAGACAGAGGTATTCTATTCATGGATAAACTTTCCAGCAGCAAACGCTGTCACACGTGAGTTCCACTATTACAAAATAGAGGAACCACCGGATGAATACACTCCTTTCGAGGAGGTGGAACTCCCATTAAAATACCAAGAGCACCTGCTCTGGTTTAAAGGTGCCCTAAAACATAATAATCACATCACCAGGCTCGGTCCACTAGGTAGACCAGGAGCAACGTGGCCGGTTCTAGCCAGCTACACACCACATCCAGACATTGAAAAAATGTCAATACCAGAACTTTTGGCACAGCTGAAACAACTGATTAAAATCCATAGACAATTAGTCCAATATGTAATGCGGACTTCAACAGTCCAACCAGCTATTAACATTCCACAGCTGACCCCTCATCAGGGGAATACAAATAAAATAACACCACAGAACATACAATCATGTCTGGGTAAAGTACCCATAAAACGGGAACAAATTCCATTCTGGTTAGCACAAAAAATCACTCAAATAGAGGCAGTATTTCCGGATACTACCCCTGTTGAGAAACACAGAATCCTGACTATCTGCCTTCCAATGGGGATCGCACCACATGTGGAGGACTGTGACACTTGGGGCACAGTCTTTGCTTCCATTTACACAAAAACACATGGTGTTCCGTCCATGGCGGTAATACCCGATGTACTAAGACAGATTCAAAAGGAATACGGTCCAGAACCTGCTTTAACTCTGGGTATGAAATTACTAAAAGACTTCAAGCAGGTCTCGGCTATATTATTAGCCAACATAAAAGGGGAAGCAGCATCTGTGGCGATCCGCCAGAAATTGAAAGAAACAGATATAGCAGAACAACCATTTGAAATTGCCAGAATCATAGACAAATCCTATGAAGAGCTAGGAAGAGATGGTTTGGGTGGGAAACCAGGAAAACCCCAACTAACTGAAAATCCTGAAAAGATATTTATTAAAAAATAATCTAAACACTCCAAAAAAGAGCTGGGATGTAAATAAACAATCCACTCCCAAAGAAAAAAGATTCCAGTCCAGAGGAAGGTCTCCTCGGCGGAGAGAAAGATCTCCGGACCAAGGACACAAGTCTCCCCAGAGGGAGCCCTCTGAGAAAAGATACAACCTTAGAAATAGGGATAATCTGAAGAAACCTGATAGATATCAAGATATTGATACACGTCCCTCTCGATCTTTTCAGACTTCCTCGCAGAAATCGGAAAGAAGAGGACGGTCAGAACACAGGGAAGAGCACGTCAAGTCCAAAGACAAGGACCCTGCTCATCAAAGTAAAAAATTACAATTTCCAAAAAAGAAGGTAGCCAGTATTAAAATAATCAAACATGCCGAGGATCCTGAGGACACAACTGAAAAACGGAGAGTGGGCTCAGACAATGCTAGACAGCGCAGCAGAAGTGAGCATAGCTCGCAAGATCCTGATGAATCATCTGGAGACAGTGGAAACGAATGAATACATTCAGGTGGAAACTGCAGATATCAGAGTTAGCAAACCTCATAAAATATACGAAATAACATTACGTATAGAGGGAGATAAGACTAGGAAAATAAGGGGTCTATTTTGGGATAACCTCTCCAAAGGCTATGACATCTTTTTAGCTGAAAAAGACTGGCCACCGGAGTTTGTCAGAGAGTGCCCTCATGGCGAAGAAATGATTATGCCTGCCTTCTCAAATCACATTCCAATTCATAAAAAATATACACTTGCAAGAAAGTGGGCAGTAGCCCAAGCACCTGCATTATATAAAAACCATGTTGGATGGGATGAGGACTCTCCTCCTCACAAAATCCAGTTAAAATGTCAACCAACTGCACAGAGGCAGTACCCAATTAAGCAAGAAGCTAAGAAACAGGTCAGGGAGATCTTAGATCAACTTGAATACCAGGGGGTGATTGAAACTTGCACCTCACAAATGAACAATCCTTTGTTTCCTGTCTCCAAGCCAGACGATTCATATCGTCTAGTTTTGGACTACAGACATCTAAACTCATGTTGCAAAACTTTTGCAGTACAAAACTCACATACTGCAGCACTAATGAATAACATCGTGCGCAAAAAATACAAAACAACATTAGACATCTCTAATGGATTCTTTTGTCAAAACATTGCACCTGAAAGCAGGTATTTGACCGCTTTCTCAATAATGGGCCCGCAGAAAAAATTCTGTCGACTCCCACAGGGGTTCAAGAACAGCCCAGGATTATTCTCAGCAAGAGTAACAGAGTTACTACAAATGTATGATGATGAGGCATTATCTTATGTCGATGACATCTATCTAAAAGATGATGACTTGGATACTCACTTGAAAAGAGTGAACACCATAATACTTGGGTTCGCAGCAGAGGGTTACAAATTCAACTTTAAAAAGTCACGAATTGCCCATCTAACTGTCCTGTTTTTAGGATATGAATTATCAAGTGAAGGCAAAAGCCTGGCAGACAATTTCTTAGAGAAATGTGCTGTAATCCAAGCACCAAGAACGCTGAAAAACTTACAATCAATTCTAGGTTTCCTGAATTTCGGAAGAACTTACATTCTAAATTATGCAGAGAGGGTTAAACCTCTTATGAACTAATAAAACCAGATTTTAAAACAATCAATTGGACTCAAAAACACACAGAAATTTTGAGATCATTGCAAACAGACATGTTAGCTAAAACAAAATTGCAAACACGCGATAACACATGCAACCTTGTGATCCGGGTCATCCCAGTAAGATGCGGATTCACATACCTAACCTCTAATGAGGGAGAAACGGTACCAATTGCATACAAATCACATTTGTACACAGAAGCTGAAAAAACATTCAGTATTAAGGAAAACATTGTACATGCGGTTCAAACAGCTGTAGCAAAAGAAAGAGACCAAGCCGAAGACAGACGGATTACTGTTATAACAGCAGAATCAGCCTTTGAGGCATTAACAAGCCCATGTAATTTAACTACTGTGGCATTAAATCCAAAATGGATACAATGGGAAAATTCTTTCTACAGACAAAGTGAAATACTATTTTGGCCCAAACATGAAAAGATAAAAAAATCTAGAATATGAAAGAGAATATCCTCTGCCAATCGACATTCTGCCCATACAACAGTACGCCTGTGTAATATATACAGACGGATATGCACAACCCTCAGTTTGGGGAAAACAAGCCTATAACGCCACATGCGAGATGGTTAGATACGTGTGGCGCGTAGGTAAATTGAAACCTCTGGTAACAAAATCACACTCTGTAGAAAACAATTCAGATCAACAAACTGAAGTAATAGCGTTAAAAATGGCGCTAGATAATGCCGATCGCGAATTCCCGACACTAATAGTGTGCGATTCGTATTACTGCGTCAAATCATACAATAACGACTTGCAGAAATGGGTTCAAAACGGTTACAAAGATGACACAGGTGCCACAATAAAGCAAAAATCGCTTTGGGAACAAGTAGTTCTTTTACAGAAAGAACTACCAAAGACTCACATGATACATACACTGAGTCATCAACGTGATGGCGTTCACGTTACAGGGAATTCATTGGCTGAGACAGCCACAGCGGAAGCAACTAAGCCGGCTTCCGTAGCTACAAAAAAGCGTTCAGGAAAATACATAGACGGGGAAACGATGCTGGCGGTAAAAATGTCATCAAAAGGCGACTGTGCAGCGCTACCCGTCAACTATCCACTCAATTATACATACATAATCGATGCAAACTCCGTTCCTTTTGCTCAAATCCCTGGAGTGGGGGATAGGGTAATTCCAAACACGAACAGGAGAGTATTGTTAATAGCAGACGCACATATGGGTGAGGGTCTAAGACACCTTAAGATTAAGGAATCTCTGAAAGAATTACAATCAATATACTGGTGGCCAGGAATGAGCCTGCAAAACTACAAATTTGCATTTAACTGTCAGAACTGCAACAGAGATCGCAGTGGCGAACTGCCTGGAGTATTGCCAGGACCCTTCTTTTAGATAGAATAAGAATATCAATACAAAAAACCCAGAAAAAATGCGTCCCATTAATATTATTAAAGAGACTAGTTTCACTTAAAATGTAGACCCCAGCGATCGGCTGACGCCAGAACGGTTATAAACGATTTGCGAGTATTTATCGGCACATACGCAATTGGCATGCTACACTCTGACCAGGGTCCTGCTTTTAGCTCTCGAGCTTATAAGGAGGCCATGACCAGCATGGGCATTGCATTGCGGTATTCTTGTCCCTTCCATCCTGAGGGAAACGGGATTGTGGAAAGAAAAAACCGAGACATAAAGCAATCTATAACGGCAAAGGTATTAGGTTCGGGGGTTGGGTGGGTCAAACATTTAATAAGTGTCCAATGTAGTCTTAACAATCTGCCAAGAAATTCTCTAAAAGGTTTCAGTCCGTACGAACTATTGTTCGGGACTAGAATGCATATCCAGGACCTCGATAGTCAGACTTCAGTGGTAGAAGGAAAATGCTTTGATATCAAAGATCGTTTGGCTATTTTACAGGACTTAAATGAAACAAGAAAAGACCTGAGCAACATAAAGTTGAAACAACAGCCAACAGCCACTGAAGAGAAACCACCTGTCCCAGCAAGGCCTGTCTGGATTCCAAAGATTGGGGATCTGGTCAGAGAGAAAATCGCGGTGAAGAAGGAATTTGGGCCTTCTTACAGAAAAGCAGTACCTGTCTTAGCTGTCAACAGAACAAGATCAGTTGTACTACCGCCCCTTGCTGGTAAAAAGGAGACTCGAGTTGTATCCATCGACCTGGTTAAACCACAATCATGTGGCCAATAATAAGTAGTAGGCCAAGTGGACTCCCAAGAAATAGCAGAACACCAAAGTTTGCTACAAATCAAGAGGTTCAAACTGAGAGACTAATCACATTTGATAAACCTCCTGTGAATCAACAAGGACTATGCAACAAAGCCATGGAACTTATGCCTCTTAAAACCCAAATTGCAACAATTCGTCAAGAAACACCTGCCTACAACGATGTAGCCACAGACTATGCTAATGAAACAAAGAAAAATCCAGAAGCAATTCCAACAATTGACAGAACTGCATCAGGCTACTTCATCAATTTCGATGACTTTTCTGAGGATCCGAGCGAACCTGAGGAACAGCCAACAACAACAAAAACTTTCAAAGACAAAACTAAAGAACTCTTTCATCAACTACAAGAAACCTATCTGATTTCCCCATGGATTGAATTTTCGTGTGGTGCTAGGTGTAATTTTCCTCCTGCTTTGGCTCATCATGGTGCTATGCTTGGGACACTTCATTGAGGGAAAATATATTACAATGGACACAGCAAGCCAGAATATCAACCTGGTCCTAAAGCCACACAAGTCTTCACACATCGAGAAAAGAGAACTTTCTTCAGTAAACTTCACAGCCAATCCGATACCCGGTGGGGTAGCATGGGACAAAACAGATTACGAAATATATGGCCCGGTCGAGCTCTTGAAGTAGCCTCATCAATTTAAGGTTTCATTAAGTGACTTTGTAAAACCAAGTACATTCTCTGATGATTGGGACTTTGAAAGTATTAATGATATGATGTCAGACTTAGTTATGTCAGCAAAATTTACAGAACATGATTATTTACAGGGTTCATCAAATTATGAACAGATGTACTGCTACAACCATTTTGCAAACCATTATTTGCATAAATCTGCTCAACCTAGAAATGTTTTAAATTATAATCAATGGAAACATTGTGCAACTCCTCCAAAAGGTAGTTCAAAAACATTTTATGAGAAATTCCCATACTTCTCAGGGTTTAACACAAGTGAAGCAGAAACGTTTTATTTCAAACTGTTAAATAAGACAGGATTGAAAACCATGCTGACAAATACAAAATTAATCTATTCAGAAACATTTTCTGAAAAAATGAATACATTTGGTTTTGATTTTTGGAAAAATAACATTGAAACAAAAACCATCCGGGGTACCAAAGATTGGCAAGTCCAAGGTATAGAATCATTATTCAGAGCCTGCATGATCCCAGAACAAATTATATTTTTGAATGACACAATTCAACAAACAACCTGTTTTGGCCTAGCCAAAATTAAAGACTTATACAAACCGTCTATTCCAAAGCCAACACCTGACAGTAATAGCACTACAGATGTTGAGATAGACGTATCCCATATTTTAAATCAAAACAGAACACATCCTGATTGGAAGAAATGGTTGATCTGGCCCACAGACACAAATAACTGTCAAGATAGATTCCTGAACAAAATACAGGGGTTCAAATTGACCAGGCCAGACCCTAGATACTCCCAGAGACAACATCCAGGGATAGTTACAACATACAGTGTAGGAAAACTCTGTCTTGAATGGCTACAGACATCCACACTGGCAGAAATTAAGCAACACTTAACTTTACTTAAAGAAGGTGCTGACTTGCGTGATTTCATTATGGGACCACGCAAACAGCGTCAAAAACGTTTCATAGCGGCCTCTATATATGCATCTCGTAACGAAGCTTTGAAAGAAACTCAAATTGAAACAGCAGAGAAAATACGGGAAATTGACCGTATTCATTTGGAAAAATCACTTTCTGTTGTGGACAATAGGTTAATGACTCTGTCTTCCAGAATATATTCACTGGACAGTATTGTATCATCTGCGATCGATATAATAGAGCAGGACTTACTAATGTTACAACATGGTCAGTCCCAATTGCGTTCTATTGTACAGCTTGGCTGGACGTTACAAAATCTGCGTTCAGGCTACGTGCCTTGGCGTTTAATCAACACAACGTCACTGTTCTCTATCTTTAACCTTACTGATATTCAAATCAGCTTGGCACAAAAAGGAGCAGAGTATACAATTCTGAGCATTGAAAAACTTGAGAGATTACCATTGACAATGTCAGAACGACCTGTCATCGAATGGATAATACACGGAATCATAACTATTCCGATAACAACTTTCCAATTTCGATACTGCCAAAAGTATATACAGGCAGGCCAGTATGAAAGGTTTGGTAAAGGATACATTAAGTCATCATGGAAATTACTTTACACACACACATGTTATAGTGAAAAAGGACAGAATGTATTTCTTAGTGGTGATAATTGTGAAAAATCACTAAGTGGTATACTTCTGTGTCAAGGTATAAATCTACATGGGGCCTGTGAGGGGACTTCAAATAACCTTTCATGTCACCAGCTTGGCACACCTGCAACTCGAATAGAACCATTCTTTAGACGGCTTTCGAACGGGAGCTACATTCTAATTGTGGACCACAGATGTTGTGGCTTGATGCCAGGAAAAGCTTATCTTGTAAGCGTTTCGTCCATGGTCACTTGCTGTATGCAAGTATTGTATCCAAATGACACTCCAGACAGGGAGGGAAAAATTTGGCCCAGTTTGAAAATCTCTTCTATTCGAATTGATACTTTAAGCAGAATGAAGTCTGTTCTTCTACAGACGCCTGTGCCCTTGACGTCATCAAAAGAAACGTATGATCTCCAGGTTGCAAGGATAACGACAGAGATACATGCACTATTATCAACAAATTGCCCCTTACATTTCGCAGAAATGCTAAACCAAATCTTAAACATTTCAGATACGAATGGTATCCTGAGTGTATTTAAGACAATTTTTTCGGGACTGTTGACACCTTTCAAAGCAGTCCTGGGCATCTTTCCTAATTTTGTCCATTCGATCTTTGGCGGCCTTCCACTCCTGTTGGGACTCGTAGCAGGCATTCTATTTTTGATACTCCTGCTTCGTTATGGCAAGCCATGTCACAGACAAGACTCCAGCAACAATGGAAGAAACGATCCTAGCTATACGCTATCGGGACCGCGTTAACTAAAGTCCTTGGATTAGCCCGGCTAAGAGATCTGAATATGACCTGGTTTCTTTCATTTAGACCCATCTGGCAGAATTGTATCTTACCTGTGCTAAGATGTATGCTATGCGGAGAAGAATGCGTGTTGGACGTCTGTCTTACACTACAATCAGAAGTACCATTGGATACAGATACTTTGCTAAGTCCTGTAACGGCTCATGCATCGTGTTGTCCCCAGCGGTTACCCATCCTGATGACGGCATTCGTTGAGACTTCACCACTGCGATTAAAGGGTAGTGAAGCGCAAGATGAGAGCAGCATCAACCAGGAACGACCTTCTGTGAGCACTGCTGATCCTGTCATCGATGATAGCAATCATTCTCACGACTGCACAGTTGCGGCATTTTCCAACTTGGTCGAACTTTCACCTGAAGCGGTAAACTGCTTTTTTGAAAGTCTGTCTGAAATGATTTTCTCCCCTGAACAAAAAGAATAACTTTTAAGCAAACGAGCACTCAGCGTTCCCTGAACTCTGATTTTGGCCTTCAGCTTTGAAAAACAAAAGCTTCTGCAAATATTTGGAACTGTTTTGGCTTCTTCCACTGAAAAACGAAATTATTTTTTTCTCGAATCCAAAATATTTACTTTTTTTGGCACTCATCCTCTGCTTAAAGTAGAACTATTCTTAGAGAACAGAGCTTCTATTTTTAGGAACTCTAGAGACAATATATTACCTCAGCCTCTAGCATATTTACAAATAACTGTATTTATATGTGATGAAATGGTATCGCACTTTTCTTTTCTGTATTAAGAGCCATTTCATGTGTAATTTTCGCAAAATCATTCCGCTGATATATATGCATCCTATTTTATGAATGATTACTCTGCTTGAAATACTGTACCTATACTAATTTTTACGTGTATTTCGCATATGCCATTTCAGATGCAAAAAATGTATTTTGGGGTGGATCGGTATACACATGCACCGTTAGATATGTTTACTATTGCTTAGTTTAGTAATTATGGACATGAATTCGTGGAGTGGGTGTAGTGTGTTTATCTAGGTACCTGAATCGATATTTCTATTCTTTGCCCTTGTGTGGTTATAAATCAATAATATCCCTACAACGGCATAGAAACCCTTTTCATAATTCAGTCATAGCGCATGCTGTCACATTAAGCAAGCCTATTCCTCCAGCCCCCTAGAAAGCACACCGAGTTCTCTAAACAAAACCAAGCCTCCCGCAACCTGGGAAATCCCCCTTGCCGTTGTTTTGATTTCGTCCTAGAACTCCTGTAAAGCACTGTAAGAACGACCAGTTCTTAGTGACATCTTTATTGACGTCTTATGTCCAACCTTACGTCAAACCCGGCACCTTTCAGGTATAAATATACCAACGCTGCCTTAAGCAAACACAAGGTGGTGATGAATCTGGAGCAGCTACTACTTGCCCGAGAGCCCAGCTGATGCGAGAGCCCACGGACGCTGCCCCTCCCTTTTGACGCGCTGAGAAAGACGCTGTCTTTTCTCCTGATGAGAAATCCAGCTCCGGTGTTTCCCAATACCTTCGCGGGTTACTGGGATATCGAGTCCTGAGAGAGAGATACCAGCCCTCCTGCCTTCTAATACCCAGGTACTGAACTGACTAAACCCTTACAGAGAATTCTTGAGTCAGATTCTTGGCAAAACAAACTTAACTTAAAACTGCTACTTACTTACTCCTTCCCACGTATTAGGCTTAGGTCAGGTACACCGGGGTAGGCGTAGTTAGAAGCACCAGTTGAGTACGATTAGTCAATGTATATATGTATGTATCTATTTTATCCATTTTAAAGTATCATATGGCTAAGAAACCATATCAATGCTTTTACAGTATTATTTCATAATCCTGCTTTAACTGTATGCACTTTACTTAACTATAAGTATTGCAATTGTAGCAATTCATTTCTCTTGTATGAGGAAATAGACTGCTCAATAAATAACACCTTTTATTGAAAACGCCCGTCTCTCTTTTTCTCTGCAATCTGGTGAAACTAAGTACGCACTTATTGACTGAGTGAAATAGCTGTCTTTTGTTTTCACACGACTCTAGAGATATACTCTTAATCAGGGAGAGCAAAGTTGTCATGTTTTATGGTTGTCAGAAACTAAATCCCTTCTTGTCTATCCAGGGAGGTTAAACTCCTCCTCGCTTATTCGAGAAAGTTTCTAGTGAACTCTGAGCTAGCTGGCAAAAAACTTAAGTCTAATATAGTCAGTAGAGACCTAGTTAACCTCAGTCCTACGTCTACACTACTGAAGATATTATTCCAATGCGCAGAGCCTATTGGGACTATAGGAACTACACTACACAACACTTTGGTTGTCACCCATTGTATTGGCAAAAAAGAAGTCAAGCAAACTTAGAAAGTGCATGGATTTGAAGAGTGTTAAAAGAGCCATATGGGTGGACAACTTTTCGTTAGCAAGGATAGAAGATTTAACATCGAAAGTAGGCAAATCCAGTTGGTTCAGCAAACCAGATTTGAGAGCAGCATAGCATCAGGTGGAACTTGACAAAGACTCTTGTCATTTAACTGCATTTGTTTCCCCAGAAGGGGTATATTAATTCTGTAGGATGGTGTTTGGTATAGCCTCTGCTGTGCCAGGATTCCAAAGATGACAGATATGTTCAGTGACATGGCACAAGTTGCGATTTTTCTAGATGACATTTTGATATTTTTAGACACAGAGTGCGAACATAACCGAGTTATGAATGAAGTGTTGGGAGTGTTAGGGAAAAGGGGGGCTACTCTGCGATAAGACAAGTGCATCTTTAAGACAAGAGAGATTGAATACATTGCCATGTTTTCCAGGAACAAGCAGTAAAGCCCAGACCAAGACTGGTCAAGAGTATAGTTGAAGCCCCAGCACAGAGAAATAGAGGACCATTACTATCCTTTTTAGGACTTTGTGAATTCTATGAAAAATTCCTGAGATACTCTGTGAATGCCACTGAGTGCTTTAAATTACTGTTAAAAAAAGGTGCAGAGCTTGTATGGTCCAAGGAATGCCAGAGTACTTTGGAGAGAATCAAGTGGGAGATAATTAAGGCACCTGTGCTACAACCATTTGTACAAGGCAGAAAACCAATTGTGACAGTGGATGCATGCGAGTATGAACTGGGAGTGGTTTTATCCCGGCTGAGTGACAACACAATAGGGTTTGCTTCCAGAGCATTACGGCAGGTGGAACGTAAATACTCAGTCATAGAAAATTAATTATTAGTTTGTATATGGAGTGTGGAGAGGTTTAGATGATATATTTGGGGATGGCAATTTGTGTTAAAGACTGACCATCGTCCCTTGGTAGACATTTAATCAGGAAAGAAGTTGAAATGCCTGACTGCTCGAATTGCCAGATTATCGGCTACATTCTTAAAATTCACGTTCTCAGTGGAGTATATCCCAGGTGATAAAAATCGCAGAGCAAATTGCCTTGAAGGTTACCCATTGAAGATTCTGGGAATTATGAGTGGGAGTCTGAAATAGAAGTGTGTTTTATAGTGAATTTTGGAGATGTATTTGTAAGAAAGATGAGGATTGGGTAAGATCTGTCAATGAAGATGAAGTGATGAAGGAAGTGAAACCACTGGTGAAGTCAAGTTAGCTGAAAGAGAAAGGTCTGACTTATGGACTGCAAATGTTTTGGAGGATATCAGATGAATTGTCAGTAGAAGGTGGTAAGCTAGTACGTGGAGACAAACTGATTCCACCTTCATGCTTTCAACAAAAGATCGCTGCACTCACGCTTTCAGGATATTTGGGTTCAACTAAAACTAAAAGAAAGGTGAGGGAAGATTTTTGGTGGCCAAAGATGGATGGCGAGATTGCCACATTTTTTAAAAAGATGTGCAAAATCCAGAGTAAGCAAAAAAGTTCTAAAAACTGTTGGTATGACTGATTCGGTCGTATTATGCCTTGTAGAGCGTGACAACGTGTTGGTGTGGACTTTTTTGAGTCCATATCATATTTTGCCTAATCACATGAGGTACTTTAATGTCATGATTGATCACCTTTCAAGATGGGTCGAATTTGAGTCTGTAAGTGGACCAAGTACAAGGAGTGTAATTAGTTGTTTTCAGGAAGTTTTTGCTAGAGAAGGAATCCCAGGTGAGATTATAGATAACAGTGTTTAATTTACTTCTTTGTAACGGGTGTCTTTTCTAGACAATAGTGGTATCATACACATTAGAACACCACTATACCAATGCCAAAGTAATGGAAAAGTAGAGATTTTCAACAGGATCCTGGTTGCATGTGTGCAGTCCACTTATAGATGCATTATGGATGTGGACAAAGTTGTCAAAGAGTTGGCATGGTTGCATCGCACAACACCCCATAGTGTTACTGAGAAAACCCCTTTTGAACTGATGAGAGGAGGAAAAGCTGTTACAGAGTTGTGCTTTTTTTGATGGCCCAGTTATTTTCCAAGAGTGCAAATGTCAGTGATTGGTGGAAAAAGGATGAGAGAAAGTCAAATATAATTAACTTGAACTGAATGAATCTTGGAAAAAAGAAAGTAAGCAAGTTGAATGTAGGAAATTGGGTGCAATGTTAAAAATCCCAATTTTAGTTGAGATATTTCTATCTAAGTTCAAAGAATAAGGACAAATATGTGAGTTCTGAAGTAACTCAGCAAAATTATCATATAGCAATTGCTGGAGCACATCTCGCATAGCTTTGGATCCAAATGTACACAATGGCTATGAGAACGATTCTAAAGGGATGCATGAAAGGTCAACTTCAGGAGAAAATGGCATTTGTGGGAGAAGTTCCACTCAAAAGATGGCAAGACTTTGTTAGTAAATGAATTGTACTTTCACCGTAATATTTGAATCCTGTTGCATGTATGCATGTATATATAATTGTATATAGTTATAATTGCTTTTTCTTTTCTTCTTTCTTTCATTTTTTAATGGGTGGGTAGGGTGCAATTAGGCACTATGAGGTACAACTATTAAGTAATATGTAGTCAAAAATATATATTTTGATAGATAAGGTATAGTCTGTTCTGCTCAAAGTTAAAAGTTCTTCTTTGTTGGAAAAAGGGGAGAAGTGTGTTGAAGGAATGTATAGAATGGTAGTCAATCAACCAGGGTTCTTGTATAGCACCACTACTCACCCGTTAGGTTCTCCAGGCACTGAGTAGGGGGGTGGATCTGCGGTTCAGTTGAAGAGCCAGATCTTGAGGTCCTTCCTGAATTGAGGTAGCGATGGTAATTGTCTGAGATGTAGAGGCAGGAAGTTCTAGGTCTTCGCAGCAAGGTAGGAGAAAGCACAAGGCAGAGTGTGACGTCAGGGTAGGGGGCCTTCGTTTTTTAATGCCAGTGTATGTGATTGTTTTTGGGAGTTAAGTCATGTGGCCCGGGGCAGGGTCCACACAATGTCAGAGTCATGAGAGGTAGGGCAGGCCAGGAGTCACAAAAAGTGCAAGACCCTCCCCATCTGATGTTAGTATAGTTTTGTTTGGAAGTGTACAGGCTGGGGAGTAGCCTACAGTGTATCTGGCACACACGAGGGAAGAAGCAAATGGTGCACTCCACGTTGTTGCAGCTTTAACTCAACAGTCTCAAATCCGCAGGATTCCAGAGGTGGCAATGCGCTCAATGGCATCCTTTTGAAGCTCCTAAGTGTCTTTCTGGAACGGACCCAGGCTGCACCACCCAGCTCGCCAGTCTCCAGTGATTCTGCTGGCTACCACATGGGAGAGCAGGACTGTTGCATCAGCTAGGTATAAATGCTGGCGATGTTAGCATGCCACAGACTCAGAGAGCTTAATGTTTTAAAATGTCTGGCGTCAGGCCGATTGTATGGTACTCAAACTCCTAAATCAAACCTACTCAGTGCCACTAAGGGACATTGCTGCGTCCTTAAAGAGGACTTTCCCCAGATAAAGAGAAGATGCTCAAAGATACATTGTGCCAGCACATTCCTCACATCTAGTTTAAACTCCAGAAGCCCTGGATTTGGCAGTCATAACTGCTCACTTTCAAAAGACCGGCTCATGGCTCTGGCTGAGCAATGGATATGGGGACCAGGGGAGGAAGGGGTACTGTGGAACTAAAAGGAAACAAAACCACCTTGGAGCTGGAGCTGGAGCAGTAAGCCCACATGTTGGCATGGACACTGTTTTCATCACTGGAAAACGTTGTGTGCCAAGTAGGTGGGCATGTAGGTTGGTGGTGAGTGTTGACAGCCTTAGCCCTTTGTGAGACTCACTACTGATATAGTTAGGGTGATAATGTGAAAGACTGAGGTGTACTTGCAAAGCCATGCAGACGGGTCCCTGTCAAGCTATAAGTTCACGTCCTTACCATTAATGGCAAAAATACCAATCGATAACTGAGTAATGAATGATAAAAATGGTAAGGTAATGCATGTCATGAATTCTGTTCCTGTTTTCATTGCAAGTGTTTTACTCCAACTTGCATTCTCTAAGTGTGTTAACTTTTTTGAGGATGTTGTATGTCTATATTTTTTTTCATGCAGCATATTACTCTTGAATAGTGCATACTTTGAACTAAATTATACCAAGTGTTTGTAACAGGCCAGGATGGAGAGCTTTGAAGCTGATTCTGAAAGCAGTGTGAGTTTCTCATAGTGCCTGTAAGTCAGAAAGGTGTTCAGAACAGGGGCGGCTCCTCCACCAAAGTGAAGAAGGGTCGCCCCACTGCCTTCAGCACTGCAAAAAAAGGAAAACTAAAGTGATGATAACGCGATGCTATTATCATTTTATTTTTCCATGCTGCGGCAGCTTTGTGGTTGGGGCGGGCTGCTCTGCTCACAAAGTATTGCAGGGGAGGAGTGGTTTGACCACTCCAAGTGAGCATGAATGTTTGGCCAGCGCTCTTGGCCAAACACTCATGCGCACTTTGCATATTCTCCATCCAGGCTGCATTACAGCTTGGGTGAAGAACATGTCCCAGGATCACATTCCCTGGCTGAGGGCCCAACCATGGTGCTCAGACCAATCGCAATGGTGCACAGCAGCGTTGTGATTGGTCAGGGGAGCCTGGGTGGGTGGTTCCTGTTCCTGTTCCTGCTCCTGTTAAGCAGAACAAAGGAAGAGGACTCAGAGGACTGAGGAGAGCTGGTGGCCGTCCGGCAGGTAAGTGCTTTCATTTTTTTTTAACGCCACCTCCCCGCCCCACTAATGCTATTTGAGAGCAACCACCACTGGTTGAGATTACATAGTCAGAACGCACAGAGCGATGGTTACGTATTCCAATTGCAATTGAAATTCCATGTAAATTTGTGTGAAGGGGTACACAGTTGTCAAAATATTGACAAGGAGAAAAGAAAAGTAAATATAGTGCTTACAAGTAAGTGTTTATATTGTATGTTTGAAGATGCTGGAAGGAGGAAGGAGATGCGATGAAGTATATTCAGGAAAGAAGATGCTGAAGAGGAAAGAGATGAAGTGCAAAATATGCAGATGGATGAGCTGTGGAGCAGAAAATGGCCTACATGTCTAACATAAAGTGCACGTAACCTAATGTTTCTAAGACACTCTGAAGACCAATACTCCTTCAACAGGTATCAGCAATGTTTAATTCACAATCTTACAGTCTTACATAATCAGATTTTAAACATTTTCAATATTAGTTGTTTACAAGAAAATCATTATTGTTGTCATGCTCTGTAAACCGGTAAAGCGCTGACTGCCCGTTTATGATGCTAGTAAGCAGGAAGTCCCGTCAGGGAAGAAACTACACTTCCCAGCGGCTCTTGCAAGAGCACGCTCCACGTGACTCTGATGCTATTTTGGACCCAGATATAGGTACGGCAGATGTTCGGAACGCTGCAGATTATTCAGGATTTCCCATTTGATCACCAAAGCATCCCGATCCTTCTCCAGAGGCGGTAAGGGTGCAAACACACCTTGTTTTTCTTTCCTTGCTCCCAGTGCTTTGTTTGGCCACCATTTCTCTGCTGGGTTTATACAGCGCTTCTGGCTGTTTAAGCAGAGGGATCTCTGTGCAACTGTTGATTCATGCTCAAGCTGAAGAAGCTGGTCCTTGGAGGGCCAGAGTATTGCTACTTTGTTGGTGAAATTTCATTTTTCAGCGATTCTTTGCAAAGTGGCATTTGTGTGTCTTTGATACTTCTTTTCTCCTTGGTTGGTCATTCCGTGTTGGCAAGACCAGGGTCACCTGGCTCCTCATGCAAGGAATTAATTCTTTTTTTTTTCTTTTGGAGTATCTTCCTGGGAGTGCGTGTAAATACTTTGGTTTCATCCACCAGTTCAGTGGATCTATGAACCTTGCTTGACTCTGCTAGACTCTCCGAGGCACATTTCCAGTTTGCCAAGCAATCTCTGGACTCCATTACTTTGAGCACTTTAAGTTCCTACATGCTATCAGCGATGTTCACCTCTTCGTTTGTGGTAGTCATACCTGTTTTGTTTTATATATCATTTTCCTAGGAGAGAGAGAATATTGAGGGTACTAGGAAGTTCTGGCTTGCTTTTGGAGGTATTCCACACATGATCAGGTGATTCATGTGGATACCAGCACAATACCCTCTCCTCTCTTCTGGTAGAAGCCTTTCTTTATTTTCTTTACAGGTCTCCCTCTTGCTGTTCCTACCCTTTCCTTCCCTCTCTTGACTATCACACTAGTCCATGTGTCCTCATATTCCGGACTTGGGGCAGTCGAGAGGTGGACCCCTGTTGAGCATCAGCACAGTCCCGAGGATTCTGGAAGGCGGTACCTGACAGAATAATTGGCCCAAGAATTCTCTATTATCCTGTCTGTGCTGGTGACAAGAATGGCCACCTTGGAAAAGGTAATGGCCGCTTTGGCTTTGGTACAAATGGAGCTCATGGCCTCTCGCCGTGAAACCGCTATACTACAGGCTAGGGTTGAATCCATGCAGAGAAATCCTTTTGATATAGGGGAGTCTCTTCACCCCGCATCTCCCTCGGTAGTGGTAGAATTACCCACACAAATACCCTTAGCCCCTCCTGAAAGATTTTATGGGGATATTAATAAAGTACAGGTCTTCCTAACACAAGCACTACTGCATTTCACATGTAAACCTAAGCAATTCGCAACTAATCAGTCGAGGGTAGCCTTTGTGATTTCCTACTTGGCAGGCGAGGCAGCTCAATGGTCTGTCTATTGTCAGACATGATGATCCCTTGCTCTATGATTGGGATGCATTCAGGGAAGCGTTCGAGAAGACGTTTGCTCGTAGGGCAGAAACCTTTTCAGCAGATAAGGATTTACTCAAATTGAGGTAGGGGAAGTCAGTTCTAATCAGTTACCTGAATAGTTTCCGCAGGCTTGTGGCAGAAACAGATTGGCCAGAATATAAACAAGCAGCCATTTAGTATCATGGACTCAGAGATGAGATGAAGGACGTTATAGCCCAGATAGACCCACAACCTCAAACATGCACAGCCCTTATAGAATTAACCCTGCGTTTGGACCATCGACTAAAGGAACGAAAAGGGGATTCTAAACAAAGGGATCGGTTTCAAACTCAGGGAGAACGTGGTAATTCCGTTGACAATGGAAACCACAAGCCGGAACCCATGGACATCGGGCCGTTCGAGCTTCATTAACGCTCAGTGAAAGAGACCACCGACGTAAACAGGGTCTGTACCTTTATTGTGGGAAGAAAGGTCACTACCGCCGGGATTGCACCGCCAAACCAAAATATGGACATCCTAAACCTAGACAAACAGCCCCAGTAGTGAATGTGGATGGGGCAGAAAACTCCAGAGCTTGAGGGTGCAGGAAGGGGAACCATCAAGCGGATATAATATCCCTTCAGTGCCACGCTACATTAGCACAGAATCTGTGCACTTCTTCATACCATTGACAGAAATCAAGAGAAGAAGCAAATACAGGAAATGGTGGATTCTGGAGAAACTGGATGTTTTGTGGACAAAGAAGAAGCACAGAAAATAGGGGTGCAGTTCAATCACAAAAACACCCCGAAAAGGTGTATGCAGTAGACGGCAAAGAGCTGGAATCCTGACCCATCACCTATGTTACACCCGAATACGAAGTGATATACGAGGAATACCACCATGAAAGACTAGCATTTAACATCATTCAGGCTCCTATGTAAGGCATTATTCTAGGCCTCCCTTGGCTGCAGAAACACGAACCCACCATAGACTGGACCAACAAGACCTTACTTATGCAGTTCACATACTGCCAAAACCAGTGTAACCAGTCGTTCAACAGTCCTTTGCAAGCCTTGACCTTGAGGCATCACATCGCTACCGCAGTGGAAAAAGATGTGGTTCTACCCGAATGTTATCAGGAATATGCAGATCTATTCAGCCATACCAAAGCGGATAAACTCCCTCCCCACAGGGAGTATGATTCCCGGATAGACTTGGTTCCGGGGGCGGTAGTTCCCTGTAGTCGATAATATGCCCTCACAGCACCGGAAACCCAACACCTACGACAGTATCTGGATAAATACCTTGCCTTGGGTTCCATTCGTCCTTCCCACTCTCCTGCTACTTCACCCCTTTTCTTTATTCCGAAAGCCAATGGGGAATTGAGGTGTTGTATTGATTTCAGAGTGCTGAACCTCATCACCATTAAGAATCAATACCCTTTACCCTTGATTCTGATTCTTTTGGAACAAGTCACATCAGCCAGCATTTATACCAAGCTCGACCTCAGAGGGGCATACCATCTGGTCTGGATGAGGGAAGGCAACGAGTGGAAGACGGCCTTCAAAACACGATTTGGATTATTTGAGTATCTGGTTATGCCGTTTGGGCTACGCAATGCCCCATCGGCTTTCCAGTTCTTTCTCAATGACGTTTTGAGGGAGTTCTTAGACCACTTACTCGTGGTCTACATCGACGACATTCTGATCTTCTCCTCCAATGAAGAAGAACACACAGTCCATGTAGGTCAAGTACTACAGGCATTACGAAAATATATGCTATTCTGCAAATTAAGCAAATGCGAATTCCATGTGACCACCGTAGAATTCCTGGGTGTCATGCTCACTCCTACAGGACAGGAGATGGCAGAGAGGAAAATTAAGGCCATTTCTGAATGGCCTCACCCTCAGAACATGAAGGATATTCAGAAGTTTTTTGAATTCGCCAACTTTTATAGGCGATTTATTCAACAGATCTCCGACATGGTATCTCCGCTGTCTAAACTGACAAAGAAGAAAACTTCTTTCCTTTCAACAGAAGAGACACAGACAGCGTTTGAACGCCTCAAGAAAGCCTTTACTACAGCCCCAGTCCACACGCATGCCATACCTGAACTGCCCTTCATCGTGGAGGCTGATGCTTCCAATGTAGCAGTAGGGGCCGTACTGTCTCAAAGAAACGAAGTGACAGGTTTCTTACACCCCATTGCCTACATGTGTAGGAAGCTCAACCCAGCCGAACCGAACTACACCATAGCCGAAAAGGAGCTTTTGGCGATAAGAGACGCCTTTTAGGAATGGAGACACTGGCTGTTAGGAGCAACACACCAGATAACAGTCTAGTCGGACCATCGTAACCTTCAATTCATGCGAGCCGCAAGACATCTCACTCCGCGTCAGCTGCGTTGAATGCAGTTCTTCGCTGAAATTCATTTTGTGGTAACCTTCCGACCTGGAAAAGACAACAGAAAAGCTGACGCTCTAACTCGACAAGAAAACACGGTGCCTCAGACGATGAAAACTAAAAGAGCGATTGTGAATCCCAGTCAAGTTGTCTGTGCCATACACAGTGACACATTTCTACAGAAGGTGAGACAAGGGATGTGGTCCTTTGCATGAAATAGTTAGATGAAGCACCACCCTGAATGGCAGTGGCAACGGCATCCCGCTAAAAAAACAGCAGCTGCTGGTCCTGGTCCCTACTAAGGAGTTAAGGAAGATTGTATTCCATTGGTGTCATGAGCTTCCTTATGCCAGACACGGAGGCGGAGAAAAAACCATGGAGAGGGTGTTGCACCAGTTCTGCTGGCCCACGGTTCGCTCCGACATATTGATGTGGGTAAAAAGCTGTCCCATATGCGCTCAAAGGAACACCTACCACAACAAATCTCAAGGCCTTCTATAACTTTTGCCCACACCGGAAACTCCATGGGAAAGGATCTCTGTGGACTTCATTGTGGGTTTGCCCAAAGACCAAGGATGTACAGCAATTGTCGTAGTAGTCGACTACCTAACAAAGATGGGGCATTTCATTGCTTGCAAAGAAGTTCCCTCTGCTGGTCTTTTGGCACACATGTTGTTAACAAACATCTTTCGGCTATACGGCCTTCCCAGAGTGATCGGTTCCGATAGAGAAGCGCAATTCACCGCCCTCTTTTGGAAAACCTGGTGTTCTGAACTAAAGATTTCTCCCTCACTATCAACTAGTTTTCACCCCCAGACTGATGGACAGACAGAGAGGCTGAACCAAACGTTAAAACAACCTCAGGTGTTATGACAGAAGTCAAACCGAAGCTTGGGTGGAATGGTTATGGGTTGCGGAGGTAGCATACAACAGCGCCAAACATGCTTCCACACAACATATACCTTTCTTCAGCACTTATGGGTTCACACCCGGTTCACCCTGTTAGTGTTTCCCAAACTAAACACTAAGCTCCTGGAGGTACACCAACGTTTGAAGCAGCTCCGCACAACCTTGCTTGAAACGCGAAGTAATTCGCTCCATGGCAAAACGAGGTATAAATTCCAGACAGACAAACACAGAAGGCCAGGTTCCAAATACACTAAGGGGTAGCAGGTGTGGTTATCTACAAAAAATATTAGATTTAAGAAGTACAGTGCCTTCAACCCGAAATACATAGGCCCTTACAGAGTAATAAAGCATGTTAACTCTGTGGAAGTAAAACTGCAACTACCTGCTAGTGTTTGCATCCACCCGGTTTACCATGTTTCTCTGTTAAAACCTTCCTGTTGCCCAGTTAAAAAACAGCCTCTTCTCCTCTGGGTGCAACAGGACCCCGAATATGAGGTCAGGGGGATTCTGGACTCTAAGGTAGTTCGAGGTCAGCTCCATTATCTGGTTTCTTGGCAGGGCTACGGCCCTGAGGAGGATTCGTGAGAGCCAGCTAGGGAGATGCATGCTACCCGTCTGGTTGAGACGTTCCACAGAAAATATCCAACCAAGCCTGGTGGCAGTCAGCGCTTTGCTCGAGGGGGATGTACTGTACGGCTCCATAAACCAGTAAAGCGCTGACTGCCCGTTTATGATGCTAGTAAGTGGGAAGTCCCATTAGGGAAGAAACTACACTTTCCAGTGTCCCTTGCAAGAGCACGCTCCACGTGACTCCGACACTGTTTTGGACCCGGATATAGGTACGGCAGATGCTCGGAACACTGCAGATTATTCAGGATTTCCCTTTTGATAACCAAAGCAACCCGATTCTGTTCCAGAGGCGGTAAGGGTGCCCACGCACCTCGTTTTTCGTTCCTTGCTCTGAAAATTCTTGTTTCATTGAACGCTCGAGAACCGGGGTTCTCAGGGCTTCGTTTGGCTCCCATCTCTCTGCTGGGTTTATACAGCTCTTTCGGCTGTTTAAGCAGAGGGATCTCTGGGCAACTGTTGACTCGTGCTCAAGCTGAAGAAGCTGGTCCTTGGAAGGCAAGCGTATTGCTACTTTGTTGGTGGAATCGCATTTTTCAGCGATTCTTTGCAGAGTGGCATTTGTGTGTCTTTGATATTTCTTTTCTCCTTGGTTGGTCATTTCCTGTTGGCAAGACCAGGGTCACCTGGCTTCTCATGTAGGGAATGATTTTTTTTTCTTTTGGAGTCTCTTCCTGGGAGTGCGTGTAAATACTTTGGTTTCATCCACCAGTTCAGTGGATCTATGAACCTTGCTTGACTGTCCTAGACCCTCCGAGGCTCATTCCCAGTTTGCCAAGTGATCTCTGGACTCCATTACTTAGAGCACTTTACCGCATGCGCGCTAGCGGTTTTCCCGCTGCGCGCTGCGTTTTTTCAAAAGCCGCGTTACATGACGAGCTCAGCTCGTCATGAGCGTACGAGCGTTGTAACTCATGACGAGCTGAGCTCGTCATGAGCGCGGAAGGGGTAAAGTTACTACATGCTATTAGCGACGTTCACCTCTTCGTTGGTGGTATTGTTTTATATATAATTTTCCTAGGAGAGAGAGAGAATACTGAGGGTATTAGGAAGTTCCTGTCTTGCTTTTTGACGTATTCCACACATGATCAGGTGATTCATGTGGATGCCGGAACAATACCCTCTGCTCTCTTCTGGTAGAAGCCTTTCTTTATTTTCTTTACAGGTCTCCCTCCTTGCTGTTCCTACCCTTTCCTTCCCTCGCTTGACTATCCCACTAGTCCGTGTGTACTCATATTCCGGACATGGGGCAGTTAGGAGGTGGACCCCTGTTGAGTATCAGCACAGTCCCGAGGATTCTGGAAGGCGGTACCTGACAGAATAATCAGCCCAAGAATTCTCTATCCTCCTGTCTGTGCTGGTGACAAGAATGGCCACCTTGGAAGAGGTAATGGCTGCTTTGGCTTTGGTACAAACGGAGCTCACGGCCCCTCGCCGTGAAACCGCTATGCTATAAGCTAGGGTTGAATCCATGCAGAGAAATCCTTTTGATATAGGGGAGTCTCTTCACCCCGCACCTCCCTCGGTAGTGGTAGAAGTACCCACACAAATACCCTTAGCCCCTCCTGAAAGGTTTTATGGGGACATTAATAAAGTACAGGTGAATTTATTCCATGAATAAAATCCGTATGAAATGTTAAATAAAGCTTAAATGATTACTGTTCCTCAAAATAAGTAATGAGCCACTGCTCAAATGTAGTAAATGCTGCCAAAAGTATATCAAAAGGCAGAAAACATACAGCAAACGAAGTAGAGAGTGCTAAAGAAAATTGGAGGGTTCCTTAAATATCGTTAAATGTAGGGTGACGCGAATGCAGACATGGGTAAAAATAGGTTCTCAAATCAGTTCTCAGGGTGCCGGCTTCTTGATCTTAGTCGTGACCAATTCATGTTACATCCCAATAAATGTAGTCCAAGCTGTAGTAGAGTTGAATGGTAGGTTTATTCTTAGAAGTAGGAAGACAGCACCAAGGACCCTCACAAAGCAGCTCCCATCATCAGCTCCACAGCAGAAACTGACTTGACTGGAACTTCAATCAAACTAACATTCTAATCACCTGGGTAACTGTGAGGCTGTGATGCAGCATGCACCAAGAACAGGAAACATAGGAACATAAGGATATAACAAAAACACTGTCATCTCTGGACCAATAGCGGGAGGTGGGGGGCAGAAACTGACTGGGTATGATCCCCCCAACAAAAACTCATGGATGAGTAGAACCATGAAGAAGCTCACTAAGAATGGCATGGTGGGCCCTATGAAATGCTGCACGGATGTCGAGTAATCAAGCCAACAGGTTATGCCTTAACCCACTAAGCCTGAGGCTCAACATGTCTTGCTGCAGGTACAGATTTTGCCCTATGGCCTGACCAAGCACCTGCCTGACCCTCATCCAGAAAGATTTGTGACTCACGGCAACTAGGAAGTCCTTTGGCGTGATGTTTTTCATTGAGGACCAGGCGGCAAGAATGAAGTGTTAATAATCTGGCACAGATTGTTGGGGAAGAATTGCTCAATGTCTTCTATAACGGGTAATGAATGGGCAGGTTTATCTGGTGTGAATGAATTGCAAGTTTGCATAGCCCAGCTCACACTAGATTTTTGTACAACAGAGAAAGAGGAAACCGTGGTGGTGGTGGTAATCCAACAAGATCTATTCTGTGGACTTTGAACCAGTGGCTTCCCATTTTTTAGATTTAATCTCCTCATAAACAGTGACAATATTGAAGGGAGGGTAGTTTGGCCAGTTATCATGTTAGGCTTGGGAAAGATTAATAGTGCGCTCTCTGGCTGATTGAAAGTTTTAACAACAGCTAACCCGAAGATGGATTGGAGGAAAACTCCATTTAGGAAGTGATGGCACTATGCAAAAGACACCTGTAGCACTTCAGCACACTATTGAGAATTAGTAAAGAAGCCTGCTTTTTCAACCTAAAAGCGTTCTGCTTGAAAACAGGGGGTATCAGAGGCAACATGTATATACAGTAGATGAAACAGGTATGAATTAGTAACGCAAGAGTCCACGCGTTTCGCCCAAACAGTTGCTGACGCCACCGAACCCAGACTGTTCTTTCTACGCTTATACAATTACTCCTTGCCTCTGACACGGACCATCACGACAGAGCCTGAGAACCATAGTCGCTGACCTTTCGACCATTGTTTCGTTTCCTTGAGGGTACTTCATCTATTCCACGTCCTGACATGGACCTGTTGGTTAGTGGAACCCTCATTTTCTTGGCAAGGGTACAGCACCCTTTGACTGCCCTGAAGAAGCCCATGTTTGGGTGCAACGCATTGGCTGTGCTTCTATGAACCATCCAGCATTCTTAGAATAAAGACATGCCAAAGGCTGCAAACAACAAAGTGGACTCTTGCGTTACTAATTCGTACCTGTTTCATCTACTGTATACATGTTGCCTCTCATACCTTCTGTTTGAATGTTTTACTTTATGGTCATGTGGCAGCTGGCCATTTGAGGTGGGCAATATTTCAAAAGAATAGTGACTAGACTAGGTGGTGCAATCCTTCTTTAAACTTTGTTATAAACTAAATTGCGGCCCTAACATAGGTGGTCTTTTTTCAGAGGCACAAATCGTTCGTGCCACAGAGACAGGCAGGCCCTTTCACCCAGTTAAGGCCCTTTCACCTAGATTAGCCCTCCCTTTACAATAACAAGCAACAGTGGGCTGTCCCTTATCTGACGTGTGCTCTGGTTGCAGAAGAAGGTCCATCCCAAATACGTCATCTCCATGTCCAACAGTGACTAACCTACGTCACAACAAATTCTTGGAAACAGGCCCTTTCTCCAAGAACACAAATTCTTGGAAACAGACCCTTTCTCCAAGAACTCATCTTTCTCTGACCAAACTTACGTCAATCCAAGGCACCTATCCGATATAAGTATACCTCCCTTTGCTCAAGCAAAGCAGAGGAGACCGAGACTTCCATGGCAACACTCTGCCTGAGACACTGCAACCTTCATCATGCCGCAGCTCCAGCTGGCAGAGGTCCATCACCCATCTGTGGTAAATAAATAATTAATTACCGGTACTATTTTTCTATACATTAACTAAAACAGATAGCTCAATAAATAAGAGGCAGGATCCGTGATATCAGAGTCAGAATGGCTTTAATCGGATGGCTCGAGCCTAAAGACCATGATGTGGCATGCAATGGAATGGAATGGCAGCTGCAACGTCTCATTAACATTACATAGTATATATAGGAAAACAGTACAATTGTATTGCATACAGTAGGCGTAACAAGTGACAAACGAAAGATAAGAACATATGGGCGTGAAAAGAAGGCGTGCACAGGGCGTGCACGAAGACATGTGATGTAAACGTCACAGAAGTGTCATAAATGGGTGGGTACATGGAGGGGGCTACCTGGGCAGCTGGAACCTTTAACCTACTGTGCGCGCAAACGGGCCATGACGTGTAACTAGAGAAGAGCTGGGGGCTCTGACTTCTGCACCAGAAGAGGAGACTAAAGTCTGGGATGTCAGGACGACATGTACCTATAGCATATCTGATATCTTGTGTTTAGAGAACATGTTGCTTGAATCTAAAAGTCATCAGGGCAAAGGCTACTTGACACTAAGGCTGGTGCATGCATATATTACTTTATGTATTACGTGTGCTATGAATCTTCTATGGAAACTAATTCAGTAATTCTCTTGCATGGAGACAGAAAGACTAGACTATAGCTGAAGATGTTTATGCGGTTCGTTAGCTTAGGAATGTGAAGCCGGGGAGCTGAACTGATAACTAGAGGCATAACATATTCTTGGCAGACAGGCAGGCAGGCCAGGCTGGGCACCGCGCTGCTTGGCAGAAAATAAGTGAAGGGTCAGGAATACGGGAGGGGCTGCATCGCTCCTCGGAGTGGTTTCAGGATACTTGAGCTTGAATCTGGTGTCCGGGCCCTATGAGGCCTAGAAACGGGGACAACTCGATGAATTAACGTGCACAATGTAAAACGTTGGCAACATAGGCCTAATACTTGTTGCTTTCAGGGAGACTGGATAACTGGCATACTAACGTTGGACACAACTATAATTGCGTCTTTATTCGGTCAAGGGGGTAAATATGCATAGCGATCATGCACATATAGCATATAATGGGGAACACGTAGGGACACATGACAGGGCAAAATTCAATTTTCCTCATTCCCTCCTTGTTCCCTACGTTTCCTTCAGGAAACATCAATATTCATGATACCATCTATCTGTTCATATAGCATCATTTGCTCGTCTCGAATCTTTTTGGAATGGGACTTAGGACTTGGAATACAAGAGGTAGCGCACAAGCCGCAAATCGCAGGGCCACATTGTAAACATAGGCAACAACTGAATATGATCATTACTACTATTCCTAGGAATGACAATACTTTCCATCCCCAAGCAGATATTATACTCCAGAGCCAACCGGACCATGTCCAGGTGCCTGGATTCTGGTGCAACTGATGGGCTATCTTATGAAGTCTGGTTATAGCTGAATAAACAGACGGTGCGTTATTAGGAATGAAAATGCAACAACTAGATCCGATGACTCTACAAGCTCCACCCCTATCGGCCAGTATGACGTCAAGAACAAGGCGGTTCTGAAGAACAACAAATCTCATAGCAGATTGCTCTTCAGTTAAGTTACCTAGAGCGGAAGTAGTCTCATTCACTACTGCTTCAAGGGTTCTGGTTAACCTACGTATTAGCTTACTATTCTGGATAGGACCTATGAAGAAAAAGAAACCTTTATTGAAGTCTGTATACTGTTCTAATGCAGTTTCAGTTTGATCGACAATTGGGGACTCGATCTCCCTTCTATGTCTGACGTGTACTAGATGTGTATTTCTGTGATAATCGGATGGGGCTAGAAAAACTGGTGGCAGTAGGAAGGCAATGTAACATGTTCCATCCCAATCTAGGGGCAGACGTACATATGCGGTCTGACCACATACAAAATACGAATGACGTGAGGCTTTGAAATTAGATTTCCCACTGTCACTGTACTCGACCACAGTATTACAATCACTGTGTCCTAAATGTACTGAACCATTCTTTCTAACACATAATTCGCCTTTCACTGGTAGGACTGTAATAGCGGGCAAGTCTGGAGTAGTCTCGGACTGAACATTCAAAACCATGAAATTCGAGGAATAATTACCTAGATCATATACTTCATTTTCTAGATCTAACCCTGTTCTATGGGAAAGACCTTCCTTGTCTGGGAAACATGTTCTATTCAGAAGGGACTTATCGTCTAGGGATGATGTTATCGTAAACCATGCTCCACACGACCCATTGTGTGAAAACGGATAGGGAAAGAGTGGCAGAACTCCCTTCGGTGTCTGGAAAGGGGGGAGTCGACCACACACCCAACAATTAGTGGCATTGCTAGTCTGGTGTGAATAGTGTAACATTCGTATGAAAGTATTGTTGCGCATGGCAAGTCTGTAAGATAACTCGTGAGGAGGTAGTTCACTAAAAGTGTGCTCTATTGTATCATTAGAGGAAAGATGTATATGCGAATCAATAGGAGGAAAATATACATGTAAAACATAACTTATGCATGTAACCGTAAGACTCAGAAATAACATAAACAATAAAGTGATTACGCATCTGCTGCGCAAATTTTTACAATAACATATTTTCTTAGAGTTTCGTCTAACTCTCTCACTAGGGGGGTCTATCTCATACATGTCAGGAACCTGTCTAACCGCTTCACCCGAGAGGGACTTAAACAATTAAACTGTCTGACTTGCTAGACCTTAATTTCATTTTATACTCCTGCTGCGGAGTTTTCTCTAACAGGGGGAGTTTAGAGTCAGTATCTGGGCAGTCCTTGAAAAAAATCTTTGGACGGAGTCCATGAAAACGTTTAACGTGACTGGAGTGGAGCCATCCCTTGCGGCCCTCCACTTTGACGGCGGTCCTTGTGGTCATCAGTACGAGTTTCGGCTCTTTCCAGCGGGGCTCCAGCGGACTTGAACGATCAAAGTTTCGGATCAAAACCAGATCACCTGGAACGACCTCATGCGGTTTCACCTGGGTGTTGTCTGGAAAGGCAGCCGCAACCTGTGAACGACAAGAGAGTAGTGCAGACATCAAGGAAGCTAGGTAATCTGTCAGCATATTACTGTCAACATCAGTAATTTTACGTGGCATAGGTGTACCCCACATGTTCGGGGGACGTCCGAATACAACCTCGAAAGGTGACAGACCTGAACGGGAGTGAGCGACCATTCTCATATAAAAAAGGGCGACTGGCAGAGCTACCAACCAATCTACGCCTTTCTCTGCGCAAACTTTTGCAATGCGGATTTTCAGAGTCTGATTATGTCTCTCGACGAGGCCGGCTGCCTCGGGGTGTCGTACACAATGGAACTTCCACTGGTACCCTAACAGAAGAGATACTTGTTTCATGAGTTCGGATGAGAATGGCTGGCCATTGTCTGAATATACGACCCTGGGCAAACCATAGCGGGGGAAAAACTCACGAACCAACTGCCTGGCAGTGGTCGCGGCAGTGTAATCTGGAACTGGATATGCTTCTGTCCATCTGGACAAAGCGCATACTACTACGAGGACATACTTGAAACCTCGACATCGATCCATCTGAATATAATCCATCTGGAGGACTTCAAAAGGGTGGTCAGGAGGATGGAATCCACCTTGTTCCACCGGAACACCTTTACCTGGATTGAACTGACAACAAATCATGCAGGTACGCACTTTCTGCTTGGCTGCTGCTCGTAAATGCTTGTTAAACCAAATATTCTGGATGCTGTCTAACATGGCTTTCTCTCCTAAGTGTGCTGGACTATGTGCTGTATTAATAATAACTTGAACCATAGAGTCGGGGAGAAACCATGTGGCTTTTCCCTTCGTCAACCATCCTTGATCTGTCTGGACCCCTCCTTGTTCAGACCATTTCTTGATTTCGTCTGGGGTAGCATGTGACTGTATGTCTAGTACGTCTTGTGTAGGGTCCTTTACTGTCATACAAGTCGTCTGGACTGGAACGTCTGTCTTTGTCTTGTCAGCTGGAATGTCTGGAGTCTGAGCTGTAAGCTTGGCTGTTCGATCTGCTAGATCGTTACCTTGAGAAATGGTGTCAGTGGCTTTCGTATGTGCTTTGCACTTCATAATGGCAATGGCTTTCGGTAAATGTATTGCTTCTAACAGAGCTTGAATGAGGGGGCCATGCTGAATCTTGGCTCCATGAGAGGTCATGAAACCTCTTTCTTGCCAGAGTACTCCAAAGTCGTGAACGACTCCGAATGCATAACGTGAATCTGTATATATGTTTACTTTCAGGTTCTTAGCTCGTATGCAGGCTTGGGTCAGAGCGATGAGCTCTGCTGCTTGAGCAGACAGGGTGTCGATACGATGTGTTTCTATAACTTCAGTCTCAGTAGTCACTGCATACGCGGCTACTAGTTCTCCTGTACTTGTTCTCATACATGAACCATCCACATAAAGTGTCAGGTCTGGATCAGGTAATGCAATGTCCGTCAAGTCTTGTCTTGGCTTTGTCATGGTGTTAATGACTTCCACACAGTCGTGTGTGGCAGGATTTGGAACAGTCGAGGGTAACAGTGTAGCAGGATTTAAAATGTTGCAGCGTCTGATGTCTATATGTGGCTGAAACAGTGTCAGTTCATAACCTGTTAATCGTGCAATTGTCAAGTGCTGAGTCTGTGTTCGGTTTAAAAGAACTTCCACGGAGTGTGGAACTTGTACTGTCAGGGAATGTCCTAACACTATGGAATCACTTTGTCTGATAGCTAGAGCTGTGGCTGCAACTGACTTGAGGCACGCAGGCAGAGCCTGGGCTACTGGATCTAATGTGCTAGAAAAATAAGCACAAGGCTTGTGTTGTCCTGCTTGATCTTGTGTGAGAACAGATAATGCTGTCCCATCCCGTTCGGTAACAAAAAGTGTAAAAGGCTTACTGTAGTTTGGTGTCGCTAACACAGGTGCATTACATAAAGCTTTCTTTAACTCATTAAAAACAAGTGTATGTTCCTGGGTCCAAGGGAGGACAGTCGATGTGGCTGCCTCCTGTGTCGTTAACTGTATCAGTGGTTTGGCTAGATATGCATACTGAGGAATCCATTGTCTGCAGTAAGAAGTGAGGCCGATGAAAGCTCGTACCTCCTTCTGTGTCTTGGGCTGTGGAAGATGTGCTATTAACTGGATACGGTCTGGTGTCAACTGTCTACCCCTCTTGGACAGTAAGTGTCCAAGGTATACCACTTGCTGGACACAGAATTGCAATTTCGAAGGGGACACCTTGTGCCCCATGTCTGCTGTGGTACATTCAATAATCTTGGATCAAAATCACGTAACACATAATGACCTTTAAAATCACGTAAAAACAATCTCACTCCTTCTGGAGAACAACATATTACAGCTCCTAATTCTTTCAATGTTTTAATACCAAGTACATTTTCGGGACAGGATTTCGTAAGTAACAAATCTGTAGTTCGGGACAATGGACCAACTTCTAGGGAAACTGGTTTCGATATTTCATTAACAATCGGCTTTCCTGAAAATCCCAGGGAAACGTTTCTTGAGCCTGAGAGTGGAGCCCCTGGAACCTCGTCATGACTGATGGTAGTCCTACTTGCCCCTGTATCAATCAGAAACTTTCTGTCTTTCCCTAATACTTGACTGTGTACATAGGGACCCTCTTGATCTACAGGAATCTCGAGGAGAGGCAAGCCAACCTCCCTCTCTAGGCTGTTTCATGAATACTGCTGATATTCTGGGTAATCTGACTGTGCGTACTGGTACATCTGTTGTGTAACGTGTTGTGTGGCAGCTATAGGCTGCGGTACTGTAACTGTCTGTTGTGCGTTCTGCGGTGGTTGCGTATTTTGCGGAACATGTTCTTGTCTAGGAGGACGCGGTCTCTCTTTCGTCTTACCTGTAGCTATGTTATGTTTCAGAACTGCACATTCGTTTATATAATGACCTGGTTGTTTACAGTAATTGCATGTCCCTTTAACAGGAGCTGCAGAATGACTAGTCTGATTCGGACCCTTCTTCTGACTATCTGGTTGAACAGACTGTGCAACTAGTACTTTCATTTTCGTGTCTTTCATACGTCTCCTTTCGTGTTCTTGCTCTTCCCTGATTCTGTTCTGGTGATACTGTAACATCTGGAGCATTTGGGACGGGGTATTAGCTTGCCATGTACTCTCGACTTTCAATACTCTATTTTTAACTTGCGGTAAAGAATTCTCAACTAGTTCAGTAACAAAAAGATGTGGATACGACTCACTACTTGTTTTCAAACCGCTATTAATAATGAAACATTTCTCAAATCTGGAATAAAAATCACTAGTGTCTTCGTCCTGTTTCTGTTTACAGGCTGAGATGGCGTCCCAGTCTTCCTTTTTCGTGGCTAGTAATCTTGGCAAGACTTGTATTAACAGTTCGGGCAACTCTTTGGCTTTATCCCCAAGACCAGTACCTGGGACTCGTGTGTTATCTTCGGTTTCTAACCCGGTCCAGTCTATCTTTTTCTCTCCCACCTCCCATTCTTTTTCTTTGAGTTTTTCATATATGCCCGCAGGCAACAGGACCTTTAACATTTTGATGATATCGGGATACGTGTATTCTCCCATACGGAGCATGTCTTTTAACTCTCGATGGAACCCTGCTGGATCTTTATCGTGACAGGGCACTAACTTTTTCATTTCTAGTAGCTCTATTTTCGTTATAGGGGTGTAAACAAATACTCGTTCGAGCTCACCCCCCGTTCCCTTAACAGGATGCACTTCTCGCAACGGATTCTGTCTATCTATGTAGAAAGGGGGTGAAACAGAAACAAAATGCGGAGTCAGGAACGTTCTGTATTTGTGGCGTTGTTCTAGAATGACGTTAATTAAATCGGTACCTAGACCTCTCCATCTGTTTACGAGTAACTCGTTCAGTACATTATATAAGGGACCTGGATCAGAATGTTGACTCTCGTACAGTGTAATGAGGTGCTGGATCATGTACATACCCACCAGTCGCTGCTCGGCTGGCGGTAGTTTCAGAAACATTTGAGCCACTACTTCGTCTGGAAACGTGGTAGAATCACTAGTCCATCGGACTGCTGTTCGGACGAGTTCTTGTTCATGCATGGTACTAAGTTTACTGTAACCAATTCGTAATTTCAGAACTTTATCGGTAGCCTGGAATACTTGTTCAAGAGAACATTGTTCTGGTACGGGAGGAGGAAAAGCTTTCTTGTAGTCTAAGCGTGTGTGTCTATCAGAAGGTCTCGTCCTACCTACATACGCTATTCTAGTGGGATTCTCGTTGTCTACCTCTTCGTCTGAAGAGTCATTCTCTTTCTCGGCTACTATTCTTGCTTTCTCCCTCTCGTGTATGCCTATAATTTCTATACGAATCTTTCTGTACATAGTTTCTATACTATTTTGTGTCTTGTGTTTTCCTTCTGCTATATTGTCACTCCATCTGGTCAGGACTCTCATCTCTTCTGGATTTTTATCAGGATGATCCTGTTCTCTTATTAAACAATTTATTAAAAATTGCAAAATCATGCCTTGAATCTCGACTTTTCTGTGTACCATAGCTTCGTGAATACTTTCTGGTTTTTCCCCTGTTCGGATAAAGTGATATATTCTGTCTAGATGTTCTTTCATATTTGATATGGTAACCAAGAAGCTTGCAACTCGCCGTAAGCGTATGGAATATATTATCATACTATCTTCACCTGGTACTGGATCATATCTACAATCAGATCCGCACTCATTGAAATACTTTTTGAGGGCTTCGTACGTAGTCACTTTCGGGGTACGTTGTAACGCTGCATCTCTCAGCGTCAGGCGTTTTGTTTGAGGCGGGGTGATAGGAATACCTCCCCCTGCCCCTCCTGAACTGGAATCGTCAATTAATACTGAATGTGCGGCTACTGGTAACGTGACTGGTAAAGCAGGCGTACGTAATGTGGGTTGGTCCTGGGATACTGGCACATTAACAGGACCAACGACTGGAGGCACAGTAATTACATTATTAACAGGGTGCTGGACTTGAACTGGTGGAATTGGATTCGTATTAGCATATTCTGGGACAGTGTCATCTAAATAGGAAGAAAGGAAAATTTCGGCTGCAGTCGGTTTATGACGCAGCTTAGTCGGGACCAATGGTGGCGGTAAATTACAGGATGTTTCCGGGGTCGCTTTAAGCAAACCCTCGGCGAGAAGAGGATACATACCTTTAATAAGGGCATTTCTCTGTCTGTCTGATTGTTCTGCTCTAACTCGTTCACCTTCTTCTAGTAATTCCCTTTCTTGGGCTTTTTCGGAAGATTCCCTACTTAATTCTGCTTTTCTGAATTCTTTCTCTGTTCTTTTATGCGATTCTTTACGCCACAATTCTATGGCATCTTTCTGGGATTGTCTGGCTTTCTTTTTCCATAATGATTCTTCTACTCTCATGATGCACTCGGCATCCCATGTTCCTGAAACAGGCCATCTATATTTCTCGTCAAGATGTTTGGTGTAATCCACCCATAAATCTAGATACAGTATGGCATCTAAGCCATGCTTATGATACATGAAATGTCCAGGACTGTCCCTGGGAGGGACAGGAACTGATTCTTCGAGTAACCCTTTTCTGGTTTTTATCTGACGTAACTTCGAAAACAAAGGCATATTTGAACCGTACTTGAACTTGAACACAATACACAATGAACACAGTAATGAAATAGCAAAACAATCACTCATACCACGACATTAAGAACACATTAATAACAGTTACAACAGATACTACCTAATACATTGAAAACATAATACTTGAATTTCTCGAGAACAGACTTACTAGAATTACTGGATGCACTGCTAAAAACAGTACAGAACATACCGGTCTCCCAAAGAGACACGTCATACCGTATCCACCTAGGTGAACACGTCGGACCGGATCTGTGTACCCAAACCCGTCGGACCGGGCACAAATTAATGAACCCGTCTAGATACCCCCAGCAACGGTACTCACCGGGAAGCAAACTGAAGGCCTCGGACTGGACTGGACTGCTACGATGTCTGGTAACTGCTACGCACTACGCATGCGCTTCGGGCTTTGGGCTTCGGTTACAGGTGGGCCTCCGGATACCTCGGACCTTGCTCTCTCGGCTTGGGCTCTGGTCGGAACGACCCGCCTTCCTCACCGCCTCGTCTGGATGCCGGACCGCAGTCTCCGTCTCCTCCGTGGGCCTGAGGGAGACTTGAAGCAGAAATATCTGCACGTGCACAGTAGGGTTCCGTCACGGCTGTAGAAGGGTCAGGGGGCCTGCGTTACTCGCCGGCGCGTGGGGAAGGGGCTCGTCCCTATTCGGGCGCCATTTTATGTGGTAAATAAATAATTAATTACCGGTACTATTTTTCTATACATTAACTAAAACAGATAGCTCAATAAATAAGAGGCAGGATCCGTGATATCTGAGTCAGAATGGCTTTAATCGGATGGCTCGAGCCTAAAGACCATGATGTGGCATGCAATGGAATGGAATGGCAGCTGCAACGTCTCATTAACATTACATAGTATATATAGGAAAACAGTACAATTGTATTGCATACAGTAGGCGTAACAAGTGACAAACGAAAGATAAGAACATATGGGCGTGAAAAGAAGGCGTGCACAGGGCGTGCACGAAGACATGTGATGTAAACGTCACAGAAGTGTCATAAATGGGTGGGTACATGGAGGGGGCTACCTGGGCAGCTGGAACCTTTAACCTACTGGTGCGCGCAAACGGGCCATGACGTGAGAAGAGCTGGGGGCTCTGACTTCTGCACCAGAAGAGGAGACTAAAGTCTGGGATGTCAGGACGACATGTACCTATAGCATATCTGATATCTTGTGTTTAGAGAACATGTTGCTTGAATCTAAAAGTCATCAGGGCAAAGGCTACTTGACACTAAGGCTGGTGCATGCATATATTACTTTATGTATTACGTGTGCTATGAATCTTCTATGGAAACTAATTCAGTAATTCTCTTGCATGGAGACAGAAAGACTAGACTATAGCTGAAGATGTTTATGCGGTTCGTTAGCTTAGGAATGTGAAGCCGGGGAGCTGAACTGATAACTAGAGGCATAACATATTCTTGGCAGACAGGCAGGCAGGCCAGGCTGGGCACCGCGCTGCTTGGCAGAAAATAAGTGAAGGGTCAGGAATACAGGAGGGGCTGCATCGCTCCTCGGAGTGGTTTCAGGATACTTGAGCTTGAATCTGGTGTCCGGGCCCTATGAGGCCTAGAAACGGGGACAACTCGATGAATTAACGTGCACAATGTAAAACGTTGGCAACATAGGCCTAATACTTGTTGCTTTCAGGGAGACTGGATAACTGGCATACTAACGTTGGACACAACTATAATTGCGTCTTTATTCGGTCAAGGGGGTAAATATGCATAGCGATCATGCACATATAGCATATAATGGGGAACACGTAGGGACACATGACAGGGCAAAATTCAATTTTCCTCACATCTTTGGGTCTCCAGCTCGAGATCAGGATGAAGTCCCACTAAGGTAATGGGGTTAGACTAAATCCTAGGGGGATTCTTGCTCTCTAAGACCTACACACATGCTAGATACACTTAGGTACATCTAGTTAGGCATCTAGTTAGGCATCATAGGGGTATAGGCGTTATCTTAATGCATTCTGTATTTCATGTATGTGTTCATTACTTTTGCAAAATGGTAGAACTATACAATGCCTTTTTATTTAACTGCACTGCTGGCCATAATTCTCTGGTGCTGTCCAACAGTTGTCGCAGCACATATAACCAGTACTAGAATAACAACTGTGCAATACATTTTATTGTAAACACACCCAACTGTTTCTTCTATGTACTCCACTGAGATGAGTGACTGAATGAAAAGTAGTATATTGTTTCCACGATCCTGAGGGATCAGGGTTTTATGTTATGTGGTTGCCAGAAGCTATTCCCTTCTTGTCTTCAAGAAGTTTCTAGTGGCCTCTGAGCTAGCTGGTACACAGTAATTAAGTTTAATATACATAATAGGGGCATACTGACCTCAGTGCTATGCCAAGCCTATCGTGTATGTTATTCCAATGCGTTCAAAGTTGAGCCATTGTTATAAAAAAATTCAACATTTCTGCTGTAGGTAGAAGCAGTGGAATGGGAGGAGAAAGGAGTGGGGCAATCTGCCCAACAATGCAGGGAACCGTGCAATGCTTGAGAAAATTGTGATGCACCTAATTGGTCCTCAAGATCTAAATAAATATGAAGAAATACAGTGCGAGCAGTGGTGGTATTAAATGTCTACCCTGCCCTATAATATTCTTTGCTGGCGGTATGATACAAGCCATTCCTCACATCTGGGAGTGGAAGCACAGAAAGTCACTCCAGTGAAAGAGTTTGAGATTAGAGAGAGAGGAGGGATTATTGGTGAAAAGAGGGGCTAAAGTAAGTACTCCAGCATTAGAGGGTTTCTTCACCATCTGTCCTATCCCAAGCTCCTCAATGTGCTCCACCAGATGTTGACAGGAAGTGCTGCAAGCATTATCCGTGTGATAGTTAAATTCTCCTTCGATTATAAGCTCTATGGTCCTGAGAGAGAACAGATCCAACAAACCAGTATATGGGACTGGTGGACAATATTGTCAAATAAGCGTTTTTGTGGAAAAATGGAACAAACTCAATTCAAAAATGCGAGTTATGCCAATATTATAATCGATTCCTATGATGGATGTGAAGGAAAGGGTGGCCCTGAATATAATAGCAGGTACAAGGGGTCCCTACAGGAGCCACTAAGGTGGTCTCTAATGCACAAAAGTGCCCTATTCTTGCGGCAATACCAATCTCACAATGCTCAGTACAAAAAATACCTACCGGTATTCTGTTTTCTGTTTTCGTCAGAACCCCCGAAACGCTGTCCTAGTAGGAGCAGGGATGCCGACCCTATGTGATTAGTGGGAGGACAACCCCCAGACTATTAAAAGGTCAAACAGAAAAGCCAATTTAAAGGGCTACGACTACAGCGATTTGCCATACATTGAAGCAAATACGCCATTAAATAGACAATCTGACATCGGTGGCTCCTATTAGAACAGTGTGGAAACGAATATAACCGTTTAAAGGTACTTTACCCAATACCAACTTCTATCTGTGTAAATATTTCCGAGTGAGAAGGTTAAATACCATTAATTCAAAGTACCTCCCTTGTCAAAAATTCTTTTATGTACAGATATCGGAATATTCAGAATCAGTTATACACCCAAAGTCTGATGTCCATTTGACCCGGATCATGGAACGGGCGTGTTTACATGAATTTTGAGGAAGTAAAAACCTCAGAACTGGTCCTGAAGAAGGTTTTAATTGACATTTTCAACCGAAACGCTGCGTCGACCCCTGTCCCTATGAACATTTTAACTATCGTCGAATATTGTTCCAACCTTGTTCCTATGAACATTTTTTACTATCGTCGTATATTGTTCGCATTATCTGTTTTTAAATATGTCTGCATGTAATTTGTCAATTTTTGTGATTGTGAGTAAATGGTAATACCATTGAATAAATATGTACTTGTACAAATTTTAAAACAATTTTTTTCTCTGCTTACTATTCCTTATTAGATGTTAAAAATTATTTTTGTAAAGCCATTGTGTGGGTATCAGACATATAGAAGTCGTGCTATATCTTTAAATATACTTTTATGGTTTTTTGGTAACCGGTAGGTATTTTGTGTCCTGAGCATTGTGAGATTGGTATTGCCGCAAGAATAGGGCACTTTTGTGCATTAGAGACCACCTTAGTGGCTCCTGTAGGGACCCCTTGTACTTTCTCCTAAGATTTCCCCTGGTCCTAGACCCACAACATAAGGGGGCCTCCTTTATTTTGTTTGCCTGAATATAATAGCAACTGTTTTTACATGCTCCCCTCCCTGTCACAACAAAGGATCCTAAACACAACAGGCTGGGCATTTTGGAATTTGGGATAGGAGGTAGCTGCCAACTGGATTCATAATCAAAACTTCAATACATTCTTTCCTTAAGTTCCTTGAAAGGTTGATATTTATGCCAGCAATGTTTAGAAATGGTTCTTGCATTGAGGGCGGTCACCTGAATAGCAGGGGCGGAGGTAGTTTCAAGTCAAACTGCTGGAGGAGGATTCTTTTAAGAGATTCCTAGCTGAATAAAGTCCAGATACACAACTTTCAAGTTAGAGCATGTGCCATGATTGTAAGAATGCAGCTGTGTATACAACAAGTGCTGCAAAGACACAACTGAATGGTAGAGTCAAGCATCCCAATCACGCCGCAAAATTCCAGTAGTGTCTCCAAGGAACAACAATGCAAAATTAGTTTGTAAGTCACTGCTCATCTTTAAAGTGCAAAAAAGGATTCAACAGTGGAAAATAGTTGCGGGCAGGTAGTGTCTGCACTTTTTCTAGGTTATGGGGTACTGAGGAGTACCGAGTTCAACAGGGCACGTGGAGTAAGCGCAGAGAGGCACAGATGAACCCGCCTTATTTATTTATTTATTTATTTATGTGTCTTATAGAGCACTCAAATTACTCCCAAAGGGGTATCTCCGCGCTATGAAAGTGCTATTAGGTCAGCATAGGGGGACATAGGGAAATTACAGTGTCATCGAGGGGGATCTGAAAAAGTGTGGTTTTGAGAAGTCGGCAAAATTGTAGATAGTTGGTGAATTCACGAAGAAGAAGCAGAAGTTGATTCCAATATGAGGGGGTCAGGTGTTTTAAAATGGCCTTCCGCCTGTGCGTGATTTCTTTATCCGAGGAACCATAAGGAGTGATTTCGATCCAGAACGAAGTATTCTGGAGGGCTAATAGTGCGTGAGTCTATCACTAAGGTAGCTGGGGGCGTTGCCGTGAAGTGCCGTATGCACTATAAAACAGATTTTAAAGCGGATCCGTTTCCGAACAGGCAACCAGCGATGTCCCTGGAGTAGAGGCAAGGAAGAGGTTCTGGCTGGAGAGTTAGAAACCAATCGGGAGGCGGTGTTTAGAACCACCTGTTGAGTGATGCTTCAGTGGCTGAGATAAGGAGGGCATTGCAATAGTCAAGGCGACTGAGAAGTACCGAGTTCAACAGGGCACGTGGAGTAAGCGCAGACAGGCACAGATGAACCTGTCTTATTTATTTATTTATTTATTTATGTGTCTTATAGAGCACTCAAATTACTCCCAAAGGGGTATCTCCGCGCTATGAAAGTGTTATTAGGTCAGCATAGGGGGACATAGGGAAATTACAGTGTCATCGAGGGGGGTCTGAAAAAGTGTGGTTTTGAGAAGTCGGCAAAATTGTAGATAGTTGGTGAATTCACGAAGAAGAAGCAGAAGTTGATTCCAATATGAGGGGGTCAGGTGTTTTAAAATGGCCTTCCGCCTGTGCGTGATTTCTTTATCCGAGGAACCACAAGGAGTGATTTTGATCCAGAACGAAGTATTCTGGAGGGCTAATAGCGCGTGAGTCTATCACTAAGGTAGCCGGGGGCATTGCCGTGAAGTGCCTTATGCACTATACAACAGATTTTAAAGCGGATCCGTTTCCGAACAGGCAACCAGCGATGTCCCTGGAGTAGAGGCAAGGAAGAGGTTCTGGCTGGAGAGTTAGAAACCAATCGGGAGGCGGTGTTTTGAACCACCTGTTGAGTGATGCTTCAGTGGCTGAGATAAGGAGGGCATTGCAATTGTCAAGGCGACTTACCACAAGGGCCTGTAGTAAAGTTTTCCTGACTGTTAAAGGGAGGAAAGGAAAGGCCTTCCTCAGAAGACTTAATGTAGAGAAACAGGTGCTCACGGTAGCCGAAACTTGTGTTTTCATCGACATTTTCTGATCTAAATGCACGCCTAGATTTTTCAACACTGCCGTAGGAGTAGGAGCGGGACCTAAATTGGTAGGCCACCAATCTGGGCACCATAATAAGGGCGCTCCTCCAAAGAGCATAATTTCAGTTTTACTGGCATTTAACTGGAGAAAGTTGTTTCTCATCCATTTCGAAATTGCATTCATACCTTCAGAGAAGGCCAGCTGAGTATTAACAGAACTTCTGTCAAATGCCATTAGAAGCTGGGTGTCATCCGCATACGAAATAGGGATGAAACCCAGGGTCCTAAGAAGATCTGCCAGAGGGGCCACATAAATGTTAAACAGCGTAGGGCTCAAACAGGATCCCTAGGGTACGCCTTTGGTCAGCTTTGATGTAGAGGATTGGAAAGTGCTTAAGTTGACAGTTTGAGTACGATTATTGAGGAAGTTAGACAGCAGGGCCGGACTGGGAATAGAAACCAGCCCTGGCAAACTGCTCAGCTGCCCCCCCTCCCTGAGGTGAGGGGGAGTGCAGCCGAGCAGTTTTCGAGGACCGGTTTCGGCTGATTTTGTTACTGGGGCCAATATTGCCAACTTCTTGTAACAAAAACGGCCTCCCAGGGGCCCAAAACCGCCCCCCACCCTAGCGGGGATTTTCCCGGTGCCCGCTATGGCCAGTCCGGCTCTGTTAGACAGCCACAGATAAGCTTGATTTTGAATGCCATCATTTCTTAGTCTAGATATAAGAATAGAGTGGGATATTGGGTCAAACGCTGCTGACAGATCCAGCAGAACTAACAATACCGCTTAACCATTACCTAGGAAATGTCGGATGTTATCAGTGACGGCAATTAGTGCTGTCTCTGTACTAAATCTGGGATGAAAACCCGACTGGGATGGATCAAAACCCCCTATTGGTTCCATGAAATCAGAAAGATTTTTTGCTCTCAGGTTCGCATGCATGATTTAGATGCTTGTGACACCCTGGTTTTAAAAGCTATTGGAACTTTTTAAATCGCCGCTAGTATCTCTTGTGTAGCACTGCCTTGTAGCGCATGATTGAGATGTTGCTTGCTTTGCTGCCCTGACCTAATACTGCGTGCTTCATTTTAAAAATCACTATTTGTGTTCTTTTGTGCACTTCTTCCCGCAATTTCCCTTAGCTCTCACCGCTCTTACTTTACTAGTGCCGGCGCCCCGTTCCACCACGGGATCTCCCGATTGTTGTGGAGGGCGCAGGCAATACATTAGGGGTCCCGCATGTGTTTGGCTCCTCAGGGTCACAAGGGTATCCACAAGCAGGCTCCACCCTATTTAGTGCGGGTGGTTGGAATTGTGCCTGTTTGCTCTCAGGTTCGTGTGCATGATTTAGATGCTTGTGACATCCTGGTTTTAAAAGCTATTGGAACTTTTAAAATCGCCGCTAGTATCGCTTGTGTAGCACTGCCTTGTAGCGCACGATTGAGATGTTGCTTGCTTTGCTGCCCTGACCTAATACTGCGTGCTTCATTTTAAAAATCACTATTTGTGTTCTTTTGTGCACTTCTTCCCGCAATTTCCCTTAGATCTCACCGCTCTTACTTTACTAGTGCCGGCGCCCCGTTCCACCACGGGGCGCCGGCACTAGATTGTTGTGGAGGGCGCAGCAATACATTAGGGGTCCCGCATGTGATTGGCTCCTCAGGGTCACGAGGGTATCCACAAGCAGGCTCCACCCTATTTAGTGCGGGTGGTTGAAATTGTGCCTGTTTGCTCTCAGGTTCGCGTGCATGGTTTAGATGCTTGTGACATCCTGGTTTTAAAAACTATTGGAACTTTTAAAATCGCCGCTAGTATCGCTTGTGTAGCACTGCCTTGTAGCGCATGATTGAGATGTTGCTTGCTTTGCTGCCCTGACCTAATACTGCGTGCTTCATTTTAAAAATCACTATTTGTGTTCTTTTGTGCACTTCTTCCCGCAATTTTCCTTAGCTCTCACCGCTCTTACTTTACTAGTGCCGGCGCCCCGTTCCACCACGGGATCTCCCGATTGTTGTGGAGGGCGCAGGCAATACATTAGGGGTCCCGCATGTGATTGGCTCCTCAGGGTCACGAGGGTATCCACAAGCAGGCTCCACCCTATTTAGTACGGATGGCTTTCTCCGCGCACAGCGGTCGTGCGCCAAAGTTGTGCCAAAGTTAAGCCCGTCTGCGCCCGTCCGTGCTGAGATTGAGCCACGGGCCAGGCGGGCTGGACCCCGTTTCTTTTCTCCCGCTAACCATGAGTTCTATTCTCTTTCTACTCTGCTCTCTTTTAGGCCCCCCCCTAAGCCTTGTCATTATACCCTATCTCCGGACGATTTTTCAACCAAATCCTGTTGCAGTGGCACCTCTAAATTTGCTCAGACCTGGCATTCTAGAAAACTCCAGCCTAATCCGGTGCCAGCTAATTCCGTAGAAAATCCCACTAAGGAGGCAGGGTTTCTCATCAATGCCAGGTCACTAGTCAAAAACAAAGTAGCCTTCAGTGGTTTTGTCTCCCGGAGGAAACCCCCCTGCGTTTTCATAACTGAAACCTGGGGCTCGGGTTCCTCAGGCCCTGATTTGGTTGATGCCATTCCGGGGGGATATGCCCTGACCAGAATGGATCGAACCGGTCGTAGGGGAGGAGGGCTCGGAATCTTATTTAGAGATTGCTTTACCTGCCGCACTGACCCCCCCTCTTCTCCCTCTGATAGTTTTGAGGCAATGTATTTTTCCATAAAATTTGCCCCCACAGGTTCCTTCTCTGGCATTCTCAGTTATAGACCCCCTGGCCCTAGGACTACCTTCTCTTATGACATACTTAAACTTTTAGAGCCTTTCATCAACAAGCCTAACCTAACCCTCCTTGGCGACTTTAATTTTCATTTGGAGGCAGTAGATGACAGAGACACGATGTCCCTGGTTGAGGGTCTGACCGCTTGCGGGCTGATCCAACTGGTTGAAGGCCCTACGCATCTTACTGGACACACGCTCGATGGCGTCTTCTCCAATGACATCAGACTGAGGACAGGAATTTCTATTCCTTTATCTTGGTCTGACCATCGGGCGGTGTCCCTCTACCTTAATACCACTCCTTCTGCCCCTGATCAATTTAACAGGAATGTATGGGAAACCAGAAGAAATTACAGAGAGGTTAATAATTTATCCCTCACCCCATTTATCAATGCCTTTAGCTCCCTTTCTCTGTCAGATCCCAATGCAGCTGCACTTGGTCTGTCCAATGCCCTTTCTAATGCGATCGCCACCTTAGTACCGCCTAAGAAACACTATTCAGCCAGGAAGAGTCCCTCATTGCCCTGATATTCCGATCGCTTAAGACTCCTAAGGCAGAAGTGCAGACAAAAGGAGAGATCCTGGCATGCACATCCTGACTTGTATGGAAAAATCCAACATAAACTCTCTCTTAGGGAATATAAGAAGGCTATAGTAGATGAAAAAAATAACTATTTTAATAACATCACTGCCTCGCTAAAATCATCGAGAGAGCTCTTTAAAATCATTAATACTCTATCGACACCCAAAGCAGCTGACGCCGTAGTCGACTCACAGGAGCTCTGCGACAATATCAGGAGCTTCTTCCACTATAAAATTGCCGATATCCACAACTCTCTTAAAATTCTCAACCTGGAATTGGATAATAACGGCGCACCCCCGCCTTCTCTTTCTTTTTCCTCCCAGGATGAGTTTTTTGGATCTGGCCACAGTCCAGGTTTCGCAGCCTTTCCTCGTCTGACCCGGGAAGAATTAAATCATCTCCTGGACGCTACCAAGTCATGCTCGCCCTTGGACCCCTGTCCTTTAAAAACTCTCAAAGCCTGTAGAGAGGCCATTCTCCCTCCCCTCCTAGAGGTCATGAATTTGGCCATCACTAAGGGGATTTTCCCCATATCCTGGAAAACTGCAGTTGTTAAGCCACTTCTTAAGAAGGCATCTCTGGATCCGGGAATTTAAAAAAATATTCGGCCCATCTCTTTACTTCCAGCCCCGGCCAAGATACTTGAGGCCCATCTTAATGGCCATTTGGCCTCCTATTTGGAGAGCTCGGACTTGCTGGATAGTTCCCAACATGGGTTTCATGCTGCTCACAGCATTGAGTCTGCCCTCACAGTAGTGACCAATAACATTCGGTCTGAGGTCGACAGGGGCCAGACTACGTTACTGGTACTGCTCGACCTCACGGCAGCCTTTGACACTCTGTCGCCTTCGATCCTAGTGGATAGGCTTGAAGGGATAGGGGGGGCGGCACCACCCTTAGTCTCCTCTCTTCCTTCCTCCATCAAAGAAAGTAGCGAGTAAAGTTGGGTAACTTTCTGTCCTCCTCCCAGTCTGTGCAATGTGGGGTACCGCAGGGCTCCTCCTTAAGCCCGCTGTTATTTAACATCTACGTAACCCCACTTGCTAAAGTGGTACGATCTTTTGGATTCCAGGTTTTGTCGTACGTCGACGATACCCAGATTATGGTCTCCATTGCTCAGTTGGTAAACGACTCAGCTGCTAAATTCAGAGCTTGCATGAAGGCAGTATCGCAATGGATGGTACGCAATTTTCTAAAATTGAATGGAGAAAAGACGGAGGTCTTGATTTTTGGTTGAAATCAAGATATTTGGTCTGAGGATTGGTGGCCGTCTTCTTTGGGGGACTGCCCCAATCCGACCCATTCTGCCAGGAATCTTGGCGTACTGGTAGATCCGGCCCTCTCCTTTGACCCCCAGGTCAACAGAACAGTGTCCACCTGCTGTGCCATTATTGGGACGCTGAAAAAGATTGCCCCATATCTGTCGCTTGATGCCCGCAAACAGTCAACAGTCGCTCTTGTCTTTTCCAGGCTCGATTATTGCAACGCGCTTTATGGTGGCATCAACAAGAGGGCTGTCCATCGTCTCCAGATGGTGCAAAACGCCGCAGCCAGGATGGTTTTGAACCTCCCTAGGCTCGCATCTGCTACTCAGGCCAGGAAGAATCTCCACTGGCTCCCTATCCAGTCCAGGATTTCTTTTAAGCTCCTTTGCATGGCCCATAGGACAGTTTTTGGATCTGGCTCAGAAGGTATCAGGTCCCTTGTTAACCCTTACACTCCCAGTAGAACCCTTCGCTCAGCCTCCAGAAATCTGCTTTCTGTTCCCAGATTTAAAAAGGCGAAGTGAGGAGGAAGAGCCTTTTCCATCTTGGCCCCCAAGTTATGGAATTCCCTCCCCCATGAACTATCCAGTCAACCCTCACTGGGGGTTTTCCGTAAACTTTTAAAGACCTGGCTCTTCTCTCAGGCCTACTAATGTCATTATACGTGCTCTCTGAGACTGTATGTGTGTGTGTGTCCTGCACCTTGATGCCCTCTGGGTTAAGTCTGCGCATTACAAATCCCCATTCATTCATTCACATGCTTCTCCGGGAGTTTACTCAAGTAGGGCAGCAAGTAGATAGAACGGTAATTGGATAGGTCTTCTGGAAGAGCATTGGGTTTTTTCGGATTGGAATTATTTGGGCAGCTTTCCATTCAGATGGTAATATGCTCGTGGTCAAGGAGGCGTTAAGGTCAAGGATAGGGTAGATCAAAGGAGCCAACTGCTTGTGAAACAGCATAGATATCTTGGCAGGTAAAATATCCTGAGGTGAACCACATTTTACTGTTTTCATGAGGGACTCCACTGTGTCTATGGTAAGAGGGGGAAAGCAATCCAAAAGATTTGAGAAGTTCGGTGTGGTGGGTGAAAGGCGATGTTGGTTAGTTGGGGATCCTTATCTTTAATAATACTGTCAAAGATGCCTTCAATCTTCTGAGTGAAGTGCTTAGCCAATTTATCACGAAGGTCCTGTGAGGGTGTTACATCATTATGGCATGAAACCACGGCCATTCAAAAGAAAAACTATATGGACAGAGGGTATCCAGAAACATTACTGGAATCGCATTTAACACGAGCTAGGTCTCGAGCAAGAGAAGATCTTTTACTGAAGCAACCTAAAAAGACAACAAATAGAATAGTATTTGTTTCAAAATCTTCTACAGTATCCACTGAATTAAAACACATTATTCACAAACCCTGGGAATTGCTCATGGAAGAATCTTATTTCAATGGTTTATTTAGTGATAAACCATTGTTTGCATTCATGAGAGCTCAAAATTTGAAAGAAATGTTGTCAAGGAATCAGTTTAACATCAGAGTGGCTAAACCTGGAATGACCAAATGCGGAAATTGCATCCATTGTAATAATGCTATCACAGGAGATACGTTGCTGCAACCCAGAACTGGTTAACGCATTAAAATAAAACAAGCTTTCGACTGCAATTCAACTCAAATAGTCTACTCCATCAAATGTCCCTGTGGTCTATTATACGTTGGAAAAACTGACAGAAAAATAAAGATACGTCTGACGGAGCACAAAAGTCGCATCAGGAATAAGAATACCACCTCAAGTCTAGCAATGCATTGGGAGGAAGCTCGACATACCATTGCACAAATTAAATTTCAAATTATTGAACAGATACCTCCAGGTGAAGGATCGGATAATTCCAAACTACTGTTGCAAAGAGAAGCTTTTTGGATTAAAAGGCTTAACACGCTTATACCATTCGGGCTGAACGATAAATTTGACATGTCATGTTTCTTGTGAACACTCCATAACATACATATAGTCTTATACACATCACACATGAAGTATGTTTTGAGCCTCACACCAGTCATTTTAGAGCATAATGATACTTGTTTGCTCTTCAAATTTGTTGTTGATTATGTTATTGTTGTACAATTATGATTATACGCAAAGATGATGTCATCTAACAAGGATATCAACATAAATGGGTTTTTCTATGTTTAACATGTCAGTAGAACATTTCACTGTCACGTAAAGCCATGATTCACTTTAGTCTCAATGCCAAGGGCTTCAATTCAAATGTACTGACACAAGTCATTAGATAAGAAGTATCATCAATACTTGTTTGGAAAAATTCCTTCTAAAGCTTGTTGGTCGCATCGTTGTTTGAGCCTGTCTGATTCTTTTATTTTTCAGTCTGCCTGCAAATATGAATTGCTTGCCTTAAGATGGCACTCACATTGTCTTACGCGGTCGCATCGTCGTTTGAGCATGTTCAATTCTTTTAGGTTTAGTCCGCTTGGAAATATGTATTGCCTGTCTTAAGATGGCGCTCACGTTGTTTTATGCGGTCTCGCGAGATGACGTGACTGTTCTAATGGGGAAGTAGGGTGAATGTTAACGTTGGAGTCGTCGGCATCGTGACTGGAATTCTTCGTATGGTTCAGCGCGAGAACAGGAGGTTGGAGGGACATATCAACCACAGAAGATAGAGTTGTGGTAGGAGTTGTTACGCGATGTTTGCCTGCTAACTAGTTTGAATTTGGGCGCAGAAATGAACTTAACGCAACCCTTTGTTTTCATTCAGAGTAGAGTTTGGAACTAGGAGGTTGAAGGTTTTCAACGCGGTGGCAGAATGATGGTAATGTGACTATGTTTTTACACATAGCTTGTAGTTTGACTGTGCAGTCGGTTAAAGGAATCATTGTGGTGTGGAGTCTCTCTTTGGGGTTATCCACAAAGGTACGGGTTGCTGAGGAAAACTAGTCAATAATGTTAACACAGGACACTGTATGCTCTATTAGGGACACAGTAACATTTTGACTTCAAGGTGATTTGTTTGATGTGCAGGAAATATCCACCCCTGTACAAGGCAGTGGCATATGGTTCTTCATTTTTTACAAGCAAGTTCATAAACTTGGTGATTGGAGTGATACGCACAATTAATTCTATGTGTGAATTAGAAACAGGGGTTTAAGTAAGTTGTTCACTAACCGTGATTGGGCTTTCTCATGTCATTTAGAATTGTGCTTTGAGCACTCGCACAGCATGTTAGGAAATTATCAACTTGTCGTCATTTTGGTTTCTAGAATGACTTGGTCACTTGAGAAAGGGCTTTGGTAATTTAAGTGCCTTGTATAACCAGCAATATTTCTTTGATTGTTATAATTGCATGCATGGTACAACGAAGTGCATGAGAAATGATGATATATGTTTTCTTACATATTTTTGCCCCTGACAAAGGAACAGGTGTCCCGAAATGCATTGGGCTTCGTCATGTTTGGATTTTGTTCTTTGTGTTTCTTTATAAAAAACAAATGTGTAAACATCATTTTAGGATTTAATGTTGATGTATGTAATGTGATTGATATTAAGAACATGTAATGTTCATTAAATGAAATACGCACATTGTAGGGGGCGGAGCTAGTTCGCAACCAAAATGGCTGCTTGAGCAAGGAGCTCCCCATCTCACCAACGATCCTGTTCATTATCCTGTGTGTTAATCCCTCTTGGAGGTCTCCAGACTGTGACCCGATGCAGCTTGCCTCCCACCGACACTACCGAGAGTGAGCTTGGTCCCGCTGTCCCCCCGCTGGTGTGTTACGATTTTTTGGGCCTGGGGGCGGCTCCTGCGCGTGCAAGCACTGGGCTCCCACTGGGAGGCGGCCCGCTGCTGGTAGTTTCGGCTGCCCCATGACGCTGCAGTGACCCGGATGCTCGGGCGGCTGGTGAGACCCGCGCCCCGAGCCTGCTTGTGACGCCCCCCCCTGCCCCGACGTCGCCGAAGTGTAGACTTCCCCGGCACCCAGACTGCGAGGTGCCGGGGTGTATCGTGGAGCACGGCACCGCGCAGGAGAGAAGACTGACGCGCCTCATGGGCTGTGGGAGCCGCGAGGACTGCTGAGCCATGCGCGGCTGCTGGGCCTGATGACTGCTCCTGCCCCGAGCCCTCGGCGTGCCTGAAGTGAGCTGCGCGTGCTGGTCCGGAGTCGCGACTCAAGGCGGGGGCTGATACTGTGCTGAGCCGCGGAACACATCGCGGTGAACTGAGCGCCCTTCCTGACGTGCTCTGGGCCCTGGGTTCCTCGGGCTAGCTGAGGGGCATTGTCGTTTGCTGCTCGGGGGTGGGACCCCGGCCAAAGCTCCGGGATGCCAGGAGAACGACGAGAGCGGACCCTATCTGGGACCCCTGAGTGCTGTAGAGGAACTGCGACTGTGGCCTCTCCTGGGCTGTGCTGGAAACTTGCCCCGGAGACCTCGAAAACACCGCAGCGTCATAGTAGGGTGTTACCCTCTGCGCCTGGAGCCCATGAATGTGACTGTGTGCCCCCCCTGCTCCGAGGTCTCAGCTTGCCATCCTTTGAAAGGGCCTGGAGTGCTGGGAGGCCCAATAACGCGATCGAAGTTGCTCTGTTGTTGCTGATCCGCGCCCCTGGGCGGGGGAGTCCTATGAGAGGGCCTGCCCGATTTGGAGCCCTGTGGGACGGAGGAGGTGACCGCGCTTCGGACTCGGGGTGTGGCTGCCGCCTCCGGGGCAGCTTGGCTTAACCCTACACTGTGCAGAGTAGAGCACCGGTGGGCAGGTGAACACTAGGCCCGGTGAGAATGGGGCTCACTGACAGGACTCAGACAAAGCTGTCCTTTGATCCTAAAGGCACCAAAACAGGAGACACGACGTCGGGGAAAGACCAGGGTGAGCGTGAATCTAAGCAAGACCTCCCCCAACAAGATATCGCCAGTCTGCTACTGGCAATGGAAAAGAGCCTTCAGGGGGGTATAGCTTCCTTGGGCACCAAGATGGACGCGCTCACCTACCGCATGGATCGCATGGCGGGGAGGCTCGATAAACACGCGGAGCGTCTGGACATGTCCGAGCATAGGCTTACAGAGGTGGAGGAAGCCCAAACCTCCCTGGATTCGGATGGTAAACAACTGGCTAGAGTGATGCAGGTGCTCCAGGACAAGACAGAGGATTTGGAGGCCCGCTCCCGGAGATGCAACCTTCACATTACGGGTCTGCCAGAGACCACGCAGACCGGGAACATGGAAATCTTTATTGAGAATCTCCTGAAGTCCCTCCTGGGTGATTCAGCTTTCTCCGCCATGTTTGTGGTTGAACGTGCTCATCGATCTCTCGGTCCGAGGCCTAAGCCGGGAGCTCCGCCGCGACCCATTATAGCTAAACTGCTCAATTACAGGGACCGCGATGTGGCATTGCGACTCGCAAGGGAGAAACAACCACTTCAATATAAGGGCTCGACCCTCTCGCTGTTCCTGGACTTCACAGCAATAGTACAGGGGGCCCGGCGTCAGTTCCAACCAATGAAAAGACAGCTACAAGAGATGGGCGCGGATTACGCGATGTTATATCCGGCGAAATTGAGGATCAACAGGCAGGGGAAATCCCTGATATTTACGGACCCTAAGGCACTGCAGAGGGCTCTGAAGGACTGGCGTAAGGAGAGCAGTTACTCTCAGGAGAGATCGTGCGAGGCAGCGGGAGGCTCTGTGGATGACCAGGAATAAATGTGACTCTTGCAGATAAGGAACATCTTTGGCTTTGCATCTTACGGGGGCTGGGGGAGGAGGGGGGGATGAAGTTGTGGGGTTGGATGTGGTGGGGCATTGATATCCGGACACATTGGAGGGTTTCAATTTCTTGGACGATGGTTTGCTCTAGGGGGATGTGTTGCTGGTTGTTAGGTATGATGCTAAGTTACATTCACGCACTATCGGAAGATCTAGGTGCCCAGGTGACACAAGTCTACTACTCTATTTTTCTTACACACTGGAATGTACACTAGGACTTGTAATGAATGCACTGTTTTCTGGTCATGCCGGATTAGCATCTCAGCTGTATTTTTTTTGGTTAAACTCAAAATGTTCTTTCTTTCTTTGTTAGAGGCGGGGAGGGGCGTGCAGCTTCTCATTTTTATTTGACTTTACATAGAGCTTGCACATTGTTGGCTGCCTTTGTCCCTGCGTGTTCCCCACTGAATCTGGTACAAAGTTTTGTTTGGGTTCTAGAGGGTATTGGGGTCTTCGGAGACAGTTTTGGGAGGAGGGGGAGGCTAAGATGGGGAGAGGGGTTGCTCGCGGCCTAGTTGGGGATGGGCAGGCGTGGGTGGGAGTGGGGGGATTGGGGAGCGATGTAGTGCATTATTTTCGCGATGCAAAATCTGTTTGTTGCCATTGGGCGATTTTGATGGGCTACCTCACATGTCTCAGGCACAACACAGTGCCGGGATGCTTATACAGGCAAACATTCTAGAACAGGCACTCAGACCACCGTAGATAGGATGGGCACCCATGGTGACAATTTGGACACTTTGACGCTAATCACCTGGAATGTTCTGGGACTTAACGACCACAGAAAGGTTCGAAAGGTATTGCAATGCCTTGCACGGCATGGTGTTGATATCGCATTATTACAGGAGACGCACCTCCACCCTGACAGTCAAATTCTTCATTACAGGGGCCTGGTGGGGAACACTCATTCTGCCGGGTTCACATCGCATGCCAGGGGGGTGCTCACATGGGTCAACCCGAAGATGCACATTAAGATGACGCCTTTAGTGACTGACAGTGACGGCCGCTATACAATCACGAGATGTTGTGGCAAGGGCATGGATATCTGTGTAGTGAACACCTACAACCACAATTATGACAACCCTGACTTCTGCACGGACTTAGGGGCAAAGGTTGCAAAGTACTCAAGAGGGGACATACTCTGGGGGGGGAGACTTTAACATGACTAGCCAACCATGTCTGGACAGATTGGACGGCCCCGACCGCCGCCCCTTGGCCTCAGCTAGAGCGCTAGAGTCGCAAATGGTTAGATTAGACATATGCGACGTATGGAGACACCGGCACCCCACACAAGGTGGTTTTACACACTATTCGGCCCCCCTATAATATATACACCAGGATAGACTACTGGTTGGCTACGCCACACCTTACCCGAATGATACACACTTGCACTATTTTACTGCGTACATATTCAGACCACTCCCTATATTGTTGACGGTAGAGGCCCCGGCGAAGCGCATCCTGCCGTTTGCCTGGTGCTTCCCTCCGTACTCACTGCTAGATGCCTCCTTTAAGGAGGAGCTGGTGGAGGCCATTGAGAAATTCTTTGAAGCTAACGTTGGCTCAGTAGATTCGTTCCAGACTGTATGGGAGACGTTCAAGGTGTATGTCAGAGGGGTCACCATCTCGAAGCACTCGGGAGTTCTCAAATCGATTAGGGGCAGGCTACGTACCTTAGAATCCAAACTGGAAGAGTTGGAGAGAAAGCGAGTACACGATAGTAGTGAGGCCCTAACCCAGGAGTTGGCCCGCACGCTATGCGAATTCAATGAGGGGGCTGACTCTGAGGTCAAGCATCTGGGTAAATATGCAATTGCCAGAGCGTACGGGGAGGGAGATCGCACTGGTGCGGTGCTTGCGCACCTAGCTAAACGCCGCCGAGATTTGAACGTCGATCCCCATTATGAGGTCACCCACAACGGAAGAGCCACTCACTGATGAGCAGGTGGCGGAGCGTTTTCGGGAGTATTATACGACACTGTATGCCTCAAGAGGCCCTGTACCTGAGGAGAGTATAGCAGATTACCTAACCGACATAGGGCTCCCCTGGTTGTCCAACACGCCTCGAGAGTTTGTGGCACGGACGTTAGAGCGGGAAGAAATTGTGTGGGCACTATCGGCGATGAGGGCGGGTGGCACCCCGGGCAGTGACGTCTCTCTGCTGCCTTTTACAAGGCTATTCGGATTTATTGATACCACACCGTCTTTCCCTGTGCGAGGATATGGCGGACATGGGCAAGATGCTGTCTACTCTTCGTGAAGCTATATTATTTGCTATTCTCAAACCTGGGAAGGACCCGGGAGACTGTGCCTCCTACCGTCTCAACGTCAACGCGAAGATATTTGCAAAACTAATCGCCAACCGCCTCGCCCCCATGGTGACTTCGCTGGTGGCCCCGGAACAAACCGGTTTTGTTCTGACCCGGAACCTCACGTATAATCTCCGGACGGTTTTCACGGCATTCCAACACACACGCCCTGAGGTCTCCGCGATATCGGTCTTTCTCAACATGGAGAAGGCCTTCGACTCCGTCGAGTGGCCTTTCCTGCGACATGTTCTGAGCCGTATGGGTGTAGGTGAGCTGTTTTTACAGTTGCTAGTTACGTTGCACACCACCCCGACTGCCCGCATACTCATAGGTTCACTCACCGCGGACCCAATACGGATAAGCAGAGGCACGAGGCAGGGATGCCCTCTCTCCCCCATATTATACGCGCTGGTCTCTGAGCCCCTCGTCTGTGCCTTGCGCGAATACCACAGTCATAGAGGAATTCGCTTCCCCACTTATAACCTGATTGCATCCACGTACGCTGACGATACCCTTCTATATGTCAGGGACCCGGAGGTGCACCTACCGACAGTACTCAAGGAGGTGGTCTTGTTTAGCTCGCTGTCGGGGATACACGTCAACTGGTCGAAGTCCCTGATGTTCCCGCAAACGCCGGCCACGCGGTCCTTTGAGCCGGGCCACCCTATCCAATGGTCTACTGACACAGTTCGGTACTTGGGGATACTTCTCCACACAGACTCAGAAGTGGTTCTACGTGAGAATTACGGTGTGGCTGTCTCGAATCTCGAGGAAGATGTTGAGGGATGGGTAGCCCTTCCACTATCGCTGCTGGGGCGAATCTCACTAATGAAAATGGTTGTCCTCCCGCGTTTTTTATTTTTATTCAGCAACATTCCTATGGTTTTATTGCTCCTCTTCTTCCAGCAAATACAATCGCTAATGGTGCGACTGGCCTGGGTCGGGAAGCAGCCCGAGTAGCATGGAAAATATTAGTGCGTCCGTATGAGGCGGGAGGGCTGGGAGCCCCGGATTTGAAGCTTTATTAGTGCGCGGCGCAATGTGCACACGCTTACCACTGGATTTATGGACCAGTGAACACTCCACATATCCGTATCGAGTCAATAGAGGTGGACCCGACGCCCTTGCCGGCACTGCTATCCAGACCACCGGATCACAGAACAGGTCTCCTTGATTCTCTGAACGTTATGGACATTCAGGCTTGTAGTCTCCTATACGCCCCTAATGCACCTGTGGCTTGGTGCACGTGGCTGTCACTGTGTAGGGATAAAGGGGTCATAGAGGCTTTGAAGGGGCTGCAGACCCACACAATGGGAGATCTTTTCTCTGGGGGACGTGCTCATAGCTGGAGTGAGATTGAGACAGATGACATTCCGCACTCTCCGCTATCACGGTTACAGTTCCACAGAGTGCGACTCGCTCATAAAGACTTACTGGGGGATGATATGGAGGAACCTGCGATAGTGACAGCCTTTTACTACGTAGTCAACACTAAGGCCCCTTCTAAACTAATCACCAATCTATATCGCATTGCCCTCTCTGAGAGGACGACGGAGTATGCTAAACCGCGACTGGAGTGGCAGGCTGACTTGCGAGTTGAACTGGGGGAGGAGATGTGGCAGTACTGCTGCACTAGTATGAGAAGAATCTCCCTGAACGGTCGACATAGGCTACAGCACTTTAAATTCCTCAACAGGGTATATTACACCCCTGAAAGACTACATAGATATGGCTTACGCAACAGTCCTAACTGTGAGAGATGTGGCATTCTAATCGCCGATTTTTTTACATGTCACTTGGTCTTGCCCGGATGTCCTTACCTTTTGGCACTTAGTGTACAAAGAAGTTAACGAGATCACGCACCTCGAACTGACCCCCGACCCACTATTAGCCATATTGGGATACTCTAAGCCCCTGCGCCCGACGCATAGGAGACTGGTAGACATAGCTTTCCTTATTGCTAAATGGTGTATTGCACGAAACTGGATGCGGGGCCCGGTCCCCACATTAGCACAGTGGACTAGGGAAATGACGTTTTGCTGCACACAGACGGAGCTGTATAGTGATCTGCTTCCTCCACGCAACAGGCCCAAAAACTACTGGTCCCTGTTCACTGACAGACGCCGCACATGTGACGCTGAGACGGATGTGGACGTTTCCTCCCCGATGATTGGCGCGGCCCTGACTGAAACAGCAGAACATGCCCTATTCTTGTTTTGATACACATGTAAGACAGACATTGGTCACACATGCACGCAATACAGTTTAAGAGAAAAACTGGTCGGTTTAAATTCACATTAGAAAAAAGGTGTGCACAATCTACACTCTCACTTTTCAAGTATTTTTCTGCCTACCATTAGATTGTTGCACCCAAGTACAAAATGTTGTTCAATGCAATTGCAAATATTACAGATAACAGAGCCAACACTAAGGCTTATACTTCCGAAGAAGCAAATGAAATCTACAATTTAATTCAAGAAACAAAGGTATTCGATGCACAAAGTGGTACCATTACACAACAACTTAAACAGTTGGAATTTCTAACTCGTAGAGAATTAAATCAACGCCTCCATGTGGCAACTTTGATTCAATATCACAAAGTCAAGAGGATACCCCGCAGTCTCCGATTAGCAATTAAATCTATGCTATTCAGACTACAGCATAATCAGACCTTCATGGAGAAGTGGTATGCGATTCTTAATAAATGCTCTTTAGAAGATCTCATTTTACTCCTCACTGAAGAATTGTCAAAAACCATCAAGGACTTAGAGGAAGACATTTATAATATCAAGAGTGATATGTCACAAAGAATGGAGGACGGAGCTTGGAAACAATTTTTAGAAGATTTGAACATCAGATTGGATAAGTATGGTAAAGAGCTGCAAGAGACAAAGCTCAGGAAATTCAAGTGCGACACCATCGACTACAAGCTAAATGAAGCATACACATGGGCAGAAGTATACGTCCAGAAGCGGCTTACACTAGAAACCCATACAGGGTCATCTGAAGAGAGTGTGGCTTCAGATAAGGACATAGATACTGGAAGAGCGCCTTTAAAATCTGTTTCAACACACAGCGAATTAAGTGACAGAGCAAACAACGACCTTGCTCATGGAAGTTCAGCATCAGTTTCTTTTTTAGACCAGGTTGGAGAAGTTGGGCAACAACCGGACATAACAGAAGAAAAACAAATTCCAAAAAAACCTGGCGAGGAAAAGGAAAAGCAAAAGGTGAAAACAGGTCTGAGGAACCAAAACAAAGTATTCTAATGAACATCTCATTGGAAGTCTTCTAATTAACATCTCATCGGTCAGTCTCACTAAATCACAAGAAAGGATTTTAATAAGGGGACATCTTTTGTTCCCACATACAGCAGCACGAATCTTGAAAATGAGGTGGCTGTCTTTAAATTCATGCGTGTTGAGATTGAAGAATTTCTTTATGAATATAGCATCATCTACCAAAGAACTAACTGAGTCCTCTTTTAAATTCAAGAGCACATTCATGGCTCCAGTGTTTTCTAAAACATTAGACACATTCGAAACTCTGGTGAAGAAAGATTTAGATAAAATTAACTATGTTATGGTCAACAAAATTAAGAAAAATCTTAGTCGAGCAGAATATAGCACAGTAAGGGGCATATGTATGAATGAAATTATTAGTCGCAAACGAAAAGCAGCGTTTGCGACAAAAATTTCACAAAGCGGGATGTATTAGGAAAATCGCAAGACAAAATTAAGGAATCACAAAATTTGTGATTCCTTAATTTTGCGTAAGCATTTAAGGAATTCCAAATTGCGATTCCTTAAATGCTATGCAACAAGCACTCAAGTTTTGCGATTTCTTCTTAAGAAATCGCAAATTACCACCAACTTCAAGTTGGTGGTAATTTGCGATTTCTTTCACAAATGCACTTTTTGGCATTTGTGAAGGTGCCAGCTGCGCCATATGCGCACACATGTTCATTTCAGGGGTGCATCAGGGTGTCCTTATGACACCCTTGCACCCTTGAAATTATTCTCAATTTGCAGTTCTCAAATTGCGAATCGCAAATTGAGAATGACTTCCCATTCATTCCCATGGGCCTCCTGGCCCATAGAAATGAATGGGAAAGTATTCCTTAATTGCGATTTCGCAATTTGCTAATCGCAAATAAGGAATACTAAGAAATCGCAAAATAATTGCGATTTTTTACATACATCCCATTTTGCAATTCTCAAATAGCGAGTCTCAAAAAATCGCTATTTGAGAATCACAAACAGGGATTTTCATACATATGCCCCTAAGAAGCTTGGCCAACAATGATTTGATTACCTTTCAGAAAGCTGACAAAGGGGGCGGTCTGGTGATGATGGACCGGAGTTTTTATGAGGCACAAGTAAATGCTCACATCAATAACATCATCATATATGCTAAACTTGACACTGAACCTACTGTAGAAATCAGTAAGCTTTTAGAGACCATCTTAATAAAAGCAGTAGACTTATTCCGAATTGACAAAACTATCAAACAATTCTTGACCACACGATTTCCCAGACGACCTAAACTTTACATGTTCCCTAAGGTTCATAAAAGCATGACAGACCCTCCTTGCAGGCCCATTGTTTCTGGGTGTGGGTCAATTTTTGAAACACCAGGACGGTTTATTGATGCCCATCTACAACCATTTGTGAAGAATTGGGAGACTTATGTGGAGCACACTAATGATTTTCTGAGAAGCATCCAGTTATTAACAGAGGAGGTGAGTGATGATAGGTATCTCTGCACCATTGATGTGGTCGCACTGTATACTTCACTTCCACACGCACACAGCATTGACTCTGCTGAATGGGCACTACTAAGACAATCAAGTTCAAATAATCGGAATTGTTTTGTGATCGAGCTACTGGAATTCTGGTTACAAATAGTAATTTTGAATGGAACAAGTAATTCTTTTTAAAGCTCAACTGAACTCCTATGGGCTTTCCAGGAGCCCCAGCCTATGCCAATACACTTATGGCTAAGTTTGAGATCAATCACATTTTAAACAACTTGGCATGGAAGGAAGGTCTGATATTTTTTCAGGTGGTTCATTGATGATATCTTTTTAATTTGGAGGAACACGGAAGAGGCCTTGATTGAAAACCTCAGTGTCTTGAATTCCAGAGATCCTGGGATACAATTTGCCTACACCATTAGAAAGAGTGGTATGGCTTTTCTGGATACGTGGATTGAAATAGAATCCTACAAAATCAACCCACGACTGTACAAAAAAACACTCTGACTGCAATAATGCTCTTCAATTTCAGAGCTTCCACCCACCGTCTCTGATCAGGAACCTTCCATTTTCACAATTCCTAAGGATTCATCGCATTACTACAAATACATGCACCAACATAGAAACCATGGCCATTCAAAAGAAAAACTATATTTGACAGAGGGTATCCAGAAACATTACTGGAATCGCATTTAACACGAGCTAGGTCTCAAGCTGGAAAAGAAGATCTTTTATTGAAGCAACCTAAAAAGACAACAGATAGAATAGTATTCGTTTCGAAATATTCTACAGTATTCACTGAATTAAAACACATTATTCACAAACGCTGGGATTTGCTCATGGAAGAATCTGATTTCAATGGTTTATTTAGTGATGAACCATTGTTTGCCTTCACAAGAGCTCGAAATGGAAAAGAAATGTTGTCAAGGAAACAGTTTAACATCAGAGTGGCTAAACCTGGAACGACCAAATGTGGAAATTGCATCCACTGTAATAATGCTATCACAGGAGATACGTTGCTGCATCCCAGAACTGGTGAACGCATTAAAATAAAACAAGCTTTCGACTGCAATTCAACTCAAATAGTCTACTCCATCACATGTTCCTGTGGTCTATTATACGTTGGATAAATTGACAGAAAAATTAAGATACGTCTGATGGAGCACAAAAGTCGCATCAGGAATAAGAATGTGTTGGATATCCTAGGGGTAAAAAATACTATTCACACTCCAGTGAGTGCAACAGTAGAGAAAGTGTTGGATAGCGGAGGGGAAAAAATGACTACTCCCACTCCAGTGAGTGCAACAGTAGGGAAAGTGTTGGATAGCATGGGGTAAAAATTACTATTCCCACTCCAATGAGTGCAACAGTAGGGAAAGTGTTGGATAGCGAAGGGGTACAAATTAGTATTCCCACTCCAATAAGTGCAACAGTATGGAAAGTGTTGGATAGCGGAGGGGTAAAAATTACTATTCCCCCTCCCGAGAGTGCAACAGTAGGGAAAGTGTTGGATAGCAGAGGGGTAAAAATTCATAGTCCCACTAAAGTCAACACAAAATCAAAAAGAAACAAAATATCAACTACAATACAAAAACTGTTAAAAACAAAAAACACATAAAAATTATGACAATTGCAAAAGATAGAAACATATTATAATGTTAAAAAAGTCTAAAAAATTACCTACATTCTTTTATAAAAATTTAAAAAATAATTTCCAAACAACTATATTTATAAGAAATTAACTCAAATCAAAAACATTGTTACATAAAATTAATATTTTGTATTTCCTACCCTATAACACCACACAATTCACAACACACATCTACATTTCTAAAAAAAGTACCTCCATAATTAATTATCAAATAAACAAATACTATTAATTAAAAAACTAATTAAAACAGTTAAACATTAATATACTCACCAAACTTTACCCCTATAAAACCAAAATCCACACACAAAATAAAAGTAAACAATTACCATAAATATTAATCAGTTAATGGATGAATAATAATGAGCAACCAATTAATAATAAATAGCAGCGAGACTTATCACTGGATCAAAAAAACATTCGCATATCTCCCCTGATTTAAAATCTCTGAACTGGCTGCCTTTTGAAGCCAGGATACTGTTGAAAATCGCTTGTATGACTCACATGGCTGTACATCACAAGTCACCCAACTACCTCACTCAAAAGCTGACTATATCAGGGGGCTTGAGATCCACCAGAAGCACAAAAAATCTCCTCTTGAAACCGCGAAGATTCCGGAAGAAAAAAACCTATAAACGATCCTTCTCCGGAATGGCTCCCAGGATCTGGAATGCACTCCCTCCCAAAACAAGGCTTATCTCCTCCACTACATTTTTTAAGAAAGAAGTAAAAGCCATCCTTATGGCTAAATTCACTTGAACTTTTTTTTTTTTTTGAGATATCCAGAACATTGCACCAACTTTGTTTTTTTTTGTATTATATGAATGTCTAATTGTACTTTTGTTTTTATCTGATTGCTATCCTATTCTGCTACTCACACACTACCTACTACTATTGTGTACCCAAAAGCTTGTTTAATCGATCCCTTGTTTCCCTTACCCCTTGTTCTGTAAAGCGCTCTGATATCTGCAAAGATCTTGTTCGTGCTATATAAAACTTTGAAAATAAATAAATAAAACCTGAATTACTTTCCACCCTCTACCCAAATAAATACCACAACACACACCTAAAAATCATTACACAATTTCCATAACTAATTTTACATGATTAAAATATTATCAATTAACAACAACGTATTAATTAATTGAAAAGAATTTACTTCCCACCGTTTACCACTATAAACCTCACAAATCACATCTCAAAGTAATTACCCAATTGCCGTATTTAATTTTTAATTAGTTAATTAGCATTATTTAAAAATTAATTATTATTTAATTTTAAATAAATTACTTCCCACCCTATTCCCCTATAAACCCCACCACCCATTCCTTAAAAAAGACAAAATTAACATAATTAATTACCAATTAATTAATATTTATAAACAAATAATTGATAAATAATTATTAATAAATTAATTCCCACCATTAACACTATAAATTGTCAATTAAATCAATATTAATATATACAAATTATTACTAAATGTATTAAAATTAAATTACTTCTAACCCGGGGCGGGTAACTTTGCTCTGCCAACGGAGTTCGCTGAGATTGGCCTACTCCGCGCACTGTGGCGAATGTGGAGTAGGCAAAAACTACGCCTCCGTGGCGGAGCGGAGTTAGCCGCTCCCTCCCCCATCCAAAGTCCTTTAAAATTTATTTAAAAGGCACTTACCTGTTGTTTGCTGCCTCCCCTGCCTTTGTGCTCCCCGTCCTGCTCCTCGTGTCTCTTCAATATTAGAAAAAAACTATGTTGTACATCTAACGCGCGTGCACATGTGCATGCGCGTCAGGCGTACAACTTAGTTTTTTAGGGCTCGGCCTACGTCCCACGAAGTGGCCGTGGCTTGAGTCCTTTAGAGAGGGCTGCGAAAATCTAACCTACGAATTCCAGAGAAGCTCGTGAATTTTGCCATGTTTTTGTGCCAGCTGCATGGCAATTGGTCCTTGCATGCCTGTGTATTTAAAAGAGAGTACGCAATAGGCCATAGGCGGTAGACTAGCTCTGGCTATTTCATATTGTGTGCGGTTACGCGCAGCAGAAGGCGATATATCTTCAATTATCTCGGCGTCACGGTCGAGATAATTAAAAACATATGCCTGCAGTGGCGCGCGCGCGAGACCGAGGCTTTTTTTTTTTTATTTCGTAGTCGTTTATGTTCTGCCTTACTGCATTGCCATTTAGACCGGCTTTGAAATTATATGAAAGGCCCTCCTCTCCGCCAGTAACAGCTTTCTGTTGTTTTCTTCCTAGTTTTCCGGTACGTTTGTGCTGATTTTATTTTAAAATACCTTTACATTTGTACTTTTGCCACTCACTTCTGTAACTTTGCTTGAAAAGTAAAGCGCTCTTAATAAAGCCCGTGTTCGCAACTCATAAATCACAACGAATAGTTAAATAAAATACAGATAATGAAGTGCTTCGAAGCATACCAGGCGAGCCGTGCTAGCGCTGCCCGTTCTGGTCCGGGCCGGGCGCTGGGACGAGCCTGACAGCTGCCCGTTATTGCAACATGCCTGCAGTTGGCCACCTCAAGGCGCTGCCTGTCCGTCCTCGGCAGCCATGCCTGCAAGGACGTGCCTTCGAGGCCTGAGGCCGTGAGGTCGCCTAGTGGCCCGTTTCCTGCAGCACTGCAATGCTAAAGTCGGAATGCGAGCATTTACAATTCTTTATTCATTTATTTATTTATATATTTAATGCGATTTTCTATTGCGCAAATATTACCCGAAGGTGTCAGAGCGCTTTACAAAAGAACCAAATGTGCTACATAAGGATTTAGGATTCCATGAGTTACATCAAAGATACAAACAGGAAAAAAAATTTGCAAATGTACAAGTTGTAAAGTCACACAGGGAAGAGATACAAATAGAAAAAATTGCAATTGTACAAGTTGTAAAGTAACACAAATAGAAAAAAATGCAAATGTACAAGTTGTAAAGTCACTCTATGTATCTCTATATACATATTGTTAAAGTCTCTTATGTAAATAAAGCGCTTTGAAGCCTCCTTGGCGAGAGTGCTCCAGAGCAACCGGTTCCGGCCAGGGGTGAGGCAAGCTCCAGGGGGTGAGCCGCTGAGTGAGGCTGTGCCGGTGTGTTCAACAAAGAATGAGGGTGTGCACAGGATCAAACTGTTTATTTAAGAGAGCAGCCAGGATCGGAAGGGAGGTTTCCTGGCCACATACGGCCCGGTGATTCCCCAGCGACTGCTTTGAATTTTTGATTCTTGATGATTCGACACCTCAGCAGCCTGTGCATTCACCAGCAACGGGCTCCTCCAGGATTACAAACCTGCCGTTGGGACTGCCGCCTCCATTGTAGACAGGCAAAAACACCTGAAACACTGCTGTTGAGTGCTGTGTGCTGTGTGCTGGTGAGTGCTGTGTGCTGTTGAGGGCAGAGTGCTCTTGGGGCAGAGTGCTGTTGGGGGCAGAGTGCTGTTGGGGCAGAGTGCTGTTGACTGCAGAGTGCTGTGTGCTGTTGAGTGCAGAGTGCTGTTGAGTGCAGAATGCTGAGTGCTGTTGAGTGCAGAGTGCAGAGAGCTGTTGAGTGCAGAGTGCTGTTGAGTGCAGAGTGCTGTTGAGTGCAGAGTGCAGAATGCTGTTGAGTGCAGAATGCTGTTGAATGCAGAGTGCTGTTGAGTGCAGAGTGCAGAGTGCTGTTGAGTGCAGAGTGCAGAATGCTGTTGGGGCAGAGTGCTGTTGAGGGCAGAGCGCTGTTGAGGGCAGAGTGCTGTGTGCTGTTAAGGGCAGAGTGCTGTTGAGGGCAGAGTGCTGTTGAGTGCAGAGTGCTGTTGAGTGCAGAGTGCAGAATGCTGTTGAGTGCAGAATGCTGTTGAGTGCAGAATGCTGTTGAGTGCAGAGTGCTGTTGAGTGCAGAGTGCTGTTGAGGGCAGAGTGCTGTTGAGGGCAGAGTGCTGTGTGCTGATGAGTGCTGTGTGCTGTTGAGTGCTGTGTGCTGTTGAGGGCAGAGTGCTGTTGAGGGTAGAGTGCTGTTGAGTGCAGAGTGCTGTTGAGTGCAGAATGCTGTTGAGTGCAGAGTGCTGTTGAGTGCAGAGTGCAGAATGCTGTTGAGTGCAGAATGCTGTTGAGTGCAGAGTGCTGTTGAGTGCTGTTGAGGGCAGAGTGCTGTTGAGGGCAGAGTGCTGTTGAGGGCAGAGTGCTGTGTGATGTTGAGTGCTGTGTGCTGTTGAGTGCTGTGTGCTGTTGAGGACAGAGTGCTGTTGAGGACAGAGTGCTGTTGAGTGCAGAATGTTGTTGAGTGCAGAATGTTGTTGAGTGCACAGTGCTGTTGAGTGCAGAGTACAGAATGCTGTTGAGTGCAGAATGCTGTTGAGTGCTGAGTGCTGTTGAGTGCTGTTGAGGGCAGAGTGCTGTTGAGGGCAGAGTGCTGTTGAGGGCAGAGTGTTGTGTGCTGTTGAGTGCTGTGTGCTGTTGAGTGCTGTGTGCTGTTGAGGGCAGAGTGCTGTTGAGGGCAGAGTGCTGTTGAGTGTAGAGTGCTGTTGAAGGCAGAGTGCTGTTGAGGGCAGAGTGCTGTGTGCTGTTGAGTGCTGTGTGCTGTTGAGTGCTGTGTGCTGTTGAGTGTTGTGTGCTGTTGAGGGTGGTGTGCTGTTGAGAGCTGTGTGCTGTTGAGGGCAGAGTGCGGTTGAGGACAGAGTGTTGAGGGCAGAGTGCAGAGTGACTGTTCCAGAGAGAGCAGGGTATGCTTGTGCGCTTACACGGTGCACTGACACACAGGAGCTAAAACAAAGAACAGCTGAACACATGTCTTGTTACACAAGGTTCCAAAACACAAAGGTAGGTTACACTATGCTTAATTCCACAAAACTCACGCTATATACGGCTGAAAAATAGCACAAGGCGAGGATAATGAAATTCAACAGTACTGCGAAAGCATGGCTTACATTACAAACAAAGTCTTGCACTTGCCCATTGTAAATGACAATGCCATTTATGTAACGATTAAGCTATTGGTAATGTAAATGACAATGCCATTTATTTATGATTTAAAGAAAAAAAAAGAAATGTCATGACCAATGCCAATAGCTCTACCTTTAATGATGCCGAGACCATTGCATTGTAAATGCTTGTTTTATTATTGAAGACGCAAGGAGCAGAATGGGGAGCACGAAGGCAGGGGAGGCGGTAAACAACAGTTAAGTGCCTTTTAAATCATTTTTAACAGATTTTGGGAAGGGGCGTAGCGGTTTTCCACAGTTTTTTTTAAACTCTGTCGAAATATGCGTAGAGGCACTACGCCTGCTACGCCCACCCTTAATTACTTCCCACCCTATTCCACTATAAACCCACAACCCGCTCCTACAAAAACTATACAATTAACATAATTATCAATTAATAATAATTAACAACTAATCAATAATTAATAAATAATAAATTAATTCCCACAGTTAATACTATTAAATCTAAATTAAATAATACTAATACATTAAAAATAATAAATACTTTATTATAATTCATTTTCTTCCCACGTTATTCCCCTATAAACCCACAACCAACCCCTAAACAAAAGAACACAATTAACATAATTAGCAATTTATTAATTAATAACAATTAAAAACCAATTAATAATTCATTCATAATAAATTAATTTCCACAATTGACACTATAAAATCTAAATTAAATACATACTAATAAGAAATAAAATCTAATTCATTTATTATAATTAAATTACTTTCCACCCTATTCCCCTATAAACCCACAACCCACTACAGAACTAAACGCAAAATGTAATTAACATAAAATTAATCACTACTAAAAATGTAACACATATATATTAAAAAACAAAAGCAATACTTACACAAAAAAATAGATCACATACTTTTAAATACATACTAAAATAAATAACACTAATTTAAACATTGATATTTTCAACAACAATATTTTTGCAAATGATATTACTAACTTTAATATTTTGAAAAACAATATTTCTTACCTTTACGTCGATATTCTTTACCCCGATATTCTTGCTGTCGATATTCCTGGATTACAACTCGATATTTGTGTATGTCGATATTTAAAACTCAATATTCTGTCTGTGCACCAAAGAGGTCTTTAAATTCTGTATTTATCATGTCACATTTGCTGCTGCTCAAAGACAGAGGTCAAAAGATAGGATTGTCTGTTTTTTAACATTTGAACTAGCATTTACAAACTCCTTTCCCTTTGCAGTCAGAGAAAGAAAAGTCAAGTGAATTATATGACAGTCTTTCTGGGGTACATGAAGTGTGAAAGGAAAGGCTGTAAGATATCATTCTTTTGTAACACACAACTAAATGTAAATACATGTAAATGAACTGTACCGTGTGTTCAGTTAAAAAAGTAAAAAAGAAAAACTTTTGTAAATCTGAAGTATGATGCAAATAAAGATTTGTATAGGATCAGAATAAATCAGGACACTTTACTTGGTGATGCACAAATAATAAATATTGACCATTGTAAGGACCTGGCAACCTTTTTTGTTAGTAAGGTGGAAACAATGTATAGGTCTTTCCCTCTGGTGCCTCCATCTCAAGGACCTCTTCCTAGTCATTCTCTGGAGGTTATTTCTTCAATCTTGCAGGAAGAGTTCTTACTATTTAGCGGCAAAGTTAAATCTGGCTCTCCGGTAGATCCCGTGAAACCTGCTCAGTTTATGGACTCCCTATCTGTGCTCCTGGCTCCCTTGTGCCAGGTTATTAACACATCTCTTTCCCAGCTGTGGTCCCTGAGCCATGGAAGCAGGCCATGGTGGTTCCTCTACTTAAAAAGCCTTTGCTGGACCCTGCTAAGCAGGGAAATGTCCATCTCATATCCCTCCTACCATGGGTGGCTAAGATTGCTGAGGCTCACGTGAATAGCATCTTAACGGGGTTCCTGAATATTAATGGCACCTTGGATCCCTCCCAGAATGGCTTCTGCTCTGGTCACAGTACGGAGACTGCTCTCTTGGCTGTGACCGAAAACCTGCGGACCATTCTTGATACAGGGCCCACTGCAGCACTGATACTGCTTGATCTCAGTGCCGCATTTGACACGGTCTCCCACAAGTTTCTTTTACACAGTCTTGAGGAGGCGGGTGTCATTGGCCTAGCTCTAGAATGGTTCAGATCTTTCTTGTTAGGGTGAACATTCCAAGTGACTGCCCCCCCCCCCGTTTCTCTCCTGTGTCCAGTCCATTGGGCAGGTTGTGCCTCAGGGCTCTGCTCTGAGTGCTGTAGTATTAAATCTCTACGTTCAACCTCTTACTCTGGTGGCTAGGGTCATAGGCCTCACTATGGTCTCATATGCTGATGATACGCTGTTGGTGGTGGTCCTTTCCGACAACTCCAAGCGGGACTCATCCAATTTTAGAGCGGCCTGGCTGCAGTCGCGGAGTGGATGCCCACCAACTGCCTCCAGCTCAACTCCAATAAAACTGAGGTGTTGCATGTGGGGAGAGACAGGAGACTAAGGAGTGAGAAATGGTGGCCCACCACTCTTGGTAGTGTACCCCCCCTAAGACGGAGGTAAAAAACATGGGGGTATGGATGGATTCTACTCTCAGCTTCCAGGATCATACCAAGAAAGTGGCTGGCACTTGCTTTGGCCTTCTTTGGGGACTTAGGCCCTTGCTGGTGTTTTTTGATCCACCTACCCATCAGCTGATCGTCCAAGCGGCCATTCAATCTAAGCTGGATTATGCCAGCTCGCTCCTCCTAGGGGCGAACCAGGCTGAGGTAGTGCACTGGCAGTGAATCTAAAATGCAGCTGCCCGAGCCTTGCTGGGTCTCCTGCGTAGTTGCTCTACAGCTGGTGCTATCCAGCGGTTACATTGGTTGCCCATGGCCAAGCGGATCGAATTCAAGGCGCTCTGTTTGTCTGAAGCTTGCGTTTCCCGGGCTTCTGGCTAACTTGCTGGTACCCTATGTTCCAAGATGCCAGCTGCGCTCTCTGGGGCAATACTTTGTTGTGGCCCCGCGAGTGAACCATCTACGTGCTGGTGGACGGTCTTTCCGTTGTTTGGCAGCTAAATTATGGAATTCCATGCCCTTTCAGATTCGTAGTTTGGATAGCTTGTTGGCCTTCCGTAAAGCCATCAAGACATACCTTTTACCCGTGGCCTAGCCCCCCTTTTCTTTGTTCCCTACTTTTTGTGCCATGACGTCCAGTGTCTTTAGCCTCTATGTCCCTCTGCTGTCAATGCCGGGACGCCTCTTTCGTGAGGCAGCTGTGGGCTATATAAGCATATTTAAGATTAACATACCAGATGTCCACACATTATCATTTGTATGCAATATAGTTTTATCAGTAAAATTGTATGTGTTTGCATATTTAGGGGCCATTTCAAAGGAAAATATGCTGTCTTTAAAAGACAATGCTCTACTACATGATGCTTTAGTTTTATTTAAAAAATTGCCCACCTCGTGTCCATTAAAGCTAAGTGAGTTGCAAATGTTTGTCATTCTAAAAAAGTAGGCCAGGGCTCTAAAAAAATTGGGAAACACTTATCTAGAATATACCTTCTCGACTTTGATCTGGGAAAAAATCTAGTCAAAAATAGCTGCTATACCATGCACTGCTAGTACAACTCAAACCTTGTATTTCTTTAACAATATATTTCTGTTAAACTCTACCACTCTTTACAGAGTAAAAGTTGTTAATGACAAAAATGATTTGTCTTTTGGCCTCCAAAACAGTGATATGTTACATTTGTGTTTCAAATGCCTCTTTCTTTGTAGAGTCTGGCAGAAGGTTCAGAATAAGATTACAAAAATAGTGTTCTGTTTCTGTGCCTTTCAACAAAATATGCCTTTTTCTTGAAGAATAGATGATACATGGTTTCCATGCTGTATGAAAGACAACAAATGCTATTGCTTTACAGGTTACAGCTTATCACCAGAGCCAGAAAGGCCTTTTATCCCATCAGCCATTTCCCTGGTGGTCTGGAGCCCTTGGAGGTTTTGAAAGCCCAGAGCTGCTCCTGGTGCCCCTGTCACTTTCTCCAGCTCCCCAATGTTAATTGCAGCAGGTACAGGTAGACCTCAAGAGAGAGAGAGAGAAGGAGGGAGGGTGAAACTAGTGAGAGAGCGATTGAGAGGAAAAAGAGAGAGAGAGGAGAGAAGGAGATAGAAAGAATGGATTGATGGCATGAGATTGCATGGGGAGATGAAGGGAGTGGGTTGGTTGCAACATGTTTACCAGTGCTACTTCTAGTACCCCAGTCCAGCCTTGGTTATCACGTCTAATTGAAAACATGCTAATAAGATTTCCTTAAGAAATGATGGAACTTAGTAAGGCATATTCATAGATTAGTCAACAAAATGCTGATAAGATTACTTTGAGAATTGGTGGAATTTAGTAAGCCAGCCATAATCATAGATTAGTCAATTGAATAAATGCTGATAAGATTTCTTTAAAATATGGTGGAACTTAGTATGGCATGATCATTGATTAGTTAGAACAGTTCAACTGGCAATCAAGAGAGACTTGTTTATTTGCCCTTTACATCCTACTTGTCAAAACCTGCAAATAGGGCACCTAGACATTTTCGAACGTCCTTAATTAGTATTTGCATCTTTAAGTTCCGTTTTACTTTAACATGTCATTATATAAATGATAAATTTTTTGTGCCTAGATGATCTTTATTATTTCTTATGTAGATCTTAAATCTTTATGAATAAGGCCTAGGTCTTTTCACATTTTTCTCAGTGCGGCACGTTATACACTATTGGATTGTACTATACTCCAATCTAGTATAATTCTGATGCATATTCCCTCTCCTACATCATCCTCTATATTTGTATAGTATGTTCCAGTTAGAATGCTAAGAAATTGAAAATCGCCTCACTGGCCATTACGGTGACAGTTGAGGAATTGTCGCTGAGGCACCATGATGACTGAATAAAATATTTCTCTTCACACTTATCACGTGTAACGAGTTACCAGCTGCACAAGAGGCAGTTTCAAATTCTCCTCCCCTTTTGCTACAGCTCCTCTTCTCTATGGTAGATGATGGAAAACACATACAATTTACCTTAGTGTTTGGTGCCTTGAACACTTGTTTTCTTTCATCTGAGAAGATTTTGTGCATATTTGTGCAAACCTCCGACTCCACAGCCTCAGATTCACACCTCCACCATTGGGCGGAGTTTCATACATCTAAAACTAGGGCCAGACCATAATCTCCTATCCCTCCACTACCCTTCTCAATCCAAATAACAGACTAACATATCCACCACTCAAATTGCTTTCATATTTCCCTATACTAATTCACCACTAATCCTTTATGGGTTCTGGAGTAGCGTGCTACTTGCCGAAAAAAACGCTTCAAACCCCCATCATGGGTAGCAGGCACTATATAAATGCAAACCTTTTTCCCTCTTCTATTCCTCTGCTACCCTTCTCAATCCAAATAACTAACACATCCACCACTCGAATTACTTTCATATTTCACTAGACTAATTGAACACTAATCCTTTATGGGTTCCGGAGTAGCGTCCTACTCGCCAAAAAAGTGCCTCAACACCCCATCAGGGGTAACAAGCGCTATATGAATGCAAACCTTTTCCCCTCTTCTATCCTTCGCTATCCTTCTGAATCCAAATTCCTGATTAACATATCCACCACCCAAATTACTTTCATATTTCACTAAACTAATTCAACACTAATCCTTTATTGGTTACGAAGTAGCATGCTACACGCCGAAAAAGCGATGTGGCGCCTCCTCAGGGCTTGTAAGCGCTATATAAATGCAATTACAATTACAATAAAATACAAGCTGTGCTTTATCCTGCATTGGGAGGAGTTTCACAGGTCTACAAAGGAGGTCAAGCTCATCATCTGAGTTTTATCCTGCACCGGATCTTCCCATAAAGGAAGGAGTTTCTCTGATTCAGATCCTAGTTCCCAGAGGCCCTGTGCAAGGTCTCCTGTCACAATCTGCAGGTGGAATAGTCCAGTTTTCACATAATTGAAGGGATTAGGGTAAAATGTATTATGTATTTGCATCTCCCAGGGGTAGTTTCCGTTGAGTGCTTCTCAGGGACACACACACACAATATATCACCTTCTGACACCTTCATGAGGTATTTGTTTCTGGTACTTATCAGTGAAGAGGTATTTTCATTAAGTACTTTTCAGTGTTTCAGTGTCACGCAGACTATATACTTGTGTCTGGCACCTTCATGATGAGATTATGCTTGATGCTTTTCAGTGACACACACACTATTTATGACTGTCTATCACCTCCTTGGGGTACATATTGCGAGTGCCAGTCACACACCCGCACAGTAACTGACACTTTATTATTAGTAGGCCACTCTTTGCCAGTTGGTAGGGGTACATGTTCATTGGATTAATTTACCGAAAGTGTTGCAGGCAAATTGTTAAGTATGGTGGTAAATTCTATTTTAACACTAATTATAAGTCAGGAGTTATATGGATGTTTCATTCAGTTCACCAGTGCACCATACTTAATGCCCCCATTCACCCTTTTCATGCTGTCAAGGGATTGTTTGTGTGCCACAGAGATTTTAAAACCACAATTATATCCTGTACTTCATTATCATCGGGCCAATTCCAACCGGTATTCTTACTGGATATATAATATATAAATATGATTAATTGAATTGTTGCATTGATGTGTTTTATATTATAAAATAAATGTCAATTAATTATAATAGTTATACCCCGCATTATGTATACGGTCCCTTTAGCTAAACTAGAGGTACACCAGTACACCATATTTTGTACCCCGGTCATGGTTTCTGCAAACAAGGCTCTACCCATTGCATTCTTAAATTAAATTGGTGAACCTAAATTGACTTCGAAAAGTGGGTGAAGATTTTTTTTATCTTTTTTTGATTGCCCTTGGGGGTGAACAGTTCAGCTGGTTAAAAAAACAACACTTCTTACTTCATAATCTAGGAATACACTGGACGATAATCTATGAGGCCCTTTTTTAGATAATGATGAGCACAAATTAACATTCATTAAAATCGAAACACAGTTTGGGGATAAAATAAATGTGATGTTAGAACACCATAAATTCTTCAGCAGAATCCAAGGCAGTCAAGAGAGGATTAATCTATTTGCATTGACTTTTGCACATTAGTAGACAGCCTAATCAGATATCAACTAATAAGATGCACCAATAACACATGTGTCCAAGAGAAATTATTTGCTAGAAATCCCAACCTGCAGGAGGCCATTGACATTACCAAATCCACTAAACATACAACAATGTGTATTAAGGAAACTAAATAACTGAAGGAGTCTGTACCAGAAATGAGTGGAAATAATTTCGACAATGATGTTTGTAAAGTTAAGGTGACCCCCATAACAGGTCTAAACAACTTCCAGACATCAATAAATCAATTTTTTTCTGATATGGTAGTAGCAACCCTCTGGTTAATAACATACAATACCATGCGAGAAATTCTCTGTGCAGAAAATGGAAAATGCAACAAAAGAGGCCATTTTGCAAGGGTGTGCAAGCAGGATAATATCACCAAGTCAGTGTGGTGGATGAACAGAATACATATGTAAGAAATGTTTTTTCTAGATAGAAGATAGTAAATGCAGTACATTCAACTCTTACCCTGAGTGTAAGGGCAACCTAGATGGGAAGCCTATGAAAATGTTTGCAGATTCATGGTCACCTTTCAGTCTCATAAATCACAAGGACTTCAATCAGCTTCCTGAGCTGAAGGGTGCTGTTCTGAAAGCTCCCGATAATTAACCCAGTCGATACAACAAAAATCCCATTCCTGTAATAGGAGTGACAGAAATACAAATTTCATTCAAAGATTGAGTTACTTAAGGTAACATGCATGTTGTGGAAAATGGTTCCAAGCTTTTAGGATGGCACTCTTGGTCGATTAACCAGAATGTAGCATCCACATTTGCAACAAATTCAAGGAACTGTTCTCTGAAAACCTTGGTTTACTTCGTAATTTTCAGCACAAAAAAATCTCAAGCATGGCACTCAAGCAGTAGTTAACAAACCACACATGGTTCATCACCTTATGATGACTAGACCTGGGTGGTGAACTCTGCTCTTTTTTCGGATTTTGCTGAGTGTTCCACATTTCGCGGAGCACGCAGAGTTCCGAAAAGGTTTTTTTTCCTCACTTCAGCATCAAGTTGGTGAGTGTGAGCAAAGAAAATCCACCTCACAGCAAGATTTCTCAATGCAGGCGGTCGCACCTGCTCGCGTTGAGAAACCTTACGTTCACGTTGAGAAAGCTTCCACTCGGGTAGAAGATGTCCTCGTGAGGCAAGAAAAGAAGCAGCACCCTCCTGCGCTGCACATGCTGCCGTTCGCACTGATTTTACAGCTCGGTACAAACACCCGGCACTGAAAATCAACGAAACAGCATGACCAAATGCACTCCGGTGCTCGCAGAACTTTTTGGTCACTTCGCGGAGTTTTGCGTAGGGGAACTCCACTCAGGCCTAATGATAATGCCATTTGATTATGCCATTTGAGTGTGAACGTGAAAAGCTATCTGGTCAAGGTATCATTCAACCTATAGACTACTCATAATGGCTTGAACCAATAGATATAGATAAGAAAACTCATGGAGAAGGTGTACACCTATGTGCGGACCTTAGAGATCTCATTAACAACATTTGGGTTGAAAGACAACCATTACCACGTATAAATGAAATGTTGAGGACAATGACAGAAGCAGGCATGTTTACTGTTATCCAGGGGCATAGCTTTATGGGGGGGGGTTCTCTCTCTAATATATGTATTTTATGATAAATAGTTGGGTACAGCTGCTTTTAGCCGGAAATGTGGAAAAGTCAGTCGGATTTCACCAGGAATTTGTACGCACACAGAAAAAAACGCACACATACACACACACACTTTCTCTGGTTTGAAAGTCCTCAAAAATATTGGTTATTTCACAAAATATTGTGTTTCATTTTAGCACTCCTTCCAATCCACATTTGTCTCCCTTTCCACTACCCATATGTCCCTCTCATGCACTCTTTATTATGTTATTTAACATGATATGCCAGCATTATTGTTGTAAAATCTGAATCCCCCCCCCCATCTTACTGACCAAACTACGCCCCTGCTGTTATCATGTTTAAAAAGAATTGCTTCAGCATAAAGACAAGTATGTTACTGGTGCCAGTGAGTGATGTTAAACGCTCCCTTGAGTTCTGGATAGCTTTACGCAGCTTTTCTCTTTTTTAAACAGAACATGAATCGTATTAATTTGCTGTGAGGTTTTCACAGGGGAAGCTCTTTTCAGATTTTGGACCATAAATACCATTGGAATTTCGCTTTCTTCAACGCCGGCATCTGTGTTCCTCTCTCTCTCTCTCTCTGCTGTAGGACCAGTGAGCGACTGAAGAAAGCGAGGGGGGATCCGAGAAGCGGGCCGGCGAGGCTAGTGAGTAATCACTGCGCACTCCCACCAGAGCGACACTGCTCTGTGATATTGTTTCACTGCAATATGGAAAAATAATTAGGCCCGCCTTTGAAGACCCTGCTGCATAAACACAAGTGGCCTGTGGCTTCTCTTTGGGCCCTCTGTGTGCTGCTGCTGGACCTTTTCCCTCCTCACCCGTTCTCTCTCGTTTTCTCGCTTTCCTTCTACCTTTTCTGCTTTTTCATTTATCTTCCCGGCTCTCCCGCCGTATTTCCTGCAGGAATTCCTCCCGACCCAGGTGTTTCTAATGCTCGTGTCTGTTTTAACCACTTGGACCCTCACCAAGAGATCAGTGCGGCGGCGCGGGGTGCGGGGCCAGCGAGGTCTCGTGGCATTATTTCATAACGAGAGCCGTTAACTGCGCCTCCTCTGCACAGGCTTGCTGTCCGCGAGGCGCTCCCTGCCAAGGCTTTACGCGAAGGCGCGAGACGAGCAGCCGGCCTCTCGCTGGGAATATGAGTAACAACAGGCCAATCGGCGTCGAGGCCAAGCTGACAATACATACGCACTTTGGAATGGAATTGTTTAGGGTTTTCACAAATGCGGAGTGTATCTTAGTCTTGTCCGCGACTTGGCTCTTCCTCAAATGCGCGCATTAGCAGCGAGCCAGACGCGCAGCACTTGGCAGCCAAACAGCTGCAGAGAAGTCAAGTCAAGTCAAGTCATAAAATTTATATAGCGCACTACATACCCAGAGGGTTTCAAGGCGCTTAGGAAGGGGAGGAGGATTATTTGTCAAATATCCACGTTTTAAGCTGCTTTCTGAACGCTAGGTGATTCTGGGTGAGGCGAAGGTAAGCGGGGAGTGAGTTCCATGTTTTGGCAGCCAGGTATGAGAAGGATCTGCCTCCCATGGTGGTCTTGTTGATGCGAGGTACAGTGGCGAAGGCTAGGCTGGAAGAGCGAAGTTGGCGGGAGGGGGTGTAGAAGGACAGTCGAGAGTTGAGGCAATCTGGTCCGATGTCGTAGAGTGATTTGTGTGCGTGGGTAAGCAGACGGAAAGTAATCCTCTTATTGACGGGTAGCCAGTGGAGGTCTTTAAGGTGACCAGAGATGTGTTCGTTGCGTGGGATGTCTAATATGAGCCTGGCTGAGGCGTTTTGGATTCGTTGTAGTTTCTTCTGGAGTTTAGCGGTGGTACCTGCGTAGAGGGTGTTTCCGTAGTCCAGTCGGCTCGTGACTAGAGCGTGGGTGACTGTTTTCCTTGTTTCGGAGGGGATCCAGCGAAATGTTTTTCTGAGCATGCGAAGAATGTTAAAGCAGGAAGAGGATACGGCGCTGACTTGTCTGTTCATTGAGAGTGAAGAATCCAGGATGACGCCAAGGTTCCGTGCGTGGTCTGTCGGGATGGGTGCATTTCCGAGGGCTTCCGGCCACCAGGAGTCGTCCCATGCAGAGGGGGATTTACCTAGGATGAGGACTTCTGTTTTGTCTGAGTTCAGTTTCAGACGGCTTTGTTTCATCCATTCGGCGACTTCTTTCATTCCTTCGTGTAGGTTAGTTTTGGCGGTGCTGGGGTCCTTGGTGAGAGATAGGATCAGTTGAGTGTCATCCGCGTAAGAGATGATGTTGAGGTTGTGATGGCGGGCGATGGCCGCGAGGGGGCTCATGTATACGTTGAAGAGGGTGGGACTGAGTGAGGATCCTTGTGGTACGCCGCAGATGATTTCAGAGGCCTCGGACTTGAATGGTGGGAGGCGGACTCTCTGGGTTCTTCCGGTGAGGAACGAGGTGATCCATTCCAGTGCCTTTCCTTGGATTCCGATGTTTCTGAGGCGTTGTAAAAGGGTGCTGTGGCAGACTGTGTCGAAGGCTGCAGAGAGGTCGAGGAGGATGAGGGCGACTGTGTCTCCATTGTCCAGTAGAGTTCGAATGTCGTCTGTTGCTGCGATGAGGGCGGTCTCAGTGCTGTGTTTGGCTCGGAAGCCAGATTGTGAGGGGTCGAGTGATTTGTTGGCTTCGAGGAAGGCGGCGAGCTGGTTGTTGACAGCTTTCTCGATGACTTTGGCCGGGAATGGAAGAAGCGAGATGGGGCGGTAGTTTTTGAGTTCGGTGGGGTCTGCTGTTGGTTTTTTCAGAAGGGCGGTGAGTTCAGCGTGTTTCCAGTCTTCTGGGAAGGTAGCGGAGTTGAAGGAGCAGTTGATGACGTCTCGGAGGTGCGGAGCTATGATGGAGTCTGCTTTGTTGAAGATGTGGTGAGGGCATGGGTCTGTGGGGGATCCAGAGTGGATGGAATTCATCAGGCGTATGGTGTCCTCCGTGGAGATTGGGTTCCAGGCGTTAAGGGTGTTAACGAGGGGAAGATGGTCAGCTGGTGGTAGGGTGGGTTGGCTTCCGGGTTGTTTGTCAAAGCTGTTGTGGATGTCAGCAATCTTGTTGTGGAAAAAAGAGGCTAGGGAGTCGCAGAGGGTTTGAGAGGGGGTGATGTCGTTGGAGTTGGCCGAGGGGTTGGAAAATTCCTTGACGATGTTGAAAAGTTCCTTGCTGTTGTGGGCGTTGTTGTCAAGTCGATCCTTGAATGCTGTTTTCTTGGCTTTTCGGATTAGTTGGTGGTGAGTACGGATGGCGCTTTTGAAGGCGTCCTTGGTGCTGGTGGATGGGTCTTTTTTCCAGGCCTTTTCAAGGGAGCGGCACAGTTTCTTGGACTTCTTGAGGTCATCGTTGAACCATGAGGCCTTCTTGATGCCAAGTTTGTGTTGACGTTTTTTCAGTGGTGCTAAGGTGTCGGCGGTGTTGGATAACCAAAGGGTGAGGTTGGAGGCGGCTTCGTTGGCGTTAGAAGAGAGGGCTGGGGAGGTTTGAAGGAGCGATGTGGAGATTTGCTCCGTGGTGATTTTGTTCCAGTTTCTTTGTAGAGTTGGTTGGAGGTGGATGATGGGTTTCGGCTTGTTGTAGGTGAAGTGAACGCAGCTGTGGTCAGTCCAGAGGAGATTCGTAGTGTGGCTGAAGGAGATGGTTGCTGGAGGTGAAGATGGGGTCAAGTGTGTGACCTGCGATGTGGGTGGGGGAAGTGACCAGTTGTTTAAGTCCGAGGTTGGCGAGGTTGTCCAAGAGGGTGGCGGTGTTGCGGTCGTTGATCTTTTCAAGGTGGAAGTTGAGGTCTCCCAGAAGGATGTAGTCTTTGGAGGGGAGCGCGTGTGGGGTGATGAAGTCCGTGATGTCTTCACTGAATTTTGCGCGGGGTCCTGGTGGTCTGTAGAGGAGGGTGCCTCGGAGTGTGGTTTTGGGGTCGATGTGGATCTGGAAGTGAAGGTGTTCGGAGTTAGCGAGGTTAGCGTCAGAGCTGGTTGAGATGCGGATTGATTTTTTATGGACGAAAGCGATTCCTCCTCCTGTATGGTCGGTGCGGTCCTTGCGTGTGATCTTATAGTCATCAGGGATAGCGATGGCGATGTCAGGGGCGGAGGAAGCGTTCATCCATGTTTCCGTTAGGAAGGCGACGTCAGGAGAGATGGTGTCTAGTAGGTTCCAAAGGTCAATGGCGTGCCTGTGGACCGAGCGGGTGTTGAGAAGGATGCATTCTAGGTGGTTGGGGTCGGGAATCTGTGTTGTGGTCGCAGCGGAGATGTTGTCGGTGCCGCTAAATTTGCAGGAGAGGCAGGAGAACGGTCCATGGGTGCGTCCAGGAGCGGCTTGGACGCAGGTGGGGGCGCGACCGGGGTTAAGGGCTAGGAGGGTGGCGGCATCGTAGGTAACGCGGGGGGGGTTGGGCAGCGCGAGGGGCAGGGGGACTGGTGCTGGACGCGGTCCGGGCGTAGACGGGCTTACCTTTGGCGCACCTTCGGCGCGGATTGGGCGCGGACGCTGCGCGTGGACGCTGCGCGTGGGAGCTACTGTCATATATGGATAGTGGGGGGGAGGGGCGAGGGCGTCTCAGCTGGGAGGCGGGGCGGGCTAGGTAGGAGCACAACAACAACAAAATGGAGGGCGCTTGGGGGGAATACAATTTACAGGTCGGAAAGTCGCGTTGGGAATCAGAGCAGTGCAACAATCAAAGCGGAGCACAAAGCGCACGGCAGGCAATAGAAATGACACAGTTTTAAGCTATAAGCGCTAATTAACTATACCACAGCCAAAGCGTACAGCAGGCAATTGAAATTATACAGTTTTAAGCAAGAAGCGCTAATCAACGATACCACAGCCAAAGCGCACAGCAGGCGATTGAAATGACACAGATGTAAGCAGGAAGCGCTAATCAGGGATACCACAGTCAGAGGGAGCGACCACTCAGCTGGCAAGCGTCGAGTGAGTCACAGCGTTTCAAGGTAACGGAGCGCTGAAGTAGTCTGTGGGAGGGCGTCTCAGCTGGGAGGCGGGCGGGCTAGGTAGGAGCACAACAACAACAAAATGGAGGGCGCTTGGGGGGAATACAATTTACAGGTCGGAAAGTCGCGTTGGGAATCAGAGCAGTGCAACAATCAAAGCGGAGCACAAAGCGCACGGCAGGCAATAGAAATGACACAGTTTTAAGCTATAAGCGCTAATTAACTATACCACAGCCAAAGCGTACAGCAGGCAATTGAAATTATACAGTTTTAAGCAAGAAGCGCTAATCAACGATACCACAGCCAAAGCGCACAGCAGGCGATTGAAATGACACAGATGTAAGCAGGAAGCGCTAATCAGGGATACCACAGTCAGAGGGAGCGACCACTCAGCTGGCAAGCGTCGAGTGAGTCACAGCGTTTCAAGGTAACGGAGCGCTGAAGTAGTCTGTGGGAGGGCGTCTCAGCTGGGAGGCGGGGCGGGCTAGGTAGGAGCACAACAACAACAAAATGGAGGGCGCTTGGGGGGAATACAATTTACAGGTCGGAAAGTCGCGTTGGGAATCAGAGCAGTGCAACAATCAAAGCGGAGCACAAAGCGCACGGCAGGCAATAGAAATGACACAGTTTTAAGCTATAAGCGCTAATTAACTATACCACAGCCAAAGCGTACAGCAGGCAATTGAAATTATACAGTTTTAAGCAAGAAGCGCTAATCAACGATACCACAGCCAAAGCGCACAGCAGGCGATTGAAATGACACAGATGTAAGCAGGAAGCGCTAATCAGGGATACCACAGTCAGAGGGAGCGACCACTCAGCTGGCAAGCGTCGAGTGAGTCAGAGAAGGAGTCCGAATGGTGCTAGTGCAGTCAAACTTAGCTGGACAGACTCTACTTCCTGAACTACTGCGGACAGTACTCACGCACATACACACGGTTTGATTAATTAGAAATATGAACGTACTGGCCCTTGCTGAAGAAAAAAAAATTCGTAAATGGATTAATTTTATTATCTTCATTATTATTATTATTTGCACCTCGCGCTAGTTTCTGCTTGACTCTTGTTTAAATGTGTGGTTGTTATTTGCAGTGCCCCTCCACCCCTCAGTGTTTACAACATTGGACCTTAAACACTGAGATACCCAGGCTCAGCTTGAATAAAACGTTTATGAGTCGAGGTCTTCTTCAGCCTTTGGTCGATGGGGATGTATTGATGGGGAAGGTGAATGGTGCTTAGTTTGGGGAGTGGGGAGCTGCAGAGGTTATTACATCGCTGTGGACTGGACAAGGGCACATTGAGGGGTACTATATTCAGTCCTTCCTCTCTTACTTTCTGAGTATGCTTCTCTTCTGATTTCCCCTCTCTGGTAAGTTCATCTCCTGCCCAGCATTTTGAAAAAATTCTCCTGACTCTGCCCAGACCACAAACCTGATCTTCCTTCACTGCCCCGTGCCTCTGTAAATTCTCCTGTCTCTTGACACTGCCTCACTCTCACCTCACTGCCCATCTTCTCTGTCACTGTCTAAATGTCTCATCACTGCATACCTCTCTCTTCACTGAGCACTTCTGGTACTGCACACCTCTCCCGGCGCTGCGCCCTCCATAATTGGTCAGTCTAGCATCAGTGTTGATTCTTCCATTAGTGGCCACTTCTCTCTCAGGGTCCACCTCTCTCCTGCCATTTTTTTTTCTTCCATCAGAACATTTATTTTTTGTCCCATGCTCTCCGTGCCACTGGCGTCAAGCTAGCCTGGCTGATGATGGATGAAACCTCAAACTGGTTCAAAGATGCTTGTTGCAGGTCCAGGGAGGACCTGACCTGGCACTTTAGGCTGACCTGTTCCCATGGGGCGCAGGGTCAAGGCTGATTTTCATGCGGCTGGGTTTAAACTGGAATGAGATGGGGAGGGAAAAAAATGATGGATTTAGGCCCAGAACTCTGTACTTGGGTGAAGGTTTGACATTGTTTAACATTCTGTCTATCCGTTGTTCTTTTTGCATGCATCAATACCCCAACATCTCGATAAAATCTTGTTTTTCCTAAGGTGGGCTCAATTGGAGCTTTCCTTAAACACCGTTCTGTTCTATGTGCAGCACCTCATATATGAGATGCTCCTAATTCCACAAAATGTTCTTGGTTGTGGGCTTTGTCCAGTGTTAGGTCTTTGGAGCACTCTGCATTCTGCCATTTGTCAGATGGGTCAGCTTGGAATGCCTAGTGTGCAGGTTGTGTTTTGTTGATTCTCTGGGCTGTGACAGGAGCAAAAAGAATACACACAAACTGGCCTTTTCAAGCTTGGCCAACTAGCAGTGCCAGACTGCCTGAAAAACCAGTCCAATTATGACTCAGCTATTTCTAAGAACAAGTTTTACATTACACCAAATGTCTTAAGTAAATAGTTTACAGAGGGTATTAATGGAGCACTCTATGTGAACACTTGTATGCTCTACTACACAAAATCAAACCACAATATTAATACTCAGAACCAAACAATCAGGGCATACATACTTAGAAAGTTCAATGGTGCCTTACTAGCAATGAAAGAATTTACATGAATGTAGAAAACAAAGTATAAATGCATTGCTATTGGATCTTTTGTTGTTCTTCTTTCAATGGCTATCCATAACAGAGCTTGTTTTTCTGAAAATGCAACTATCAAAAGATGGCCCAATAAAGAATGTATACTCACCTGCAACAATGTAAACACTGCTAATATATGATGCATAAATGCATTTATGTGGGCTTATAACGGTCTACAAAGCTATATACAAAGACGCTGGGAATATAGAAAATCCATTTACAATTTAGACACAGGTAGATGGGAGTTCTGTATTTAGCTTCCATGAAAGAGTGCAGTTGTTCTTGTTGATTACTGACAAGATGTTCCTTCTAGGGGCGCATCTTTAATCCTTTCTTAAGGGAGGAGTAATGGGGCTTGATGGAAGTGCGTTGAGGTGAGTTCTATATCCTGGGCGTGTAGCAGAGTAAGGCTTGTTTTCAGCTCTTCTCCTGGCGGTGTCATTGCTGCATTTACCAATGAAGAAGTCGATCTTATCTGCCAGGTCGTATAGTATATCGGATTTCTTTGCCGTTAACGCAATGCAGCAGATCTTTTAAGTGATGTGGATGGTCGTGGAGAGCCAGTGGAGTTACTGAAATGTAACCAAAAATTGGTTGCACTTACTAAGTCCCTTGATGAGTTATGGCACATGGCCATTCTGAAATCAGATATGGGGATAATGGTTTGTCTGTAGGGTTGGTGCCAAGCTGTTCATGACTTCTCAGGATAGTGCATATTGAAGATGAGGTTGCTGTCAATGAGAAATCTGAGAGAATTATTGCTCCCTCACGGATGACGGGTGAAACTGTTGAGGTTAATGCTATGAGTCATTCTTGGACTTGGACTCATCTGCTGTCATTCACAAACATAACACATGTTTGCAGGCGATTTGGGCAGTTTAGCTTCAGGTAGGCTGCAGGTGAGTAGTGTCTAGAGTATGTGAAGGTAAAAGGGTAAAGATCTGATCTCGAGATGTTTAAATGGGTGAAATGGTATCTATTGGTCAGCTAGGAAGATAACCACTGCAAGATGATGCATCAATGCCCATTTGTTAGGCGAGTATCTTGAGTAGTACTTGGGCTGTGGCAATAGATTCCTCTCTTGCATAGATGAGCTTATGCTGATACATTTCCTAGATTCAAGAATGTGATATGCAGACTTCTGTCTAATCAAATAGAATGTATATGGTACTGGGCTATTTAAGAATATATATAGTGTTACCAAACATTGTGTGCGATTGAGATACATGAATAGTTTGTTTAAAAAAGTGATGACTCTTCACAAATTAGGGTGGAAATTATTATATTGATTGAGATATCAAAGATGTGAAGGAGATGAATAGTGCACACTCAAAGTACAAATAAAGTGTAAATAATTCAAACAGATTCCAGTTACAATGTATCTTATGGGTGGCTCACACCTTGAATTTGCAATTTGCAGGATGGATAAATGGATGTCTTCGGTTTTTGGTTTCAATATTTTCATGTGTCATTCACTCTGTGGTAATTTAGCACCCCACAAGTGGATTTGAGAACATTATACCACTTTCAAAGAGTTCTGTGCTTGTGTTTGCGTCTTAGCCCCACTGGCGCCCTGTGTGGACTTTGACCCAAACATCTATGACCATGAGCTGTGGCTCACATGAATGGCAGCTGGCTAATATTTAGGTGTTCTGTGCTACTACTGCCCGCTGTCCGAATGTGATGATTGGCTGATGATCGAGCAGTGTAGTCCTAAGTTAGATGCACACAGTGCTTGAAATGGAAAAATAAAACTGCAGGTACTCTGTGACATAGTCCCTGCTTGTTTCTGAGAAGTGCTGGTACTCTCCAATTAAAAGTACTACGTTTTTCTTGAGAAGTGCAGGTACTCTCCCTCTCAAAATAAAAATAATCAGTACCGGACAGCGCCGGCCAATTTAAGGCACTGGATACACATGAATACAGTAGAGAGGTGGAGTGAGACGGAGGCTTGTAATTGTACTGGATGCCTAGAGTGTGAGGCCCGACACGGCTCTGGGGGTGGGGGGTCTACAAGATAGGCCCCGAGGGCCAGGTATGCAGCTCAGTGCACCACGTGTTTATCGTAGCTGTGTGTCTCGCAGAAACCCCATGAACAGAGGCGGGACATTTCACTAACCTTATCTGAAAAACAGCAAATCTGTCCGCAACTGCTGAGCAAGAGATATCCTTTCGCGGGACACATTGGCAGAGGCAGAAGTTCCTTTATCCAAAAGTTCATTCTGCATAAACACTGAGCAAGTCGTTGTTCCCCGCCGTGGAGACTTGGCTGTGTAGTTTCTGATAGGTTCTGACACTCTGATAGTATTTACAGTGATATCTCTTTCTGCTCACGGCTCCCGGAGGAGTAACGTGTCAGCCCTGGTTACCATTTCTAGGGCTGGTAAAAGCGGTGCTTTGTTGACAGCGGAGGCAAGATTCTTGCTATGACTGGTATCCTTTAATGAAGAGCATATGACTGAGAAACAACGATAAGAGGAGTTTGCCAAATGTTTAGTAAAGGGAAGGTTTGCAGCAAGTGTTTGCACAGACTCAATTACCTCTGTTAACAACTCGTACAAACGGCAGTCCTGGTTAAACAGAACCTATAAAAAAGTGGTGCTTGTGTAGAGCAAAAAAAAATACCCAAGAATTATGTTACTGGCCATTTTTTTTCTACTTTTCACCATTATGAAAGCATTTCTGGCATTTCTAGGAGATGCAGTACCAATACCAGGAGGTGGCTCAAAAGTACCACTGAATAATCCTGGACTATGTCTTCTGCTGCGAAAGCTTCTGCTAATTACTCGCAGCAATGTTTCTGCTGGCTATTCCGTAATTTCCAGTGGAAATTGCTGCCAGTAATTAGAAAACAAAGCCTATAGGTAGATTATGAAATATATGATTACCACTATGCACCACCCAAAACGTGTGCCTTCATTTTAAGGTAAGTTAAAAAAACAGCTGTCTACAAAATCCTTTTTTATAACAATTCCTTAAAGCGAATTGTTCTGGGTCCCACCTAGACCAAGACTTACTTCCCAACTGTAAATCTGCATAGACCTTCCTTCTAAAACAGATTTCCTTGGGGCTTTAGTTGCATTGAGATTGTTTTGGAACACCAGTGCATGTAATAAGAAGTTCCAGGCACATTGGATAAGTTAGCATGAGGGTAGGCTGGTGGTGTCAAGTGGTCGTCACCTAATCTGAAGATTCAAAAGTAAGATAAAAGAGGAATGCCTGTGTTGCCAATGCATTGGCCATCTAGCTTTCAATGGACGCCCATTAGTGTAAGTGGCTTGTCACTGCAGCATGAATGAGGTGTGAGGTATAATAATGAAGGTATGATGAGGTAAAACGTGGTTAGTAATACTCTGGAGAAGGGGTACATTTGCCAGTCTGAAGGGCCTAGATGACAATGTCTGAGAGAGACTCATCGTTCGTTTGACCCTTGTACCAGCTCGAGTTTGGCAATACATTAAGACCATAATGGAAGGAGGGGCATGCATACCACATGGAAGAGGAACCAGTCAATTTGATGAATTTGACATCGAAGGTCACCCTGTTGATATGTTCATAATATGAAACAGGTAGAAGTCTTATGCTTAGGCATGCTGATCTGAGCGAGCGGCAAATGTTACAGTGTTGAATTCTGACTAGCAATGTGGTTCACATGATGCACAGAGCCTTCGTAACAATTCAGGATGGCTGAAGCAGTAGAATTCACCCAGAACACTGGTCCCTAACCACTCTGCAGAAAAATGATCTTATGAATGACAGCATGAATGCTTAAAATAAGAGCCTGCTTAAGGTGTACAAGTCCTTTGGGAGTTTGCAAGACCTGTGGGAGTTTGCAGTGTGAGAACGAACCCAAAGAGAAAAGGGGAGCACCACTCCAGAGAGGGAGAAAATCTTTTTGAAGACCCAAACTCGGGGCCACCGACAAGCTAATCTAATAAAACCTTGAACAGGGCATTCCTAAAGTAGTGGATATAGTGGAAATAGCCTGAGATAACTGTTGTGAATCTAAATTTTGGTAGATGGGCAGAGGTGTTTCGAAGCATTTTTGTGTGAAGGCATGGGCGGAAGGAGGAAACCTCTGCAAATAGGGCATATTTCCTGTTGCCCGTCGGAGTAACATGGGGTTGCACCAAAGTACTGCTTCTATTTGGCAATTTTTTGGTTTAATACATAGATGCAATTTCACTCTGCTCTTGTGGCTCTAGGTGTCAGTTGTATTTCCATTGGTAGCTGCTCACTGTGGCCAGCTTCTCAGTAATTGGGCTGAGACTGCTTGTATACTGAGTCCCAATTTGCACCTTACATTGCATAGTTTGAAGAGAGGTTAGCGACTATGTGCGTGCTGGGCACCACCCTAGCCTCAATCGGGAACTTTGATGCTATGTGTTTTTTCCAGATCATGTTCCAAATGTCCGAATGCTGGATGGGTTTGAATCAAAATGCCTGCCTTAATGGGAGGTGAGCTGTTTTCAAAACGATTGTGGTATGTGGTGGAGCAATTTATGCAACCTCAGCTGTCCAGAGATGTACTGTGTCATGGCATAGGAAATGGTAATTAAGAAATAATTGATGATTGAAACTTTCAGTTTCTCATTTTAAAAGCCAGATTGGGAGGTCGCTGTGCATATATTTTATGCATTTGTTAACCATGCTTATCACAGCCTATTAAAGTTCATAGGACAATGGTAAAAATCCCTTGCAGCGTTACCTGGTGTAGCAGAGCAGTGCTGACATCCGGACCCGTCCTCTGGTCCGCCGCCACCCATACTACGCGACTTCCGAGGCCCAGAGCCTGTACGCTGACGGAGAGGGCAAGACGGGCCCAGAGTCGCGAGCTCGCCGTGCTGAACTGCAGCAGGCCCTGAACGTGGATACACTATGGAGGAGGCTCCGTGCGAGGGCTCCATCATCTGAGGAGGGCGGCCGTGGCGGCTGTGAATCCAGTGGAGCAGACCCGGCCAAGAAGGAGAACGCGACTGCGCCCAAGGGGTAGGCACCGGGGCTGGAACCACGCAAGTACCGAGGATGCACTGCGGCCTGCGACTCGTGCCCCGGAATAGGAAAGAAACTGTAGAAGGGCTAGAACAGAAGACTAAGAATACCACAGCCGGAAGGGCACAGAGAGCCATCGGTGTCCGGTGAGGTACTGAACGGAGGCGGGAATACCCACGGAGTGCACCGGAGGGTGCAGATACTGTGTCACTTCCCCGGCGGCAGGCCTGATCAACAGAAGGATGGCGGCTTGATTGTGCAGAGAACTGGGAATCCCTACCGCAACCGAGGAGGAAGGGGGCTGTGCACAGAACTTGAAGCAAGTACATGTTCTTGGGAGCGGGGGCCCGATACATGCCTGGCTGGCCCCGTTAACACGATATCTGAGGCATAAGGGACACTACAGGCTAGAAAGCTCTGACAGAGATACCTGCGGGCTGCTCCAGCAGTCCCTGGCGGTCTGCGGTGAGACCGGGTGGATTGCGCTACTGAGCGGGACGCCATAGTAAGTGAAAGGTTCCACGACGACCACATTTATAGTGTGCCATAGCCTGAACTGATAACAACACTAAGTGAGGGCCTTATATGTGCACGATAAACATCTGAGGACCCCACCCGACACTGAGGTACACTGGACCTGCCGACCCCCCTCTGCACCACTGCGTGGCAGCGTATCGCTTAGACCACACGGCCAGGACGGCGGTGATGGCCCACAATAAGGGAAAGCATCAAGACGCTAGGCCCAGTGCAGACCCCGCAATGGAACAAGCGGAATTTGGCAAAACTTCACAGTTGCCCAGTTGCATACCGCCTACAGCTGAAGCGGAGCCCATGGATAAACTGGATCTTATCCTGCAGGAGGTAAGGAACTACAGAAAGGCCATCGAACAGCAAATTGGTGCCCTCACAACCGGTTTTTACGTTGCTCAAGGCGGACCATGCCAAGCTAGCAAATAAGGTGAAGGATAACACCAGGGAGCTGACAGACCTGTCCCCACAAAAAGCCCAGAACACGACTCACATACAACAGCTTCAGAAACAAGTCAATACCCTGATGGATCGAGTAGAAGACACGGAAGGGAGAACGAGATGGAATAATGTATGCATCATTGGGCTTCCAGAACAAAGTGAATGGGTGGATTCGGCCCGATATATGGAGCAGTGGTTCCCTGAACATGTTACCTCAGAGGGCCTCTCCACTCAATACTGTGTGGAATAAGCACACAGGATACCCACCGGTCAAACTAAGCCGGGTGCTCCCCCACGGCCCCTTATCGTCCGACTGTTAAACTATAGGGACTGCGACACATTATTTAAAAAAGTTCGGGAGCTGACTGGGATAAACTTTGAGAATAGCAGAATATCACTATACCAGGACTACACGTTTATGGTGCAGAGACAGCGCTCCTCCTTCATGGCAGTTAAAAAGAAATTGAGAGACCTGAATCTAAAATATGCACTACTTTCCCCCGGCCCGATTGGAAATTATCCACAAGCACAAAACAATTTTTTTTAGAGCCCGGAAGATGCTGAAGAAAGGTTGGAGGTGACGGAACCTACAGCGACCGGGGACAACGCCTCCCAAAGCACACAGCATAGCTCCAGTCGAATGGAATCAATTGGCGCCCGCCCAAGCAGACGGATACGCAGGAAATCTCGATTGACCAACCCGATGTCACAGCAGCAGCAGCAGAGCAAGAAACAGGCGCTCATTGCATCTGCTACATTCCGGCAGACTACACTAATAGAGGACTAAGCCTCCTCTGAAGATGACTTGAACAGGTCGGACTCTGAAGGCAGTGTGGCCCTCTTTCCCACCATGACCCCACAAACGGCAGAAGGATTTTTTGGCTGACTGCTGTTTGGCACCGCTGCTTAAGGACCTACCTCTGACACTGATGTAATATCCTTTATGCTAATCTAAGTTGCAGCGATGTGTATATACATTTGCCCAAGCCCGGGGTTTTGTTCGAACGGAGCTCAATAGCATAGTTTACGGAATCTCAAGCCTATCTTAAAATTCTTTGACCCCTCCACTCGTCAGCTTGTGGTGCAATCAACTATCCTTTCGCGCCTGGATTATGCAAGCTCTCTGATGTTAGGGGTAAACCAGGCAGAGGTTCAGAGACTGCAAAGGGTGCAAAATGCGGCTGCAAGAATCTTGATAGGCCTTCCCCGCGTCCAACCGGTCACGGACACCTTGACGAAACTGCATTGGCTGCCTGTGGCCAAACGGATTCAGTTCAAGGCTCTTTGTCTCTCATTCAAGATTCTGAAGCTTGCTACTCCGTCGATGCTCTGCCCTTTGCTGACCTCATATGTTCCCCAGCGATCCTTACGCTCGGAAGGCCAGCACCTGGTAGTGGTACCTCGGATAAAACTTTCTCGGATGGGTGGCCGCTCATTCCGCTATTTGGCTGCAAAATTATGGAACAGGTTACCGTTCCAGCTGCGAGGATTAAATGACCTCTTGACATTTAGGAAAGCCATCAAGACTCATCTTTTTCTGTAATCTGGATCACTAGATACTGTTATGTTAAAGCCTGCCCAGCGGTGGTGATGCAGCTCTCTTTGTACTGTTTGAAAAGCGGCGGGATGCTCCTTAGCTGGAGCAGCTGTGTGCTATACAAAAATATATGATTCAGAAAAGGGGGTGGTGATGAACAGAGTGCCTGAATTAAGCAGACCACTCTTACCCAGTCCAAAGATCAGGGCTTGATCCATCACCGTTTTTTAGCTCACTGCACCATCCCAGCTCAGAACTTGGCTATATGCAAATTAGTCTGCTCCTGTCCCAGTGCATGATGGGAACAGGGCAAACCAAACTACCAAGCCAATTCTTGTACTGGGAACGAAACAAGCTTCCGGGGACCGGTTTCTGCCATTTCAGGCGTCGGCGGCCCGGCTTGCTTGAATCCTGATGGTGCAATGAGCAAGGGACTCACATCTGAGTATACCCTTCCACGCTTATGGTGGACAAAATGATTCAGAAAAGGGGGTGGTGATGAACAGAGTGCCTGAATTAAGCAGACCACTCTTACCCAGTCCAAAGATCAGGGCTTGATCCATCACCGTTTTTTAGCTCACTGCACCATCCCAGCTCAGAACTTGGCTATATGCAAATTAGTCTGCTCCTGTCCCAGTGCATGATGGGAACAGGGCAAACCAAACTACCAAGCCAATTCTTGTACTGGGAAGGAAACAAGCTTCCGGGGACCGGTTTCTGCCATTTCAGACGTCGTCGGCCTGGCTTGCTTGAATCCTGATGGTGCAATGAGCAAGGGACCACCCCCTTTTCTGTATCGTTTTTTGCCACTATAGGTGTGGCAGGGTATACTCAGACATGAGTCCCTTTCTCACTGCTCCATCAGGATTCAAGCAAGCCGGGCCGAAGAGGCTGAAATGCCAGAAACCGGTCCCCGGTAGCTTGTCTCCTTTCTGGGCCAGGGACAGACTAATTTGCATACAGCCAGGTTCTGAGCTGGGATGGGGCAGTGAGATAAATAACGGTGATGGATCAAGCCCTGATCTTTGGACTGGGTAAGAGTGGTCTGCTTAATTCAGACACTCTGTTCATCACCACCCCCTTTTCTGTATCGTTTTTGGCCACTATAGGTGTGGCAGGGTATACTCAGACATGAGTCCCTTTCTCACTGCTCCATCAGGATTCAAGCAAGCCGGGCCGAAGAGGCTGAAATGCCAGAAACCGGTCCCCGGTAGCTTGTCTCCTTTCTGGTGAAGAATTGGCTTTGTAGTTTGGTCTGCCCTGTTCCCATGATGCACTGGGCCAGGGAAAGACTAATTTGCATACAGCCAGGTTCTGAGCTGGGATGGGGCAGTGAGATAAATAACGGTGATGGATCAAGCCCTGATCTTTGGACTGGGTAAGAGTGGTCTGCTTAATTCAGACACTCTGTTCATCACCACCCCCTTTTCTGTATCGTTTTTGGCCACTATAGGTGTGGCAGGGTATACTCAGACATGAGTCCCTTTCTCACTGCTCCATCAGGATTCAAGCAAGCCGGGCCGAAGAGGCTGAAATGCCAGAAACCGTTCCCCGGTAGCTTGTCTCCTTTCTGGTGAAGAATTGGCTTTGTAGTTTGGTCTGCCCTGTTCCCATGATGCACTGGGCCAGGGACAGACTAATTTGCATACAGCCAGGTTCTGAGCTGGGATGGGGCAGTGAGATAAATAACGGTGATGGATCAAGCCCTGATCTTTGGACTGGGTAAGAGTGGTCTGCTTAATTCAGACACTCTGTTCATCACCACCCCCTTTTCTGTATCGTTTTTGGCCACTATAGGTGTGGCAGGGTATACTCAGACATGAGTCCCTTTCTCACTGCTCCATCAGGATTCAAGCAAGCCGGGCCGAAGAGGCTGAAATGCCAGAAACCGGTCCCCGGTAGCTTGTCTCCTTTCTGGTGAAGAATTGGCTTTGTAGTTTGGTCTGCCCTGTTCCCATGATGCACTGGGCCAGGGACAGACTAATTTGCATACAGCCAGGTTCTGAGCTGGGATGGGGCAGTGAGATAAATAACGGTGATGGATCAAGCCCTGATCTTTGGACTGGGTAAGAGTGGTCTGCTTAATTCAGACACTCTGTTCATCACCACCCCCTTTTCTGTATCGTTTTTGGCCACTATAGGTGTGGCAGGGTATACTCAGACATGAGTCCCTTTCTCACTGCTCCATCAGGATTCAAGCAAGCCGGGCCGAAGAGGCTGAAATGCCAGAAACCGGTCCCCGGTAGCTTGTCTCCTTTCTGGTGAAGAATTGGCTTTGTAGTTTGGTCTGCCCTGTTCCCATGATGCACTGGGCCAGGGACAGACTAATTTGCATACAGCCAGGTTCTGAGCTGGGATGGGGCAGTGAGATAAATAACGGTGATGGATCAAGCCCTGATCTTTGGACTGGGTAAGAGTGGTCTGCTTAATTCAGACACTCTGTTCATCACCACCCCCTTTTCTGTATCGTTTTTGGCCACTATAGGTGTGGCAGGGTATACTCAGACATGAGTCCCTTTCTCACTGCTCCATCAGGATTCAAGCAAGCCGGGCCGAAGAGGCTGAAATGCCAGAAACCGGTCCCCGGTAGCTTGTCACCTTTCTGGTGAAGAATTGGCTTTGTAGTTTGGTCTGCCCTGTTCCCATGATGCACTGGGCCAGGGACAGACTAATTTGCATACAGCCAGGTTCTGAGCTGGGATGGGGCAGTGAGATAAATAACGGTGATGGATCAAGCCCTGATCTTTGGACTGGGTAAGAGTGGTCCGCTTAATTCAGACACTCTGTTCATCACCACCCCCTTTTCTGTATCGTTTTTGGCCACTATAGGTGTGGCAGGGTATACTCAGACATGAGTCCCTTTCTCACTGCTCCATCAGGATTCAAGCAAGCCGGGCCGAAGAGGCTGAAATGCCAGAAACCGGTCCCCGGTAGCTTGTCTCCTTTCTGGTGAAGAATTGGCTTTGTAGTTTGGTCTGCCCTGTTCCCATGATGCACTGGGCCAGGGACAGACTAATTTGCATACAGCCAGGTTCTGAGCTGGGATGGGGCAGTGAGATAAATAACGGTGATGGATCAAGCCCTGATCTTTGGACTGGGTAAGAGTGGTCTGCTTAATTCAGACACTCTGTTCATCACCACCCCCTTTTCTGTATCACACAAAAATATATAGCATAACAGAACATAGTGGAGTGAGGCCTGCACACCGTGGACGGCGTTGGTGATGTCCACCAATCTGCAAATGCTGTTGTTGTACAGGGCATAGTTTTGTTTGCCATGTTTGGTTGCATGGTCCTGTATAGTTTCTCGACCGGACCGAGTGTTGGGTGTTCTGGGGAGGGATACAGTCCTATTCATTTGATTAATAGGTGGTGGCTTATCACTAACACATGCATGGTACAGACTGTCCTTAGGACCAATTTAGTATTTCAATGCATACACTCAGTCAGTATAACATATTAACATGGAACGTTAGGGGATTGGGTTCGGTACGGAAACGTCATAGAATACATGCACAACTGATGAGACGCAAAGCACATATAGTGTACTTACAAGAATCCCACATGTTGGAACAGGAGGCTGTGAAGCTTTGTAAGAAATGAGGGGGCAGGTTTTCACTACTATTTACTCTGGATACGCACGAGGTGTCACCATATGGATAAGGCATGGGGTACCCTTTAAATCCCTAGAACAGAGAGTCGACAAACAGGGTCGCTACATTTTTCTACGAGGGTCACTGGATGGTCACCAAGTAGTGCTGGGTAGCATATATGCACCGAATAAGGGGCAAGAACGATTCTTAATTACCCTGAATCTAGCATTAGCAGGCTGGGAGATGCATCCCTGGATTATAGGAGGGGACTGTAACACGATCATGGATATTGCACTAGACAGGTCCCATCCCCCTCTGAATGGTGCGGGCGTGATTAAGCAAGCGAAGGCACTCTGCAGTTGGGCTGTGGGTTGGGCATTATGCGATGTGTGGAGGATGCGACACCTAACACATAGGGAATACTCGTTTTACTCCCCGGTCCATATGCTACATACGAGGATAGATAGAATATATTGCTCAAACACGATTGTGATGCAGGTCACAAATGCAACGTATCTAGCAAAAACCTTCTCAGACCATAACCCACTAGAGATAACGGTCACTTGGGGAAGGATACCTACTCCAGTACCTACCTGGAGATTATGGCCACAGTTGTTAGAAGATACAGTGTTCCGTACCGCCATGGCCCACACTATTACACATTGCTTTACGGAAAATAGTAACACAGCCTCTAATGGTCTAATTGAATGGGACGCCTTTAAGGTGGTCATACATGTAGAGCTATCAGCGCTACAGTAGGAGCTAGACAGGAAGTCCATAAGTCCCTTACAGAAATATCAGCGATATACACAGAGATGTCATTCTAAGGCAGACAAATCAGGGGCACTGTTAGCTAAATTACTGCGTGATGATCCCCCTGCCATTGTAATTAACGAAATCAATACCCTGGTAAGTGGCAAAGCACATACCCAAAATGACATTAACGCAGACTTTTGCCAATATTACGCTACACTGTACAGTAAACCTACAGACAGTGAGGACACGCGAATAGACAACTTCTTACACACATACGCACAGCCGACTGCAGCAGCCCTAAAAGACCTATCAGGCCCGGTTACCAAAGCCGAAATCAAGATAGCAATCAAGGGGCTCCATCATAATAAAATCCCTGGGCTAGACAGGTTACCTGCAGAATTTTATGATACTTTCATGGACTCTCTCCTGCCCCACCTAGAGCTCTTATACAACACGGCGATGGCGAAGGAAACACTGCCACTCACCACAGCACAAGCCTTGGAGGTCTCTCTCCCGAAACGGGGAAGGGACCCCACTGACATGGCGAGCTACCGTCCACTATCGCTGCTAGCAACGGAATACAAAATACTTAGTACGATACTGGCAAATAGGCTCCTGCCCCTCCTGAATAAACTGATACACATAGACCAAACTGTTTTTTTGCCGACCCAGAGCCCGTCTTTGAATACCAGGAGACTACACTACCTCATGTCGGCCGCCCCAACACGTTACACTCACGCGGGCTGCATATCACTGGACCTCCGCCAATCGTTTGATACGCTAAATTGGGAGTACATGTTCAGGGCACTAGTGAAATTTGGGCTGCCGGATGATTATATTAAATGGCTTTTCCTATTATATGATGCCCCCACTGCTCGTGTCCGTACTGGAGCCCATAAATCAGCTGAGTATCCGATATTTAGAGGGACGAGACAGGGATGCCCACTCTCACCACTCCTGTTTATATTGGCGTTGGAACCCTTGGCCATCAAGCTCTGTGCAGACATGCAGGAGATGGGAATGCCGATCGGGCCCACCGTGCACCTCTTCTCTGCTTACACAGACAACATTATCCTTTACGTTAGGGACCTTCGGTTGGATTTAGCCCCACTCTCTGAGATATTTGCCATATTTGAAAGTATATCGGGCCTGGCCATCAACCCAACAAAATTACATGCCTTTTTTTTTTCAGGAGCGGACCTCGTCCACGAGTATCTTATTAGGACCCACGGTATTACAGGTGGCCCCGCATACGTTTAAATATCTAGGTATACATGTGTACCGGAGGCCCACCGATATGTTAGACGTTAACCTCCATAGAGCAACTAGAGCCTTACGCTCTAGCATTGCCTTCTGGACCACGTTGCTGCTGTCAGTGATGGGAAGAGTAGCTATAAAGAAAATGGTGGCCCTCCCACGATTGAGTTACTATTTTACAAACTTACTGGTGCTGCTCCCACAGAACACTTTTAAACTCCTAAATACCATGCTTGTTGACCTCATCTGGGGGCCTGGCAGACGAAGGATACGCCTCAAAAAGCTCCAGCTTAGTACGGATAAAGGGGGCCTAAGAGTTCCAGACCTCAGGGCATACTACTATGCCTGCCAACTGCAGTGGCTTGTCCTTTTGGACAGTCGGGCGTAACTTACAAGAAATAGGGTACACTGAATGGGATATCACTGGAGGAGCCTTGCATACACTATTACTGCCGCGCTGCAAACTCACCCAGGTTCTTCCTCCCCTGCTACATACGGCGCTACAATGTTGGAAAGCGGCACTACATTATACATGCTCACACCCAGCCTATGCGGGAAACATCCCTCTAGTGGGCATACCACTGGCGACTGGACGAATAGCGAAGCGCACTATCGCTCCCTGGATCGAAGAAGGGGTAAGCACGGTGTCGGACTTGTTCCATGATGGACAGTTATTGGATTATGGTAATTTTGTTAGGGAGACAGGGGTGCCAGACCATTTGTATTTATTGCATGCGGCTATAATACAATATGTAAAAACACATTGGGCCCCACACCGGCAGGAACCAGCCACGCATGAATTGGTAAAAACACTATATTATGTGGGCTGGGGTAGGCACTTAATTAAATGGTTATATGTAGGGATCCGTGCCCACACGGGGATAGCCCTCACTATGTTACGGAACACATAGTCGGATGATATAGGGCGGGCCATAACAGACAAAGAATGGGAGAAAATTATAGAACACCCTAGGAAATTAACAAGAAACGCAAAATTAAAATACATCCAAACCATTATACTTCACAGGGCTTATCTTACCCCTCGTAGACTGGACAAAATGTTCCCACAAATGCAACATCACTGCCCTAGATGCCAATGGGAGGAAGCTGATGTAGCTCACATGGTGTGGTCATGCCCGCACCTAAGGGGATTTTGGGACTCAGTCAGATGATACACACATGCAGCCACTCAATGGGACATAACCAACACTATGGAAGAATGCATCCTAGGTCTTCATAAGTCCTCCTCCAAACACAAGGTGCAATATAGGTTTGTGAACCTGTCACTAATGCTAGCAATACGGGCCGTCACCATGCGGGGGAAACCCAAGAAACCACCCCCATACACATGTGGCAAAGCGAACTGATTCGTTGGAGCCATGTAGAAAGTGTGGCCTTACGACGGGTGGAGTTACGTAAAACCCTGATAGCACTGGAGTGGGATGGAATGTTAGAAACCCTCAAAGCGCAAGAATTCGAGGTTGTAGAAACTCACAACGGATCGCAATAACGAGTGTAGAATTCTAAACCCACCCCGAACGTGACAATTACAATTGTAAGAATACAAACCACTGATTAGGTAAAGTGATCAATATAATTCAAAATAGATATGTTGTTGGTTTATAAATGATGGTGTATGCCAAGCCCTAAGCCACAAGATATCTTAGTACGCTGCTTTACGAAGATGGAAGGACTGAAGGGAGAGGGGAGATGGGATGAGTTGGGGAGCTTGTGTTTTATAGCAGGCAAAGACATTTTGGGATACAGACATATACCTGGCTTGGAGGCTGTGAATATTTGTCTAGTGATAAAGGTACACTTGCCAGTGACCGTGCAGAATATCAATGATATGGACAGAAAGTATGAAATGGCATTACTGGACCTTGATCTCTTTTGCGCAGCAGAATCACTGCGGCAATGTTACTGATTGTACCATCCCACATGTCTATTGTACTGCATTAGTCATGTGTAAAATGAAAAAGATTATTAATAAAATGTGTTAAAAAAAGTGAAAGTACTTCATATTAAGACATCATATAGACAACAGATACATCTTCCTATATGTCACTTCGTCTCCTCGGTTTAGACATAAAATGTGATATCTGTCATGTCCATTCCACAAAATGTATGTCAATGTTTTTGTGTTAAAAAAAGAAATGTGACATCGTATCAGTCCTGCTGCTTTGTCCATTAGTCATATGCTATTTATTATCATTGGATTATTCAAAATGAATTATATTGAATTGAATTGAAATGGACGACCAGTCACCAAAGCAAAGGGACTGGAATGCATTTCTACTGTGTTGTAGGATACTAGTTAGTTGATAACCTTCAAGAAACATTTAGAGTAATATTTGTCTATGTTTCTCTCAGTAGTTCATATAAATGGAGTACTGTAGCTGGCGCTGTCAACAATTTAAGAAAACAAACTCTCTTTTTCTGTTCACTAGGAAACTGTTTCTATATGGTCCTGTGTTATTGTCACTATGTTGTCTCGTATCAATCTGTAGCCATTTGTTGTTTTATTTATTTATTTTTGGTCTTTTTGTATTAAAAAATTCAATGCAGTGGTAAACCTAGGGTCTTCATTCAGTCTTATTTATTTAAAGTTGTTTGCATATCGTTGAATGATGCCTTGCAACGACTTTGAAGTGTGGGTTATGTCTGTGGCATCTAACCACACCAGGTCAGGTTGAGAAATGATAAATGCTCAAGTATCTTCGGAGCAGAACCTAGCATTGAACAATTCGGCCACATGAATAACAGAACCTGACACATTCATTGGAAAGTGGAGGATAAAAGTAGAAGACAACTAGCGACCATAAGATACTGGCAACATACCAGTCGCTCTCCTTGCTACCCCACCTTGCCAAAGTCCTGGAGAAAATCTTCAACGGTGACTGCCAGTCACCTGAACGACAACAACCTCCTCAATGCAATCAAATTTGGTTTCAGGCCCAACCATAGCACCTGCCGATTAAGAATCAGAACATTTCAAATTTGTGTTAATTTAAATTTAAGTAGTTTACACTCTTCATTGTACTGTTATATTCCATATAGGTACCCCAATATAGGCTCAGGTAACATCTTAACCTTTCACCTATATTCTTACCTACATTACATCCATAACTGGTCAATACCTTTTACCTAGATACAACACTGCACACAGAATGCAGGATTTTCCTTGGTAAAGGCCTCCATACATTATGCATGAGGATTCGTGGAAATAGGACTACCATCTCCTGTACAATATCTATGTATAATGTTCATTCCCGACGCCATCCTAAGTCCGACAAGTGGCACAACAAGGTAGAACCCCCGGGGAGACCTTCGGGTATATACACATCACATCTTGCTGAGACAAACAGAGGTGATCAGGATTTCCCTGCCAACACCCTGACATGAGACGCTGAGGTTCCTGCATGCAGATACTCCAGCTCGCAGTGGTCTAACATCTCTTGCGGGGTGTCCATCTGGAGACGAAGATGGGGTCCCACAGTCTCTCCGTTCAGGTAATGGGGTTGACTTAATCCTAGAGGGATTCTTGGCTTAACACCTACAAACATGCTAGGTACACTTAGGTACATCTAATTAGGGTAGCATCGTAGGAGTACACATGTTTTATTGTCATGTATTGTATATACTTGCCTGTATTGATGGTTATAGCAAAATGGTAGGAATCTATCATCTTTTTACTTTTTTATAGCTTCTAATTATTTATATCTTTTACTGTCTAATTGTTGCTTCAACACACCTATTTTACACTAGAATAACGACTGTTCAATAAATACTTATTGAAAAATGTCTCTATCCTTTATTCTGTGTAACTCTCTGAGACTGAGTGAGCACGAGTGACTGAACAAAAAGTAGTACACTGTTTACATGGTCCTGAGGGATCAGGGTTGTCATGTTTCATAGTTGCAAAGAACTATTCTTTCCTTGATAATAGGAGTTTCTAGTGGCACTGTGAGCTAGCTGGTACACAGGCCACCATACCCGGTTGGGGTGTTCAGAATCAGTTTGACACCAATCCTACAGTGTATGCTGTCTAAACGCGCAGATCCTAAATAGGTTTTATAGGAACTACACAACAGTACATTTAGCTTTATAAGTTATTTTTTTGTTTTCATTTATGGACTCTATTACACCCTCACCAGTGCATTGATGTTTGTGATGAAGAATTGTGTTGGGGATTTTTGATCAAGTGAGTTGAGATTGGTTATGATGGAGTTTGGGGCCAGAGATCAGGTAGTGGTCAGATGATGAAAGAGATATGGATTAAAGATGTTTATTGTGAAATTCTGGGTGAAAACTGAATTCACAGTGCTGGCTGCAATTTAACTAAGCCTTCTGCGTGTTGGTTGAACCCAGAAGTTCTTTGTTTTCTATCAAGTCCAAGGTATGTTTCATTTTAGCATCGTCTTTCCGCATGTTTAAATCTCCCATTATCGGTCTCATTTTGCTATTGTTCAAAAAGTAGATACCAGATTAAGCATGTTCTCAAGGAAATTGGTGTCATAACCTTGAGCTTCAGTAAAAGCATAGTCATAGGAAGGGAAATATTAAATACTCAAATGCAGATTTTATTTGCCAACTAGTCTTGGCGTAATTTAAGACAAGGTTGACTGCTGTTGGTAAACCATCATTTTGGTATCTATTTCAAGTAAGGTGATTCTATGGTGACAGGGAGTAGTTTGCCAAGTGTATGTTCAAAGTTTTTGAGAACCATGTCCTTCTAAAGTATGTAAGTGAACCTTTTGTTCTTCACCTCCAGTGAGTACCATTGCACAAAGACACTGCTCAATAATATAGAGGACTGGTTCTAGGCCATATGGGCGCTCCTTGGACTGCAATTTGCAGATTATGACGAAGTTGGTTGGACGTAGGGGCAAGGTGGTCTTGGTGGCCGTATTGTAAGAATTGCATGAGGCACCTAACTGTTGAAAGGATCTTTTTTCAATAACTGTGTTGGAGTTGAGGCATTGTGGAGGTGAGCCCAAAGGTATCTCAGATATAGAAATGGATCTGTAATTGTCAATTGAAGACGGTTCCAGGTTTAGTTGATTGTATTTTCCTTTGATTAGGAAGTTGGCAGGCTTGTTGACTCCATTATCGAGTTGGCACAGTGAGTGAAATAGGGGGTTTGATGGTATTATCACATATGTATTGGAGTAGCAATGATTTTTGAAAGTATCAATAAATAAATTAATTAATGTACACATATCTCTTTATGGTCTAATATACTTTTGTAATACTCTATTATTTTATGGAAACATTGGTTTGTGAGCTTTTTTTGAGTTTTCTATTTCACCAAGCACTGAACTTCTAAGTGCAGGCAGAAAGTGCTGTGTTAATAATCACTCATTCATTGTTGGCAGACAGGGGGCATTATGTTGCAACAGAACCACACCCTTGAAGATTCAGTAGGGAAGTCAGGTACCCTTTAGCTGGGTTTATCTGTGATCAGCAGCACCTTGTAGGAATGCTGCCGAGCATTGCTGATTAAGCTGAACACATTTGTTAAAATTGAATAAATAAAAATAAAATCTGAAAACATTATTGTGCAGTCTCTGACAAATTTGTGAATTTTCCCAAATTTGGTGTGTATATATTTTAAGACAAATGTATGATAATTTTCAATACAATTTCACTGAATAGATGAAAAATAAAATGCTAAATTTGCTAATTTAAAAAAATGTTACAGGCTTCCAGAAAATGAAAAATTTTGGAGAACATCCAAATCTGCGCCACCCTATTCATACTTTTTAATCATGAATGAATGAATGCATCATGTACTGTCAGTAAGTCTCAGTTATGTTCATGCATCCTATAACTAGGGATGGGCAGTGCACTCCGCTCCTCTGAGGTTCCGTAAAAATTATTACGGCGTTCTGGGCATTACCGAATATGGACGAGTTTGGTATCTACGAACCGTAAATGGCGAGTTCGGCAAGTGTGTGTATTTTCGTTACACTACCTGGTAGGGTTCGCCTAATATTACGTGTTCTTCATCTGAACCCTCGGGTTCCATTTTAGATACGGCATCCATTTTGTTTCTTGCCCTCACGTAGTCAGCGAGCAGGTAACTGTTCGCTCCCTGACCTTCTAGTTCCCAAGCCTGACGGAAGACGCATATTCCTTTCATGCGTCTTTATGGCCGGAGGAATGACACAGCGAAGGCAGATGGCCCAGCTTGAGGGTAATCTGGTTGTACCGGTCTATTGTGACAGCCATGCAGGCGGTGGGATCCAGTTCTTTGATCCCACGATCATGCTTCCGATATTACCCCCACACTCTTTTCTCTACACGTGTCTGACTTCCTTGCAGCTGTCCTTGTCTCTTTCTCCTTGTCATTTACAACTCTAATGAGTGTGCCTAATGGTGGGAAGATGTACTTTTACAGTTGGGAACCGACATTGCTACTGTAATTATGTTCCGGGATTATGAACACATGAAAGCGACCCTTTTGAAGTTTTACTGTGGGAACTGAATTATAACCTTTTGTTCACATGTTGTGCAATGGCAACATTTTGTATAAAAGAGAGCGACCTACATATGCAATTCGAAGCAGACTCGCAGAACTTACATGCCTATGTACTTCTAATGACTCTTGTTTCCCTGCAGTAATAAACGCTGATCTTTGACGCCGAAGGAAGTGTCCCGTGTCTCTGTAGTTTGTGCGCCGAAACAGGTATCCCATGAAGGTTATAGGTGTTGTTCCCTGGCACCGCTGGTTCTGTTAAAAGTCCAGTCCTTCAGTTGGCGCCCAACATGGGGCGACTTCAGCGGTACCGGTCCAAAGCCTGATGATCGTGAGGAACTTCGTGTGAAATCTCCGAGGGAAGGTGCACCCCGCTTCATCGATCCTGTTGTCGAAATAAGTGGCCCGAAGATTTTCCCTGCGAAGATTCCCGCCTCCTGACGGCTGCGACGGACCGATGCCCTGACTGTCGACCTGTCTTCGACGCCCGGCGCAGACCTTACGTACAAGCGAGACGATAGACGGGCCTTCCTGGTGACGCCATTGAAGTTCTGAGTTAAGTATTTGTGGGTCGCTCCCAGTCCTTAGTGGTTGTTCTAGCTTCTTGAAAGCTTTGTTGTAGCCTTCTTAGGCTTTGTGGTAATAGCTCACCGAGCTTTGTAATAGCCTCCTCAGGCTTTGTGGTTAGCTCTCCGAGCTTTGTGGTAGCCTTGAGGCTTTGTAGTATTGCATGGTTCCATTGCATTTGTGGTTCTTAGTATTGGTTCTTAGTATTATTTGACAGTTGCAATTGCCAAAAACCGAGGGTTTTGACTTACACGAGGTTTAATTACTTCGGTAATCCTTGAAGTTTGATACTAGGTTAGTGTGCACGATGCCTAGCCATAGTAGTTTGTTTCGTATTTTCCAATGTTGCGCAATGGATTCCCGGTTGGAGGACTCGTGTCCGATACCTCCAGTTGGAACTCCGATACATGATCTTTATAGTCGACATGGGGTGGGTCCTATAATATATAATGATTACTGGGTCCGCTATACAAAGAAAGACGGTGACCTTAGATGGCCACCACATGGAACTTTTGAACTATCGATTTTAGATAATCTTGAGGCTAAATTATTTTTAAAGAAAGCTAGGCCAGCTATGTTTGATTCCTTTCGGATATGGCGTAAAGAGGCCAAGCAGAAAGAAATCAAACAACTTAAAAAGGATCAAAAACAAGGGTTCGTTGCGATAATGCAAACTATACGAGAATGTAAACAGGAAAAAGAAGAAAAGGAAATGGAAATTTCTACTAGATTGCATCACATGAAAATAGATAAATGTTATCCGGTTTTACCGACTAGTCCAGAGAAGAAAGGAGAAGATTCGAAGGAGGATTCCTTGTTATCGTATTTAATGAAATCACCACCTCCTTATGTACAGGGTGCTACTGCTCCTGTAGCTCCTCCTGTAGCTCCTCCTGTTGTTCCTCTTGTTGTTCCAGCGGCTGCGGGTCAGCCCGTTGTTAACCCTACGTTTGTTCCTACTGCCCCTGTATCTGTACCTTCGCAGACTGTTGTTTCCGTTACTCCGACTACCTTGTCCGTTCCTACTATGCCTTCCTTCACCTCCAGTGTTGTTGCCCCTGCTTTTCTTTCTCCTTCTGTTCGTAAGCGTGTTCCTAACTCTGTTGCTACCCTTTATTCACCACTTTCTGGTCCGTTATTCTCCTCTGATTTATCTAAAACTCCTCAGAGACGGAGTCAGATCCCTAGTGGTAGGGAGAAAGAGACGTTAGTAACCATGGCACATAGGTGGATAAGACATCCTGCTAACTACACTCCTCGTGTGGTCTTTGACACGTTTTCTCAGTTTAACGAGCCTACGCAGAGATTCGTGTTTGAAGAGATGTGTAATTTTTTGAGGGATGAATGGTATAACGATGATGTAGATAATGTACCGCCCGACATAATTGAACTTCAGAGTCACTTTTCGAACGGTATGATCGTAGGTGAAGATGTACGACGTGCCGTGGAATGCTTGTTAGCAGTCAGATCCACAGGGCATCCTCGGGTGTCATTAGATGATAACACTGAGAATTGGAAAGCAGCTCCTGGTCAGTATCCTATGAGAGAGGTTCCGCCACTTTGGGTGCCTGGTGATGCTACTGCTGTCCCTCCGGTTTTACCACATTTTCGAAGAGTATGGATACACCTCCCATGGAAACGATCGGAAGTGTTGCAAGTGAAGCAATCCTTGCCTGATCCGCGTAAAAATCCGGCTGGTTATTATAAGGAGCTATCCCAATTGGTGGAAGCTTCTATTATGAACCTTGCTGACATTGACATGTTGTTCGGTAATGTTGTACCGCAACCAGTTTGGGCGAAAATTCGTCAAGCCAATCACACAATTGAACTAGGGGGTGATTGGGCTGCCCTAATAGCGGCTGATGCATTACAAGTTGGTGGAGCTAAGCCTGACCAGCTGATCTTGGATTTGCCTCAGAAAATCATTACGCTCATGAAAACTCTCATGCCAGCGATGAAAGTGAATTGGGATAAGTTATCAGCCTGTAAGCAAAAGAAAGACGAGAGTGTCTCGGATTTCTTCACAAGGTTTGAGGAAGCGTTTGTCGACCACAGCGGCCAGGACATGGGCGCTGAGGGAGGCCAGCGGTTATTTGTTGACAAATTCGTGTCGAATTTGTTGCCTGAGTTAAGCAACAAATTAAAGAATTCAGAGAGTGCGTGGGCAGTTTCAACCACTGCGCAGATACTAGCAACGGCTCAATATTATGAAAATAGGGGAAAGGAAGAAAGTGATCGTGTAGAAAAGAAAACGAAGGAGCTCAAAACAAAGGTTTTATTGCAGCAAGCCTATCCTCCACGATCAAACCAAAATGATTCACAACAGCAGTATCGACCACGAGCACAGCCCGATAGGATGCAGCCGCGCTCTGACAACTTTGATTATAGATCTTCACTTGGGTATAATCAGTGCGCATATTGTAGGAAAGAGGGACACCTAAAATATGATTGTCTTGCCTTACGGGACCGTCTGAATGGTGTGTCGACACGTGGAAACCGTGGTGGTGGTCCTCAACAGGCATCACGAGGTAGAGGTCGTGGTTCATCCCACAATCAGATTGATCGACATCAAAATCAATCAGATGCGAATAATTGCTTTGACCAGCGAAATACGGGGTCAGTTCGATCTGCACAATATAATGTGGACGATTATTACATAGAACATGAGACTGTTGCAAACGACCATTACTAGGACAGCCAACGACAAAGAGAGGGAGAAGTATCAGTTCCGGTCGATCAGAGTGGGCCTTACGTTGCAGTGGTTACATCGGGCGTAGTTGAGCCTTTTCTGTTAGACACTGGTGCGACGAAAAGTTCCATCATGCATTTGAAACTCCCTGGCGCACCTTTGTCTGGCTTAACAAACGTTTCCGTTGGATTCTCCGGCGCCCCTGTTAGCAACCCAGTCTCTAGTCCTTTGCCCCTTACGATTGGACCTCGTGAGCTAACGGCTCCACTGATTCTATCTACAGGTTGTGGTGAGAATCTTTTGGGCCTGGATTTGTTGAAACGACTATATGCAACATTGTATTGTTCCCCCGAAGGAGTGGAGCTTACATTGGGACGGAGAGTGATCTCTCCCATGTATTTGTCGGTCGATAAATTCCCACCGGAATTGAGTTCCCTCCCTGCGTCCCTATGGGCCACAGGTCCCAATGATGTGGGCCTGTTAGACATTCCACCTTATGTGATTCAATTAAAACCAAATGTGCGATTACCACGTTTACCTCAATATCGTATCTCTCTTGATAGCGAACGAGCACTGTTAGCGATCGTTCATGATTTAATTGAAAAGGGTGTTGTTGAAGAAACTCGTGGAAACGTGTGTAATAGTCCTGTATTGCCTATTCTGAAACGAACTGACCCAACTAAACCTCCTGTGTATCGTTTCGTAATAGATTTGAGAGAGGTAAATAAAATAGTGGTTCCACAATTTCCTGTGGTTCCCGATATCACGGCCTTACTAACAATGATCCCGGCATCTGCCTCCTGGTTCACGGTGATCGATCTAAAGAATGCTTTCTTTAGCATCCCGATTGCAGAGGAAAGCAGAGACCTATTCGGATTCTCATTAGGTGGTCGCAGTTTTAGGCTAAAACGCGCTCCACAGGGCTACTGTGAGAGTCCGTCAATCTACAGCCAAGCACTTAAAGGTCAGCTTGATGCCTATGTGTTACCAACGGGTGCGGCTTTGATTCAATACGTTGACGATCTTTTAGTGGCAGCTGATACAGAAGCTATTTGCAAAACAGCTACGGTATCATTATTGCACTATCTACATGACTTACACCACAAGGTATCGCCTTCAAAGCTACAGTATTGTTGTCAAGAAGTTACCTATCTAGGTCACTTATTGTCAAAAGAGGGGAGAAGGTTGACCCCAGAGAGAATCGCAGCGATTTCCCGAATGACTGTGCCTAAGACCCAAAGAGATGTTCGTGCCTTTTTAGGTATTACGTCCTATTGCAGACAATGGATTCCAAATTTTTCGTTGTTGGCGAAACCATTGATAGCCCTTACGTGCAAGGATGTTCCATCCCCATTGCCTTGGTCTGAAGAGTGTCAGAAAAGTTTTTCTGAATTACGTGATGCGTTGTGTTCGGCTCCTGTGTTGGGCACTCCTGACTACAGTAAGCCGTTTACACTATACGTTCATGAGAGGGATGGTTGTGCGTTGAGTGTTCTGACACAACCTTTTGGCGGCAAGCAACGCCCATGCGCCTATTTTTCTTCGACTTTAGACCCAGTAGCTAGAGCCTTGCCGAGTTGTTTGAGGGCAACAGCGGCAGCTGCGGCGTCCATTCGGCAGTCCGCAGGTCTAGTCATGGATAATATGCTTACGGTGATGGTTCCGCATGCAGTTGACACTCTATTGAATCGGACGAAAACTCAACATCTGACGAGCGCAAGGTTGTCTGGATATGAGTTGACGTTGTTGGCCAGTCATATACGGATAAAACGATGTAATGTGTTGAATCCAGCAACATTGCTGCCGATCGATACGGAGTCAAGTGGTGAAGCAGTACATGATTGTTATCTTAAAACTGAAGAAGAGACCAAGGGTCGTATTGACTTAAAGGATACTCCATTGGCAGATCCCGATGGTACTTTATATGTGGATGGTTCCTGTTTTAAGTTGCCGAATGGTGATGTGACGACTGCGTATGCTGTAGTAACATTGAGTACGATTGTGGAAAGCGCAAGATTAAGTCAGAATTCGGCTCAGGCTGCTGAGCTGATCGCATTGACGAGAGCGTGTGTATTGTCTAAAGATAAACGGGTGAATGTGTTTACAGATAGCCAGTATGCGTTTGGTGTGGCACATAGTTTTGGGCGACTGTGGAGAGAGAGAGGATTCCTTACGTCGCATGGCACGAAGATTCAGCATGGTCAGCTTGTAAATGATCTTTTAGATGCACTCACATTGCCTAAACAGGTGGCTGTAGTCAAATGTAGTGCACATCAGAAAGTAACGGACGATGTGGGTCGTGGTAATGCGTTTGCGGATGAAACGGCTAAAGAGACAGCTAAGGATTTGACGAACAGAATGTATGTTACGAGCTCAGTGAGATGGCCAACAGAGACTGGTATGTGTGAAGACACAATTGAGAGTGTGAAGGGAATACAGAATGAAGCCACTGAGACGGAAAGGACTAAATGGAAAGAGAGCACGGGAAGATTGGATGAGAATGGATGTTGGGTTGATTTATCAGAGAAGCAGAGATGGATGTTACCGGATGCGTATGTGCTCGCTGTTGTTACAATGGCTCATGGTACGGCGCACATCAACACGAAAGGTATATGCAAGTTGTTGTCTCATGTATGGAAGAATGATGGGATTACTAAGTGTGCAGAGAGAGTGGTTAAGAATTGTATGGTGTGTTTGATGCACAATCCTGGTAAGGGCACCCCCACTCCGCCTGGTCATTTTGCCCCTCCTACATACCCTTTCGAAGTCATCCAGTTGGACTTTATCCACATGGACCGATGTAACAACTTGAAGTATGTTTTGGTTGTGGTGTGTGCATTCTCTAGGTGGATTGAGGCCTACCCCCTTAAGGATAATACGGCTTTATCCACGGCAAAAATTTTGCTCAAAGAGTATTTTCCCCGCTACGGAATGCCTCGGGTCGTATGGTCGGACAACGGAAGTGAGTTTGTTGGAAGTGTGATGAAGAGTGTGTGTCGTGGTTTAGGGATAGTACAAAAATATCATAGTGCAAACCATCCACAATCAGCAGGCTTGGTGGAAGGATATAATGGCACCCTAAAACTAAAACTGGCTAAAATTCAGGCGACAACTGGTCTATCATGGCCCGACGCTCTGCCTCTAGCTCTCCTGTCGACCAGGGCAACTGTACACTCTCGAGTAGGGCTCAGCCCATACGAGATTGTGTTTGGCCGTCCTGCTAATGTATGGGGAGTCCCAAGACCTAAGGAATTTGATAGAGTCGAGTACCCTATGTTGATTGATTATCTCTATGATCTGACTGCTAAATTGAGTTTGATTCATCAACAGGTCTTTGAGGCTCTGCCGTCACAAACAGAGGGTCCTGGTCATCGGCTCCAACCCGGAGATTGGCTCCTCGTCCGAAACTTCGGACGAAAACGGAATCTTGAACCGAGATTCGTGGGACCGTTTCAAGTGCAGCTAGCTACGAGGACGGCGGTTCGACTGCACGGACGCAGGAATTGGGTCCATGCTACCCACACCAAAAAAGTCCCGCTTCCTTTACCGTCGGATACCTGGGTAAAAAGAGGTTTTTCTTCTTGTGAAACAGACACTCCACAACACTTTGTTCCGTTCAGCGAAGCTCAGTCCATAGCTGACACCCCTCGAACAATTTCTTCCCCATCACCATTGGAGAACTCTGAAAAATTGCCTGAACAATTGAACACTCATTTGCCATCCAATCCACTGTTTGAAGATCAGACTCTCCCTGGAAGCAGCCGATACTTTCTCCGTTCACGAACGAGCCACAAATAAAAAGATTTTTGTTTTTTTTGTTTCTAGGTTCTACATTTGCTCTGAACACAGTGGACATTGTATATTGTGTATCTTTTTCCTTTTTTGTACAGCCAAGAACATTATTTAGCTAGAAACTACCATCCAGGTGGGCCGTAGGGCCGTGCGGGTACTTCCTTCTGTTTAGCAGCTATCGACACAAGGTCGGTTTCTTTTATCGATTTCTGGGAACTCCTGGGAATTGGTAATCGCTACTCAAAACGAAGTGCGTCAAGAACATCGCGGACGGTCGATAGGGGATGGAATCATCATTGTCAGAGCTGTCGAAAAGAGAGGAAATGTTGGCGCAAAGATCTGCATTACATAAAATGTTTCATATGAAATGGTTTTTCTTACAGATGGTCATACTGATCTTGACTTTATCTATGTTACTGGTAGGGGGAGTATATTATGGGTCCCAATTCTTATTGTCCTCTGCTACACCTACTCTTCCATCTCATGATCTATATTTCGTTTCAACTATCTCTCCACATTCTTTTTATCTTCTGCCTCAACACGAACAAGTCAGACGTGCGGAATTCAGAAACAACTCTTTTATTCAACTCTTGCATCAGCATCAGTTAGTGGTAAGCACTACCAATTGTTGGGTGTGTGGGTTAATGCCACATACCATGGATAAGGGTATTCCGTACTTAGTTCTGCCTTATAGTGCCCAAGGGTCAGCTCGAGCATTGCAAACTATGTTCCGTAGCGCACTAGATTCCTACCCCCATCGAGAACCACGCTCAGCCAACTCTGGTCCTGGCCCGTACCACAAAACTCTGGCGAGAGCTATTGCAGACTTAGATAGAGATATTTTTGACGCATCGCTCATCCCAGAGGAAGAGGTGCGAGCATATAAGGAACTAAGTGAGGCTGAGTACAGCTTATCAGTGGGTGAGAGGCAGCTTAAGAGCTCGTCACCAATATGGGTTGTACCTCACCTCGGTGATTTCTGCTTGAAAGGTCTTGGTCGAAATCCGAGAGCTCAGTTTGGGGAGAGCGCGTGCACTGAGACATATGTCTTACCAACGCTCTCCTCCCCTGTCTTCCTGCCTGCCAAGGGTACCTACTTTGTATGTTATGATCGAGCCTATACGTGGTTACCTCATGATTTCTCGGGTACCTGCTATATTGCGAATCTTTTGCCCCCGACTTTCACTGTGGCCTCTAATTATCACAGAACTAGAATTGTGAGAGGTGTGGTTAGCAAAGAAGATACTGCCGGACAAGAAGCGGGAGACTTCTTTAAGGGTTTCCTACCGTTCTGGGGACCGATGGTTAATAGCAGGAACCTGAGGCAGTTAACTCGTGTAGTAGAATCAACTGCCAATATAACTGCAAGTGCCCTTGGTAATTTGACAGCCGAGCTTCAGGCGGATAGACTAATGACGTTACAGAACCGTATGGTTCTAGATATCGTTCTAGCAGATAGAGGTGGGGTTTGTAAAGTCATCCATTCGAGCTGCTGCGTATTCATACCTGATAACGCTCCAACGGTTTATCAAGCCATCTCTAAGTTGCACAAAATTTCAGAGTCCATACACGTGGACGAAGGAAATTGGACGCTTCTGGGATGGTTTTGGGGTCTGATATCGATTTGGGGTTGGAAGATTCTGATGATCATAGGGGTTGTTGCGACATTTCTGTTCTCATGTTGTCTTTGTGTGCAATGTGGTCCTGCCTTATGTGGCCTTTTTGCTACGACGTGTATAAGACAGCCCGTTGTCACCAAAGAGGCATTGAAGGATAGAATAATGCATCAGCAACATCTAAATGATCTGATGAGTATCGAAATCGATTATGAGTCCGACTAGTGCTTGCCTACATGAGGGCAAAAGGACCGTCTGAGGTTCCGTAAAAATTATTACGGCGTTCTGGGCATTACCGAATATGGACGAGTTTGGTATCTACGAACCGTAAATGGCGAGTTCGGCAAGTGTGTGTATTTTCGTTACACTACCTGGTAGGGTTCGCCTAATATTACGTGTTCTTCATCTGAACCCTCGGGTTCCATTTTAGATACGGCATCCATTTTGTTTCTTGCCCTCACGTAGACAGCGAGCAGGTAACTGTTCGCTCCCTGACCTTCTAGTTCCCAAGCCTGACGGAAGACGCATATTCCTTTCATGCGTCTTTATGGCCGGAGGAATGACACAGCGAAGGCAGATGGCCCAGCTTGAGGGTAATCTGGTTGTACCGGTCTATTGTGACAGCCATGCAGGCGGTGGGATCCAGTTCTTTGATCCCACGATCATGCTTCCGATATTACCCCCACACTCTTTTCTCTACACGTGTCTGACTTCCTTGCAGCTGTCCTTGTCTCTTTCTCCTTGTCATTTACAACTCTAATGAGTGTGCCTAATGGTGGGAAGATGTACTTTTACAGTTGGGAACCGACATTGCTACTGTAATTATGTTCCGGGATTATGAACACATGAAAGCGACCCTTTTGAAGTTTTACTGTGGGAACTGAATTATAACCTTTTGTTCACATGTTGTGCAATGGCAACATTTTGTATAAAAGAGAGCGACCTACATATGCAATTCGAAGCAGACTCGCAGAACTTACATGCCTATGTACTTCTAATGACTCTTGTTTCCCTGCAGTAATAAACGCTGATCTTTGACGCCGAAGGAAGTGTCCCGTGTCTCTGTAGTTTGTGCGCCGAAACAGGTATCCCATGAAGGTTATAGGTGTTGTTCCGTGGCACCGCTGGTTCTGTTAAAAGTCCAGTCCTTCACCTCTGGCGGAGTTTACAGAGATTTCCCACTCTGCGCTCCGCTTGGAGTTTATCAAAAACTCAACCTACCGCCGGCAGAGCAGCATATGCCGGTGCGCTCTGAGCTCAGCTCTGTAAAGATTTATGCAACTTGTGACAAAACCGTCTGCTAAATTTGAGCATGCCAAATTTAACAAGGAGGAATTTAGGAGAGGCGGAGCTTTTGAAAAATGTAGCTTGTTTTTATTAGGAGAGCCAACTTTTACCTGCCAAGGCTCTCTTGAACTAAAATTCGGTACAGGCCTCTTTGACCCTCTGCGCTTGGTCCCTGTCTTTAACTTGTCTGTGCCTGCTTATTCCTCTAGGGTAGTGTCTCTCCCTCTGTCTGTGACTGTGCGTGACTGTTTTTGCTGGTGTTGCCACCATACTACAGCGTGGTACAAAAGGGGGTGGTGATGGACGGAGCATCTGAACCAATCAAACACTCACACCCAGTCAACAGATCTGGGTTTAATCCATCACCGTTCTTTAGCCCACTCTGCCACCCCAGTTCAGACATGGCCATATGCAAATCAGTCTGACCCTGTGCCTCATGGGAACAGTCCAGCCCGAACTGCCAAGCCATGCCTTCCCTGGACCGGAAACAAGCTTCCTATGACCGGTTTCTGGCATTTCAGCCGTCTTCAGCCCGGCTTGCTTGAATCCAGTGGCAAAGTGAGCAAGGGACTCACGTCTGAGCATACCCTGCCAACTTATGGCGAACAAAGTGGTACAAAAGGGGCTGGTGATGGACGGAGCCTCTGAACCAATCAAACACTCACACCCAGTCAACAGATCTGGGTTTAATCCATCACCGTTCTTTAACCCACTCTGCCACCCCAGTTCAGACATGGCCATAAGCAAATCAGTCTGACCCGGTGCCTCATGGGAACATTCCAGCCGAACTGCCAAGCCATGCCTTCCCTGGACCGGAAATAAGCTTGCGAGGACCGGTTTCTGGCATTTCAGCCGTCTTCAGCCCGGCTTGCTTGAATCCAGTGGTAAAGTGAGTAAGGTACCTAGGATGCTTGATTCCGGTCCAGGGAAGACATGGCTTGGCAGTTTGGGCTGGACTGTTCCCATGAGGCACAGGGTCAGGACTGATTTGCATATGGCCATGTCTGAACTGGGGTGGCTTGGTGAGCAAAATAACGATGGATTAAACCCAGATCTGTGACTGGGGTGAATGTTTTGCCATTGTGCAACATTCTGTCCATCATCTTGTTTGTTTTACCATACTACAGCAGCGCAGACAAACTCTAACCTTCAGGTAGCCCTTTTGCATGATTTCAGCTTTGGCTGCTCTGACACCCTTCAGGATATCTAAACCACGGAATCACTCTGCTCCGTGCAAAAGTGGTCTTAACGACATAAGCTATCTTCAAATGTGATTTATTGGGACAAGGGCAGCAAACAGAACACCTTTACATCTCTTGTCAATTGCCTTAAGGGAATACATTGCAAAAATAATACACTTATTATCAGTGTCACTGTTTCGTATAGTCCCTTATGCCATACACCATAATTTGTTATGTTGCATGAGTCAAATGTTAATAATTTCAGTACTGGGAAGCTGCATTTTTATTGTGTGCTGAAAGTTAGATCCACATATTTCTGCAAATGATTTATCGACCACTCGGGTAAAAGTACTTTTCTCCCCCGTCGTCCTAGATTATTATGTGGTGCTACAGCTTTGTCTATTAGTACCTCATCAAAGAGCGACCACTAAAAGGTGCATTCTTCACCAATTATTTTCCTCCACCACCACACCTTCTGAACCCAGAAGTAAAAACCAGCATACATTTTTATTGCTCTAACTTGTGAGCTTGAGAAAGAACTGAAGGGCCGGGGGGCCAAGCGTGGCCTGCAGAACAGCAGCTTCCTCTTCGTGGGAGTCATGATGACCGCCCAGAAGTACCTGAGGAGGTAAGCGCTGATGGAGCACGGGTAAGCGACCCTCAGGGACTGAGGGCGAGGTGGAGAGATATCTCATCTGCTCCAGCAGAAGCCACCCGCTAACACCCACTCGGATGTCTGAAAGAAATGGTAGTCACCCACTGCAAGGAACAACGGGAGGCAAGACGGGACGGGAGACTAGGAGGACCAGATGGCATTTTGCCACAGGTGGAGCTCCACGGAATCTCACAGAGTTTTTAGATAACTCTGCAGAATTCTGCGGATTAGAACGCTATGAGTTCTGCACAGGGCTTCCTATTACAAGGACGAAGCAGTTTGAGTCTGGACTGCAATATAAACAATGATTGGAAATACACTGCCTAGAATGTACAATAGCGAAAGAGCACTAAAGATGCTTGAAGAAAGAAAATATAACGAAAACAATAAATATATTTTTGTATTTGCCATTCATTTGCAACTGTGGCAGCAAAGTGGCTAATATCATGCATGGCACCTCCAGCCTGTCTTTTTTGGCCAAGGAACTTCTTACTTTGAAACATGTCCCTGTGCTTCGGCCTTTATAAAAACAGTCTTGGAAATCCCAGCATGCAAAAGACTTCAGGACTATTATACACAGGACTAGCTGCAGATATCACACTTGATATGGATCAAATCAACATGTTTCCTCTGTTCTACACAAAGATGTGATAACATGCATTACCCTGTGTCCTGAAGGTAAACAGTGCACATGTCCCATATTTTTCCCACTGCCCTGTGTCTCAGAACTATAAATCAGTCAGTGCTGCTAGATGCACAAACCCAGGTCTAATCTAATGCAAAATACACCCAGTGGTCCATTGATATAAAAGGCATCATGAGAAAGAGCATCCAGGGATTTCCTGGGCACATCATCCAGTATTCCCTGAGGCACAGTACCTAACGCTTCCATGAGGTGTATCATAAATTCTCCTTTTCTGCACATCACCATGCAATCATATGGTGCCCAACCACGTATGCTTCTGTCCCACTTTACTGCCCCCTCACTGAAAATCGTGTCATTCTCAGCTGATGCATATCACGGTGAACCATCTGCGGACCTGGTTTTATGACTGCTGGACTGTGTGCATTCACGCCTGTTTTGATCTGTGCTCATGTGTGCCTGTATGTTTACTGGAGTTTGTAAAAATGGGTGTTTGTTTGTGTGGTTGTCTCTCTACATGGTGGACTGGTGGTACAGATGTGCAGTTGATATTTGTGGGAGCAGATGCTTGTAGGTAGTAACTGAGGAGAGGAACAAAGGATGCGGCGCTATCAGGGATGGCGGGGGAAGGAAGAGGGGGCGCAGGGGGGTGTAAATTAAAATAATAAATCATTTTTTAAACACTTACCTCAAAGCCGGCCACTGGCCGGCCGCCGACTCTCAGTCTGCTCGCTGCCGTCTCTTGCTGGAAGCAGGAATCTGGAAGCACCCTGGCTCCTGACTTCCCTAGCCAATCACAACGCTGCAAAGCAGCTTTGTGATTTTTCTGAGCACCGTGGTTCGGTGATCAGACGGTGAATAGGGGCCTGGGCATGTTTTGCACCTAGGCTGTCATGCAGCCTGGGTGCAGAACATGCAAAGTGTGCATGACTGTTATGGTCGGCCTGAGAGGGCCGGCCAAACAGTTATGCGCACTTTAGATTTGGTCCTGACCCCTGCCCTGGCAGTCCAGCCCCGCTCACACCAGGAAAAAATAACTAAAATGATAATAACACTGGTTATTATCATTTTAGTATTTCCTTTAATTACTGCTCACAGAGCAGTGGGGCGACGCTCCTCCGCCTTAGCGGAGGAGCCGCCCCTGCAGACGGTGTCATGATTTGGTGAGGTGGTGGATAGAAGTTTCAACCTTCTGCCTGGGTACAACAGGCACACTTTTCTTCAGATGCCCAGCCTTGCTGAGAATACTTCAAGTCATGTAAATGCAGAAAGAGTTACATCACAGTCACTGTACATCACTTTTACTCTATTACAAGTGAGGGGTCTAAGGTTTGGTTTTCATGAGGCAGGACATACTCAATTCAATTCAATGATCTTTATTTCGATTTAAAAAATCATAACAGATTACATTCAATCTAAAAAGTCATACATCAATATTTCTAGGGGTCTTCCGTCCGAAAATGTGCAACTTCTTTGGGTGTCTATATCCCAATATAAGGCCTTTCTTAGAATTTAAAAATACATTAAATATAGAAAGAATTCCTATCAAAAGATACATTTTACAATTCATTCACAATATATCAACGATTTGAATGGTATTTAAAATCACACATTTGTCTGGGGAGCACTTTATATAATAAAAACATTTATAGCTCTTTCAAATGTGTACAAGGTTCTGTGGAATCCATCTAAAATTGTAAATTCATTAACACACTGGTGTACTTAAAAATACCTAGAGCTTCAGTCCTATTTTCCTTCTTATAAGATCCACACCAAAGAGGTATCTGCTTACACTGAATGCTATTGCTTGTGTCGTGTCTGTTTGCAATATTCTTCCCCCCTCGTAGCATGATCTAATACCCAGCAGTTGACAAATGGGTTTAATCCATTTCCTTCTAACATGAATATAGGCTGGGCAAAAGAACAACACGTGCAATTCATTCTCTTTTGCACCAGGGTGGCAGATATCACAACACCCATCATTTGCACCACCATCACTACTTGCCCATTTCACAGTATTTGCATTAATCTGCAAAATACTCTATCGAAACTTAAGATAAAGGGATTTAGCAAGTTGTGGTTGCATTTCGTCCAAAAAGGACTCAAATGTGCCATTGGGTTTTATTACAAGAAACCTTGTAGATAAAGTGCCTAATTTTGAACTATGAGAAAAGGTGCCTTGGATAAATGCCCAAAAGGCCTGTTTCAACACTTTTTTTGATCCCGAAGGCAAACTCTGAGGGTCCTCCTAGAATTGTTTTAATCCTATCTTGTAGAACCAATCCTGAATGTGATTCAACCACGGAAACCTTGTGCCATTTTTAATTCTAAAAATTTCCTCCAAACTTTCTCTGTAGTGAACAAGTTCATCTGTTGACCAAAGACGGACCCAAAACAATAGTGGACGCAAAATTGCATGCTGGTCAGTGCGGCGGATATTTAAATCCATTACTACTGGTGTTAGTGGTGTACGCATTTGCAAACTTAATAGTTTCCTAAAAAATTTGTTTCCGTGCGCCATGAAGATGTTCTTTACTACATGACCCCACAGTTCTGCCCCATAAAGGCTAGGAGATTGTGCCTTATATTTATATAACTCAAGTGCAGGAGAAACAGCTTTAGACAAACTGCTCTCATGCTTCCTTACTATTGGCACTATATTTTGAATTAGTGTTGTTTAGCTTTTGTCCAACTGTGGGTTCCAAGTCCTTTTGGAATCTAATAAAATACCTAGATAATTAAAAATTTAGCACATGTTCTATATTATCTTATTTGACAGTTCAATTTTTAAAAAAAAATAGATTTATGTGGAGTAACTGCCATGTATTTGGTTTTGGTAGAATTAATTTCCAAGCCCTTTGTTTCACAGTAAGTTTCGAACGTATTAAGCAAACTTTGCAGACCTTTGGGGGTTTGTGATATTAAAATTGTATCATCGGCAAATAAGAGTGCCGGTACTGGTACCCCCCCCCCAACTTGGGAGAATCATGATCGCAGCCCAAGAGATATTCGGGAATATCATTAACGTACAACAAAAATAGGGTAGGGGCCAGCACGCATCCCTGCCTTACCCCCCTTTTTACTTTTATGCGGTCAGTAAGTTCGCCATTTGGGCCCCATCTAACCCTTGCAAAGTTGTCCTCGTGTAGTCTAATGATCTGGACGAGGATTTCCCCTGGGACACCCTGATCTCTATTTAAAAAAGAAAAAGGGACACCCTGATCTTTTAATGATTTCCACAAGAAATTTCTGGGTATGAGGTCAAAAGCCGCCTTAAGGTCTACAAAGGCTATATACAGATGAGCCTTCTTAACTGTAATGTACTTCCAAATGATACAAAGAAATCTAAAAACCTGGTCGATTGTGCTAGTTTTGGCTCTAAAGTCTGCTTGATACTTAGATAAAATATTATGCTCCCCGATCCAGTTACTCAATTTGTGTAAAATTTTACGTCCATATATCTTTTGTAAAACATCAATTAAACTAATCGGCCGATAGTGTGACAGATCGTGACGGTTACCCTTTTTAAAAATAGTTGCAATCTCTGCACCGCTCCATGTTTCAGGGATCGGTGCACCCGAAGCAACTGCATTACACACAAGATTAATATAGGGAGCCCAGACCTCTTTCTCGTGCCTCCATAGGTCACCTGGTATCCTATCTGGGCCAGGTGCCTTCCCTACTTTTATGGAATTTATTGCTACTGTTGTTTCTGCTATAGTAAAGTGTAAAGGGACATCACTTGTATTAATGGCGAGTTCTTCATAGTTAAAATTAAGATCCTGATTAGCAGTTGAATAAAGTTGCGAGAAATGAGTTACCGAGGAGGTTTGCATCTAGAAAAAGGTCCTTATTACATTTCCCTTTTTTGTTACCCTTATATATCTAAAGCCAAAAGGTAGCTTGGTCTTTTAATTTACTTGCATTTACCAGCTCAGTCCAGATGTTATCTTCCCAACTTTTCTTTGCCTGGGCTAGTACCCTCTTATAACAAATCCTTTTTTCCCTTAAAGTTATCATATCATTGGCCTTCGTTGCCTGAATCAAATCTTTTTTTGCACTGCAGCAATTTTTGTTATACCATGGGTTCTCTAGCTTAGCTGAATCAGATACTCCCTTTTTAGATGGCTTTAGGGCCTTACTTAATATTGGTTCAAGTTCCTCCACCAGCTTATCATGCATATCCATAATCGGTATCTCTGTTAATGGTAAATTTATATGTGGTGAGACTATTTTATGTAAATAGCATAGATTTTTTAACTGGCTCTTCATTTCCCAAGACCAAGGGCCACTTAAGTGCCCTACGATTATTCGATAATAAGGACTTAATTGGACTGTAGCTGGGGTCACATCTCCTTAGGGGACTTAAGTATAAAATGGAGGCTGGGAGCGTCAGACATAAAGGCTAGTGATCACTCTCTGTTCGATCTTCAACCACTAGATCATGTACCAAAGACCAGAATGGGATAGATACCAATATATAATCTATGTAACTTTTAGAGCTTCCCTGAGTAAATGTTGGTAAATTAGGGCTATCAGAAGGTAATCACCCATTACAGGCTCTAAGGCCATGGGCTGAAACCAGCCTTAACAGCTGTGCTACAGCACACGTACAAGATACTTCTGGGCTACTATCCAAAGATGGGATGTTATTGGCCAAATCCTCATCTTCAAAAATATTTTCAAACCCAGCTACAGGTTCAAATTTACAGTTGAAATCACCCCCAATTATCATCAAGGCACTATGGTTAATCGTAGTTAAAATTTGATTCAGTTGCTTGATAACTTCTGCTTCTCTACTTGCTGCATTTGGTCTACTATATATATTGAAGATGTAAACTTCCCTTTTGTCTGGTGCTAAAAACGTTATTCCCAGGATATCTTGAGAAGGGGAACCAATTTGCCTAAAGTCAGCACCTAGAGTAATTTTCAGCCAAATAGCTAGACGGAATAGCAGCAGTACTAAAGGTTTTAAATCCTACCTTGTGAGGGCTATCTATGGTCCAGGTTTCTTGGAATAGGACTATTTCACTCTGCCCAATATAATCTTGCCATATTGCATCCCTTTGATTTCTCCTGATCCCTGCAATATTCCATGAGGTCAATTTTATCTTTGTTTTACAATCTCCCATAATTTGTTCACGGTTTGTCTCCTCACTACCATTTTCTAGTGTTGGTGCTTCTTCACAATCGTTTCCAAAGTTACTGACAGTGTTGCCGTTTTAATATATCTTCCTCATTATGCTTAGCAATTGGATCTTTCATACACTTTGCTCAGGTTAACAATGCACTATGTAAGACCTCCAGAGTTCCTACATGTAGTTTCGTTCTGAGTACCATCGAGGTTACCTGTCAAATCCCTTAGGCGAGTACTAGTAAGTGCCTCTGGGACCATATTGTCAATAACTATAATTCCTGTCCCTATAGGAGCTGTCAAAGCACTAATAGGAACCGCCACAGCTGCACCCTCATTGGTCTTACCCTGCCGAGTTTCAAGTAGTTGTCAGTCCTGGGAATCCAGGTCTGACAATGCTTGGTATCTGTTAAATTGTGTGGCTGGTGGAAGTCCAATGGCTTTGCTCCCACCTTCCAGCTTGTAAAAATATCCCAAGGGAAGTACACTGATCCCAGTTTCAGGTGCAAAGGTTGCATTGCGATATTGTAAGAGATGGTGAACCACCCTTGGCCTACGAAAGTTAACCACAATGCAATCACCACTTCTACTCTTAGTGGATTGCCCTATCCATCCTACCCTACAGACCATTATAATCTTGTTGCTGTTACAAGGGTGAAAGTTCTTGTGTCTAGCCAACCAGTCTACCGTTTTATTCCTTAGTTCAATCCAATTTTCTTTCTGCCCAACCCTTAATGTTGGAACCCCGGTCAGAATCGAAACATAAGGACATGATGCCAGGGGGAGTCGCAATATCTCCATGCTGGGGCCCGAAGAATCATTACTCATGTCTGAAGTTACTACATGCCCCCTCTGTGGGCCTTGAGAGACTACCACATTCGGACCTACAGACAGTGCATCAAGACCATTTTTCCCCTTGTTATTTGGAGTGGGTCTATTGCTATTTATATTCTCAGAATTCCCCTCAGGGGCAGATAACGAGAAACTATCCTTTGCTGGCCTTGTGACCTCCCTTTCCACTCTGGATGATTGCATGCCCACAATATTACAACTTAGTGTTTTTATTGTAGACTCTAAAAGGCTGATTTTATCCCACAGTCCAGAGAAGCTTTTTCAGTCAGGTCACAAATTCGAATTAGCGCTGCTCCTAGCTCAGGGTCATTCAGTCCTACAGGAATCTCGGTCATAACTTCCTTAGTGTTGGCTACATTCGATGGTGTAGAAGATAAGTTTATCCCTGTTTGAGTCCCAACTGAAATGGTTTTTAAGAGGCAAGAAGTACCATTGTTGTCCTTGCCTTTATTTTTTCTTGTCCCAGTGTCCCGCTTCTTTTTATTTACCCTGGGCTCAGTCTTATCTGTAATCACGTTTTTTGCAGCCCTGGCCCTGGTAGCTCTGTTTGGGGTCTGTGGAGAGCTTAGGATCGCCTCAGGGGGAGATTGGAAAGGGGCAGGGGCAGGCGTAGACATGGCACTTGAGGTAATATTTGGTGGAATCTCCTTGTTGTTATCCCCCAATACAGGTGAAGAGTTGCCAGTTATTAAATGTCTCTGTAATGTGGAGGGGTCTAAGGAAAGACGCCGTTCAGTCAATTGAATTTCATGAGTTAAGAGTGACTCCGCCCTTACTAAAAAGGCATCTAGCGTGCCAGCAACCCCCTTACGTTTTTCCATTTTGTTTGCAAATTCTTTACAGTTCCTTAGTTCTTCAATCAGGATGAGGGTTTACAATGATAAAATGCAGAATCCGACTTCTCAGAGGGGTGGCCCAACCCAGCCTCTTCCTGCCTCTGGCGGACGTAGACGGGCCCGCCCTTGGCCCGGGCGAAGCCCGAGCGCAGACAGGCGCGCCCTAGGCCAGGGCGTGGCCCGGGCAGGCCCGCACGCGTCCCCCGCTGCTGGAGCCTTGGGCCCTTTTCAGCGCCTCCTGGCGCTCGGTGATGGGGTGCGCGGCGTGCGCGCCGCAAAGGATGGTGGGAATTGGAGTCCTTAATGTGGCAGGTAATGGCGGCACTAACCTTCAACAGCGGCGTCCCAACAGAGGAGAAACGGCATGCACAGGCTCCTTCAGGTGAGTGAACACGGGCTCCCTTTTCAGCGCCTCCTGTTTTGCACCTAGGCTGTCATGCAGCCTGGGTGCAGAACATGCAAAGTGCGCATGACTGTTATGGTCGGCCTGAGAGGGCCGGCCAAACAGTTATGAGCACTTTAGAGTTGATCCTGACCCCTGCCCTGGCAGTCCAGCCCTGCTCACACCAGGAAACAAAAAACTAAAATGATAATAACACTGGTTATTATCATTTTAGTTTTTCCTTTAATTACTGCTCACAGAGCAGTGGGGCGACGCTCCTCCGCCTTAGCGGAGGAGCCGCCCCTGCAGACGGTGTCATGATTTGGTGAGGTAGTGGATAGAAGTTTCACCCTTCCTGGGTACAACAGGCACACTTTTCTTCAGATACCCAGCCTTGCTGAGAATACTTCAAGTTATGTAAATGCAGAAAGTGTTACATCACAGTCACTGTACCTTTTACTCGATTTCAAGTAAGGGGTCTAAGGTTTGGTTTTCATGAGGCAGAACATACACATTACTCAAAATCTTCTGTTTCCCTAGCAAGAACAATGTATTATTATCTTTGAAAATGTTCATTTTATACCTTTGCATAAAATGTCCATTTGTAAAAAGCCTATGTCATTACCATCCTCGTCCGTCTTCCTCGTCACAGTCATGTTCCTTAGTGACTGTGACGAGAAAGACTATGACTCGGAGTAATGAACATTACCGGTAAGTAACCGAGTCATTTATGCCTACGAAATTCTCGGTTCTAGTCATTTTTTTTAGGAATGATATTTGATGTCAATTTTTTTAGTTTCTTTATTTATTTGGTCTCCTTCTGACTCAGTATGAGTTAAAAATGCAATCAAAAGCAAGTATTGGTAGAAGCCGTTGTCTTTTCATTGACCACGTCTTGCCTCATTTTGCACTTTAATGCTCATCTGTTATCTAGTTCAGTGGGAGCAGATATTTTATTTTCAATAAACCTCTGAGAACGCTTTCTGGTGAGCAATGGTGAAAGGAGATCTATCAGTTGAGGAGAATTTTATTTCAAAGTTTTTACATATGAACTGCGTACAACTCCTTCCTAGTCAGTATGCACGTGGTGGATTCTGTACTAGATAGCAGTGATGTTGCCTCCTATCCAGTGATACTGTTGTTCTTCTGCTTCTCTATACTTCATTAAAACTAGTCGCCTAACCTGATCTTCTTTATGTTTCTTGGCTATTTTCCTTAGCAGTGTAGCAAAGTGGGTAGCAGCAACAATGTGCATATCAACAAGGCAGTACATTAAACGTAGACAGTGGAATTGTCACGAGTCAGTGGAGGTGGGAGATTGATCGTGAATGGAGCAGACCGATGACAGCTCCATACACACAATTTAAATTACACAAATAGGCATGTTTTACATTAGGCATTTCTCAAGGCAGATGAAGTTATTAGCCCAGAATCACACGTTTGGACAAGAGCCAAAGCCGGGATTTCCAAGGACAGCAATTTAGCTACTATTCATTCCCAAGAACAAAGGAATACAATAACTCTTCATGGAAGGCGCTGCTTAGATTAGAGAGGAAACCACGCTTTATCAGACACCAAAGACACAGCAGCAGCACAGAAACCTTGCAGCACAGGAGAGGGATGTTAGTGAAACTGGAGTGCGAGTGTGGCAGTGTGGGATTCTGCGCCTTCAGTCCAGGGGGATCCGAGGTTGTCAATCACCAGTAAGAGAGGGCCGGCCAAAGCCCTTGCCGGTTACTTCATGCAATAGCATTAACACATGTTCAGGGTGGATCACAGGCGCTTACTTGACTTCCACGCCGTGGGAGGAAGGCTATGGAAAACTTAACGGTCTGCGTGTGTGGGAGGATCGTCAGCAGCGCAGAGCTAGATCTGTCTGGGGGCCTCGAGGAGCTGGGAAGAACCTGGCCCGTCTCAGCTCACACATTCCTCACACCGCACGCTTTCACCAGCAGCTTTCCTAGCAGTGATAGAGAGACGAGCAGGTCTCGCTTTAATAAACGCGGATGCCCGGCTATCTCCCGTGTGTGTGACGGAAGCGCCGCATAAACCCACGCGTGGGCGAAGCAAGCAGCTCAAAGAAAGCTGAATGTCCAGAGGGGAGATAGCTTTTTATTAACTTTACACATTTATTCACTCTATTTTTAAAACCCACAATAGCCTGATGATGTACTGGTGTGATACGGAAACAAAATGACTCTGGAGGAAGGAAAGTTTCTGAGTGGATTTTACTGCCAGCATTCTGAAACAAAAATACATTAAGGATTATTAGCGTACTTGTCCCACATGTGATGAACAATAAGTGTTTTTCCCGAGCTGTTTAAAATGTTTTGATCGAGGAGTAACGAAAAGTAACATTCTGTATTCGTGGTACTAACTCCCTGGCTGTCTTTGGGGAGCCCAGTGGCCAGAACACCGATAATTATTATTATTTTTTAAACATTTGTACTGGGTAAGAGATCTTCCATTTTCTTCCTTCAGGAGTAGTGTTGCATCTTCAGAAAGTGGCCTTTGTTGTTCAGCAATTCAATTTTTAACTCAAGGTGGAACATGGCAAATATTTTCCTTCTTGCAAGACCTACGTGCAGCCTCTATACCACTTTCCGCCCTCAAAGGGGGCCGGCACCAAAGCTGAAAGACCACAGGCTATAATTTCTAGGCTCCAGAGCTTTGATCTCCATTAGAAGATGTGAAGAGCAAGTGTTTTACACACGTTTTTTGTTCCCACAGACAAGCTGGGGCCTGGACAAGAAGGCAGGAATTGCCAAGAATCTCTAAAAACTTCTCCTACTTCAAAGCTGGCACTAAGGACAATAGTGGACCTTCAGACCCAACTCTTCAGTACACCTCTGGACCTGTGGATATTACAGAAGGACTGCTGTGATGTTCTGCTGCCAGGAATGATACTCTGCGGCACTGCTACTCTGCTGAAGTGACTCCAAGGATCAGCTGACTGACCTCCTGTTCTGAGCTACAGGGACATAAAAAGCTCCAGAGGACTCCCTTCCGCTGCCCTTCTGACCTGCTGCCTATACCTTCTTCTTGGACCTACTCGAGCCTGCTGGCCTCTGCGGGAATGAGTTCCTGATCCCCAAGAGGTGCCCCTCAGGTGCTGAATCCACAGTGTAGCATTAGTTAAACTCCGTCTCCAAGAAATAGAGATTCCAAGGTTTTAGGCTTTTCACTGCGGTGAAATTACCTATTCGCACCAAGATCTTGCCGCTGGCACCGCCTGTCAACTCTAAGCTTTGGTGAACCTGGCTCTTCGTGCCATAGCAGTGACCAGCTACATAAGATCTGCACCTCACCCTATAGCATCAACAGCCCATGGGGACCGCCAACACGAATCTCCAACAATAGGCATGCATCAACAGCCCATGGTGACCGCCAACACGAATCTCCAACAACAGCTATCCATGATGCCTGACATGATGTTTTCGCTACATAGACCCATCGACGACGCTCTCCCTGCTCCTGAGAGCCCCCTCCATCCCGAAGAAACTCTTTGCGCTAGACTTTTGAAGGTAACTCTTTCAATGAGACTAAACTGGTCCTTGTATCTGGCCCACACTCCATTGTGCTCAGGCTTAACTTGTGACTTTCACCTGGTCTTGAACAACGAGATAATCGCTAGTGGTGCTTTGGGCTTTCGGGTGCTATACTACTTCAATATTAAAAATTGCATATCTCTGGGTCTATTGATTGGATTTTTGTTGTTTTAGTCTTTTTTAATTTTTTTTTAAACCTTTATTAGTAAGAAAAGGAATACAGTTACAGGCCTACAACCACTGGGGCCGGCCAGGCATATGCAATAACAATAACACAATAAGACACAGCTCATCAGCCGACAACCGAAGGCCCGGCAGCAAAGAAGCATGATATTATCCAAAGTATGTGGCAATAAGAGGATATTTAAAAGGTTTCACATTTTATACAAAATAAACAACAAAAACTTAACCATAGAAAGAGTCAAGGCGGTACCTTGCAATGTAATGACTGTCTCATACGGCATGGGAAAAGGCGAACAATGAGCGGTGTTATGAAAAAGGAGAGATCCTGGGAGAAGGGGGGGACAGAGAGCAAGAAACATATTGTGCATTGTGTGAACTTGGGAAACCGAAACGTACAGTCAAGGAGATCGAGGAGTGTCGGGAGCTTCAATAAGTGGGGGAGTGCATATCTCTCCTCGGTATGAATTCCATTGACCCCATATCCTACCCCATTTCTTGGGCCTACCACGGGAAACATATACAATTTTTTCTCTAAACATGCACCAGTCCATGTTTTCTTCCCAGGTGAGAACTGATGGTGCCCTCTGAGATCCCCACAATTGAGCGATGTCCCTTTTCGCAACCATGTTGCCAAGCGTGACCCATTGAGTCTGAGCAACAGTGAAGTCATTCGGCTCCCAGATGTTCAACAAACAGCGTCTGGCCTCAGGCAATAACTCAACGCCCGTCACCTCACCCATCACCGCATGCACTTGAGTCCAAAAAATCACCACCTCCGGACATTCCCATATGATGTGGAGGAAGGTAGCAAGCATACCACAGCCACGCCTACACAGCCCATCCACAGAATAACCCATATGCATCAATCGTGGACCCGTGACATAGACTCGGTGCAGAATCTTCAGCTGTACCAGTCGGAGACGCGCCGGAATCGCGACCTCTTTAGGAGAGGATGTCGCGGTCTGCCAGTCTTCATCGTCCAACTCCAGCCCATCGCCAGTCCAAGCACAGCGAAGCTGAATAAGAAGGTCCGAACGATCATTGATGAGTTTTTTATAGATAAGAGAGATAGTGCTGTCAGGAACGTAGCCGTCTAGCACTCTGTCCTCCAGGGGAGAATACTCCGGGATCGTAGAGCCGGCTGGGAAAACCGATTCAAGGGCGTGACGGACCTGGAGATATCGGAAATATTCTTTATCATTCAAGTTATACTCCTGTTTCAATTCATCAAAGGTCTTAACTCCATTTTTGGCCCAGAGGTCGCCCACTTTACTGATGCCAATAAGGTCCCATCTATCGAAACCCTTCGACGTCCATAGTTCACCCAACCTCTCCGCGGCATATAGGGGGGTCGCTCTAGTCAGCCTACCCGTCCACCCCGTAGCCGTAGTCGCACTACCCCACACTCGCACCGCCACTCCAGTGGGACCCGTCAGGTTCTTCCTGGCGGCTCTAGAATAGAGCGCTCTGTTATAATCGCCCCCGGGCAGTTGCCACCTATCCATCTCAAATGCGGGATTCAGAACTGGACCATAAATGGCGTGGTTAACAGCGCTCAACTGAGATGCCCAGTAGTATCTTTTAATATCAGGCAATGCTATACCACCGTCGTACCAGGGCAAAGTCAACTTTACCAATGCAATGCGGGGCCGCCCGCACCACACCAGTCTCCTTTGGAGGCCCTCAATTTCACGAAAATAACTGGCCGGCACCAGATCAAGCGTGTTTTGGACGGCATACAGGAAACGGGGAAGAGACATCATCTTGAACAGGGCCGCTCTTCCCAAGGGGGACAAAGGCAAACTACACCACGCCGCAACGTCCGACCGAAGCCGGGCAAGCGGGGGTAATAAATTCCGCTCATAGCGTACCACGGAGTCCAATGAAATATAGATCCCCAAGTATTTAAAGCCACCTCTAGAAACAGGTATCAGGCAAGCGCGGGGCAGAGAGGGTGAGCCTCCAGTGAGTGAGAAAATACAGGACTTGGCCCAGTTGATAACTAAACTGGAGTTCCTTCCGAAGGAACTCAAAACGTCGAAGAGGACTCCTAGTGACTTACGGGGGGAGGTCAGGTACAATAATATGTCGTCGGCATATAGTGATATGCGGTCTTCGAAGTCCGGGGACCATCGAATACCCTTGAGCGAGGGCTCCCAGCGGAGCCACGCAGCAAGGGGTTCAAGGGCAAGCGCAAATAGAAGAGGTGACAAAGGGCACCCCTGCCTCGTGCCGCGTCCGAGAACAAAGGGTTCCGAGGCCCTGCCGTTGACCACCACCTGAGCCAGCGGCTGCTCATACTGAAGCCTGACCCACTCAATGAACTTCGGGCCAAAACCAAATTTAGCAAGAGCAGCCCACAGATATGGCCACTCCACCGTGTCGAAGGCCATCGAGGCATCAAGAGAAACCAGGATGGCCAGCTCATTAAGAGACCCCGCCCTCGCCAAGACACCGTGAAGACGGCGAAGATTGAGCGCGGTATTCCGATGGGGAATAAAACCAGACTGGTCCGGGTGTATCAAATCACTAATCACCGTGATCAACCGGTTTGCCAAGAGCTTCGCCAGGATCTTGGGTTCCGCATTCAAAAGCGATAGCGGCCGATACGATGAACAGTGTTCGCGGGGTTTGCCATCTTTATGGATGACCACAATGGACGCCAGTCTTTGATCCCGGGGAAGGGACCCAAGGTCTCGCGATGCCGAGAACATCCGGCAAAGATAAGGCGCCATTTTGTCAGGGCATAGCTTGTACAGTTCGACTGGTATACCGTTCGGACCGGAGGCCTTCCCCGAGCGAAGGGAGCGGATGGCGAGCGCAACCTCATCAGTGGAAAAGTCCCCCTCCATAAGCACCATGTCTGATTCTGAGAGGCTAGGCAACGCAAGATCACGAAGCAACAAATGCGAGTCCTCCTCCGGTCTGTCCGAGACCGGCGCGTATCGGTCCGAAAATGCTGGGCAAAAACCTCGACTATCTCAACCGGGTCCACCACTCGCGTTCCGTCCACTTTCTCAACCACAGGCACCACCCGATTTAATCTATCGCGTTTGTCTAGCCAAGCAATCAACTTTCCCGTTTTATCACCCACATCATACAAACGCCCCTGCTGCACACGATTCATTGCCTTGGCCGCGTCAGTCACCAAAGCCCTATATTCAGACTGTTTAGGAGCCAAAAAGTGCAGTCGCTCAGGTGTAGCCCCAGACTCCAACTGTTCCTCCAACCCAATAATTTCAGTTTCCAAGCCCACCACCTCCTCATTTTTGCTCCTCCTCTCGCTAGCAATCAAGGACAGAGTCTGACCACGAATCACAGTTTTATAAGCCTCCCACAAGGAGACCGGGGAGGACACCGACCCCTCATTCTCAGCAAAGTAGAAGTCCATACACTTGACCACCTCAGATCTAATTTTGGGGTTGTGAAAGTGCCATGGATTGATCGGGGCAATCCGACCCCCGGCCCCCAGCTGTGCATCAATAGTGAGCCAGAGCGGGGAGTGGTCGGAGACCCCCCTAGCTAAATGCTTGATTTCCCTTACAGAGACCATCTGCACCGCCGGTACGAGGATATAATCGAGTCTCGAGAGACTCCCATGAGCTCCCGAGTAAAAGGTGTACTGGAGCTGTCCAGGGTGCAGTTGTCTCCAACAATCCGCCAGACCAAACGTGTCTAAAAATTTCCCCAGCCATAACTGCGATGCGGGAAGGAGTCTGGGGGGGCTACGATCCTTCTCCCCATTAACCACGGAATTAAAATCGCCACCCACTACCAATAAGTCGTCAGGAAGCCCCAGAACCACCCCACCCAAATCAGTGAATGTGGTGGACTGTAGACCAGGCGGAACATACACAGACAATATGGAGATAGACTTCCCCTCCCACCTTCCCGTAATAGCCGCGTAGCGGCCCCTGTCATCCAACACCGTGCCATCTATCTCCAGGGGGAGGGAGTTCTTAACCAGGATGCCCGCCCCCCTTGACCCAGTGGTAAAGCCGGAATGGGCCACCAATTGGTAACCCCGTCTATTCAGTGCCTGGCACGTATTACCTACTAAGTGTGTCTCCTGGAGCAAAACTACATCTGGGGAGCATCGCTTCAAATATTGCATTACTATCCCCCGTTTTATCCTATCACCAAGACCGTTGACGTTCCAGCTCAACACCCTCAGCCCCTTACCCCCATCCCAGAAGTAAACTTTCTGCCCCCCCCGCCCGAAACAGGCACATAGCAGCAAATATGGAACAAAGCGCAGCCTCGATACAAACAAGAAAGAAAAGTCCCCCCCACCACCCCCAGTGAACCCTCAAAACACAAACCCCCCACCCTGCATCCCTGCGGTAGACCGAAGAGCCACCCCAACTTGCAGTGTGCCTGTCGCCCCATTAAACTAACCTACAAGAAGAGAGAAAAAGTCCCCAGAGAAGGAAGAGTCCCGATTCCCCCCACGCCCGGGTATCCATACTGTAAGAACATAACAGTCACAGAGCCACTGTCGTGAAGTCAGGCACGCCGACGTAGACTCACTACTCCTGTTCTTCCAAGCCGCCCTCGGCGCCCCTCGAGTTCTCCGGGCTGTCATGGCGCGTCGACAAAGTGTCTAACCAGTCACTGGCCACCTCAAGGCGGTCGAAAAAGAGCGCACGTTCTTCATGTTCAATCCTCAAGCGGGCCGGGAAAAGCATAGCGTATTTCAGTCCCATGTCCCTGAGTCGCCTTTTCACTCCCGTAAAGCCCATCCGTTGTTTCTGCACCGCCTGAGTAAAGTCTGGGTAAAAACTGATCAACACATTCTCAAATTTGGTGGGGCCATTTGTACGTGAGGCTTGCAGGATGGCGTCCCTGTCCCGGAAATTAAAAATCCTGGCTATTATGGGTCTCGGAGTGGCTCCCAGCTTAGGCTTCCCACCAGGGACTCGATGAGCCCGCTCCACAGCGAAAAGTTTACTAAGGCCCTTTGGTGCCAGGTGGTTCAAGACGAGGTCTTCCACCAGGACATCTGTGGATAATTCAGCGGAGTTCTCCGGAACACCCACGATGCGGACGTTGTTGCGTCTGGCCCGGCTCTCGAAATCTTCCAGCCGACGGGCAAACAGGTCACTGGTCGTCCGGAGATTGCGGACTGTGGTCTGGAGATTCGAGACATCCGTGGTCAGACTCGCAGTCTTGATATCAAGGGACTTGATCCGTTCATTGGTTTTTCCCAAGTCCGCCCTGATGAGGTTGACCTCAATCGCCACCGTGTCTATCTTACCTGCCAAGGTCTCATACTGCTGGCCCATGGTAGTCCGAACACTTGCAATGGCGCCCATAACGTCCTTCAAAGTTGACTCCTCAGCTTCAGGAGCACCATCACCAGTTTCCTCGAGGGCCCCACTCGATCCGCCTGGGGGGCCCTTCGGACGAATAAAGCGATCAATAGTCTGGGATTGGGCAACCCCTCCTCGGGATGGGCCTCTGGTGGTGCGCTTCTCGACAACCGCCCTGCCCGCCATGATGGGCGACGAGCTCTGACGGAACCTCTGGGATCTGGTCAGAATGATTACCGTCGTGGCAAGCCTGTAAAGGCGAGAGGGCAAGGATCCAACGCCGGCTGAGGGTTGGCAGCAGAATCAGAGCTGGCGTGCCGATCGGCAGCAAGTCGCCGTCCACAATGACCAAAAGCGAAACCGAAAGTACCACAGGGGCAGCGGACGTGTCGCACCAGCCGTTGTTATTCAATTGCCACCTGGGTACCTCGGGGACTCAAGTCCCCGGATGGCCCTCGATGTAGGCCACAAGGTTCAAAGTGCAGTAAGTCCGGTTCCCGGCGGCCAATTCGATTTCCGCAAAGAATATGGGCATCAGCAGGGCATCAATGATAAGTACCCGTCGTCCAAATCAGGATTAGTTACAGGATAGGTGCGGGAGGCTGGAAAGGGTCTCGGGAGCCCTCTGCTCACGCGTCCATCTTGGATGCGCGCGAAGCTCCTCCTCTGTTGTTTTAGTCTTAAATAATTTATTACATTTTACTCTAGTTTTCTAAATTGGTGTGGGATTTTTCTTGTATTGTGTTTTCAATGTATTACTGTTTAAAGTGTGGCATAAATACTTTGCACATTACCTCTAAGTTAAGCCTGACTGCTTTGTGCCAAGCTACCAGAGGGTTAAGCACAGGTGAATTTGGGGTTTGCTTGTTTTCCACCCTGACGTGAATTGTGGTTTGTTGCTTGATTAGGGTTTCGCCCCCTTCAACCAGTAGCCCAATTTCCTACACATATACTAAGCCTTTGTAAAATGCTTTTGCAAAAGACTAAAAGTTGCTTTTTGCAAGGATGTTTTTCCACAAAAGCCCAGAACTAAGCAAAAGATCAGAATCTACAGCAGTTCATGCAGTTTTGGAGGGTGAGGATGTCTGTTATGCCTACTATTCAGCAAATTATTTTTTGCAAGTCACGTCATGTTCAGAGCTTCTGATCATCAGATCCTCTCTGGTGCCTTTGCATCCCCAGAGGGACATCGTGCAGGTAGAGGAAGGCATAGAGTGCAAACAACAGCAGAAGGCCTTCAGAAAACTACATGGCATACAGAATGTTAAACTTGGGCTTCTTCCTCATTGACTCATGGACGGCATGAGTTCCCAGTCAAGGGCAGAGTTTGACCACACAGAGTGCCAGATCCAAGGTGATGATCTCCAGGGCCTTACAGGCCTATTATTCCTCCTATTATTTCCCCGGTTGGCTGAGCTCGTGGAGGTTGGTTTTGAAAACCCGGAGCAGCTCTTGAGATTTCTCTCACATTTCCCACCTGACAGCAGAAAGAGAGGGAGGGAGGGTGAAAATAGAGAGCAATCAATCAGTTGGGGAGAAGAGAGAAGGACAGAGAGAGAAAATGGGTGGATGGAAAGAGGGAGATAGTGTGAGAAGACACAGAGAGCAGAGCTGATTTGGGCACTTTTGCCAAGGCTGCTTTTGGTTCCCAAGTCTGGCCCTATTCGTGTCTTCATTGAGAGTGACTGGACATTCTCCAAGATCCAGGCTGTGGTAGGGTCTCTTCCTATGAGGTACGATCCTGATTAGGAATATAAAATACGCTCTTTGAAAAGATAAGATATGTTGCAAAGTATGTGTTCCCTGATTTTTCATAACAAATCCCTAGCCACACATTCTTTCCATGATTTTTCTCTGCAAATTGTATTCTTCCTTTGGATTTATCCTCTTTCGTCGCTCATTTTTTTGATATCTTTTGATGATGTTGCCACGTTTCCTCAAGGAGTTTGGATTGGCCTCTTTGTGGATCTTCTGACTCTGGACCTGTTTTTTTGCGTGGCCCTTTTCTTCCTTCCTGATGTCAGAGGCAGTTTGGTGCCTTGCTGATTTCACCATCACAGCCTCTGTCTTCCATCAAGAACTACATTATTAGCCAAATGAGGATTTTTCACCTTTGTGGGGGTTTAACTCCAAGAAATGACCTTCTAAAGAGACACCTGCCACCATTAATGGATAATAAATCTGTGCAGGGTGCCACCGGGGCTACTGAGAGGAGTTGGCCTATCCTCGAGCAATTTCGAAGGGCACTCAACAGACCTACTGCATATCCAATCCTTGACACTTGCTCTTGAATGGTGTTACATTGTGCCTTTCCAGAAATATGCAAGCAAACCTCAGTCTTTCTCTTTTTAGCATGTCCCTGAGTCTGTTCTTCATATCTATTGCCGTTTTCCACCCTTATTCCCAGGAACTGTGTTTAAAACATAAATACACCAAGCTTCCCTTTGTGCGACTTTCCTCTGTGTATTGTCACCTTGCAAGATATATTTCCAGAATGTTACACATTGGAAATTTTAACCGAGCAATGTGATGAATATATTACATACAGGAGTCTCCCACAGGTCGATCATAGGCTACTAACAGCTCCCAGAGTGTCTGGAAGTAGCACAACGCCTGCCAGCCTTGTTCGGGAATACACAGCTAAGAGGCCGGGAAGGGGTGACTATGCAGGAGCAACATTCGACTGACTTGCTTCTTAAATAAACAATGTTGTACTGCTGCTTGATAAGAAATCCTACATAAGCAATACATAAAGGTATTACACCAGCGCACACTGAAACCTTTCACCCTGAAAAAAGTATCGCTTCCATGTTGATAGATCTCAGTAAAGCCATATTACTTTAAATTCAATGACAGGAAGATTTTTCTAAGAGCTCTGCACTACGTTAGCATTTTTGTTTCTCTCTTTATTTTCGCTCCTTTTTTATCAGATTCCCTCTCTTTTTTTCCTGTTTATTTCTCTCTTACTCTTTCTTTCTCTTACTTGCTCTCATTTTTCTCTCTTTATCTTTTCTTGCTTCTATTATTAGTGCGCATGACAGATTGGCCGGCTGTCTAAGGACGGCCAAACCGTAATATGCACTGAAGCTCTCTGCAAAACAGAGCTGCTTTGCCAGGTTGGGGACAGTAGGCACATGCTCCCAATTTGTCGGGGAGCCCAAATTCATGGCACTCAGTCCAATCCTGAAGCTGCTCTCATCTATGAGAGCAACTTCAGGATTGGCCGCATGGCAGTCTGGGAGCCTGTGCCTGCAGTGGAGAGGAGCAGAAGAGCCGGATGCTGAAGGGTGGCAGGTGTGTTTTTTTTCTTTTTTTCTTTTTCTCCGTCGTCCCCCATACACCACCCCACCCGCTCCCCTCTTTTCCCTGACTAAAGTCGCTCCTGGTTAATTTGTGTATCATCTTTGACTCAGAGGTACACTCATTTGTATGTGCTTAGCTGCAGAGATATGTTTACCTGTAGAGCACTATGAAGTCTGCATATATCTGTTCTTACCGCTGACTTGCCCGTCCCATCTTTATTCCTCCTTTCCTTTTCTTCTCTCAGTGGCTCCTTTTTTAGGTCAAGGACTCCGTCGCACTGCTGTAAGCAGTGGGCGGAGCTCCTAGATTTTATGTTTCTTAGTGTAGGGGGCTTGAACCCGCCCCTCTTCTCCATTGGCTGGCCTCGTAAATGCTGGCCAGCCATTGGAGGAGAGGGGCCTGACCTGACCTGGTCAGTCCGGTCGCTCCTCCTGCCGCGTGGCCACCCCGAGTGTGCCCGCTCTCCTCCCGCTGCCGCCGCCGCTGCTGAGCCGAGTCAAGACTGCCCCTGTCTTGGTTTGCCTGTCCCTGTGCTGTTAGCTGTACTTCTGCTGCCGTTTTCGCGTTTCCTCGGTTTTCTCGTGTTGCCCGTATACTTGTAAGTTGTAAGCTGTCCCTGACTGTCCCTGTGCCTGCTTGTTGTCCCTGACTGTCCCTGTGCCTGCTTGTCCTCGTTGTCCATTTTTCTGCCGTTCCTCGTGTGTGCCCTGTAAGTGCCCATTGTCCTCGTTGTTCCCTGCCCCACCCTGCTCCCTGCCGCTGCTCCCCCGCGGCCCCACCCCCGCTCCCTCCAGCATCCTCACACACTCCCCCCCACTCGCCACCCCGCTCCTGCCTCCCAGCTGCTCCTCCTTCCCACAAAGGTACTTAAGGAGAGGCTCACGGGGCAATGAGCTGTGACCTACCTGACCTGACCTGGTCAGTCCGGTCGCTCCTCCTGCCACGTGGCCACCCCGAGTGTGCCCGCTCTCCTCCCGCTGCCGCCGCCGCTGCTGAGCCGAGTCAAGACTGCCCCTGTCTTGGTTTGCCTGTCCCTGTGCTGTTAGCTGTACTTCTGCTGCCGTTTTCGCGTTTCCTCGGTTTTCTCGTGTTGCCCGTATACTTGTAAGTTGTAAGCTGTCCCTGACTGTCCCTGTGCCTGCTTGTTGTCCCTGACTGTCCCTGTGCCTGCTTGTCCTCGTTGTCCATTTTTCTGCCGTTTCTCGTGTGTGCCCTGTAAGTGCCCATTGTCCTCGTTGTTCCCTGCCCCACCCCGCTCCCTGCCGCTGCTCCCCGGCGGCCCCACCCCCGCTCCCTCCAGCAACCTCGCACGCTCCCCCCCACTCGCCACCCCGCTCCCGCCTCCCAGCTGCTCCTCCCTCGCTCTGCCCCCCCACTACGCCATTTATGGCGGAGTCCACGCGTACGTGCAGCGTTCACGTGCAGCGTTCACGTGCAGCGGGCGCGCCAATGGTGCGCCGAAGGCGCTCCAAAGGCAAGCCTGTCTGCGCCCGTCCGCGCCTGGACCACGCCCAGCGCCAGACGCCCTGGCCCCCGCAGATGCCAACCCACCCGCCGGACGTACGACGCCGCCAGCCTCTGCGCACTCAACACCTAACGCCTCCCCGGATGCCACCGAGCCATCCCAGGACGCACCCACGGACCCTTCACCTGCCAATCCTGTGAGTTCACCTGCATCCGGACCCGCAACCCACCCGCACCCGCCAAACCCAGCACCCACAGCAACCACCTGAAGTGCATCCTGCTCAACACCCACTCCGTCCACAGACACACCGTGGAACTATGGAACCTGCTCGACACCACATCCCCGGATGTCGCATTCTTCACGGAGACCTGGATGAACGCCTCCTCATCGCCCGACATCGCCATTGCCATCCCGGAAGGCTACAAGATCATCTGGAGGGACCGCGTCAACCAGACTGGAGGAGACATCGCCATCGTCCACAAAAACACCATCCGCATCTCGTCCAACTCCGAAGACACCCTCACAGCCGCCGAACATCTCCACTTCCAGATACACACCAACCCCAAGACCAACCTCAGAGGCACCCTCATCTACAGACCCCCAGGACCCCACACACAATTCAGCGAAGACATCGCAGACTTCATCAGCCCGCACGCCCTCCCCTCTGCCGACTACATCCTCCTTGGGGATCTCAACTTCCACCTGGAGAACAACAACGACAACAACACCACCACCCTACTGGACAACCTTGCTAACCTCGGACTCAAGCAACTGGTGAACACCCCACCCACTACGCCGGACACACGCTTGACCCAGTCTTCACCTCCAGTAAGCACATCTCCTTCAGCCACTCAACCGGACTTCACTGGACAGACCACAGCTGTGTCCACTTCAGCTTCAGAAAGAACACTACTCACCACCTCCCGCAACAGGTTCCCCGCAGGAACTGGAACAAGATCACCACCGACCAGCTCACCGCATCACGGAACCAGAACCCTCCCGCCAGATCATCGGACCCCAACCAAGCGGCCCACAACCTCGCACAATGGATCACCAACTGTGCCGACGACCTCGCACCCCTGAAAACCCATCCCAGCAGGCCCAGAAGCAAGAAAGCCCTGCGGTTCAACGACGACCTCAAGAACTCCAAGAAGAACTGCCGCACCCTTGAGAAAACCTGGCGAAAGAACCTGACCACAGACAACATGACCGCCCTCAAGCACGCCACCCGCAAACACCACCAGCTGATCCACACCACCAAGAAGACAGCATTCAAGGAACGTCTAGACAACAACGCACACAACAGCAAGGAGCTCTTCATCATCATCAAAGAGCTCTCCAACCCCAGCGCCGGAAACAACAACATCACTCCCTCACAAGACCTCTGCGACTCACTTGCCACGTTCTTCCACAACAAGATCGCAGACATACACCACAGCTTCGGCGAACAGACCACAAACCCAACCATAGAACCAACGCTCCCCACCACCACCCTCCGCGACTGGACCCCAGTCAACACCGAAGACACCATCCGGACGATGAACACCATCCACTCCGGATCACCAACCGACCCATGCCCTCACCACGTCTTCAACAAGGCAGACTCCATCATCGCACCCCAACTCCGGGACATCATCAACTGCTCCTTCAACACCGCCACCTTCCCGGAGAGCTGGAAGCACACCGAACTCAGCGCCCTCCTGAAGAAACCATCGGCAGACCCCACCGACCTCAAGAACTAACGCCCCATCTCGCTGCTCCCGTTTCCCGCCAAAGTCATCGAGAAGACCGTCAACAAACAGCTGGCCGCCTTCCTCGAGACGAACAGATCCCTCGACCACTCACAGTCCGGCTTCCGAGCCAACCACAGCACCGAGACCGCCCTCATCGCAGCCACTGATGACATCCGAACCCTGCTCGACAACGGGGAAACAGTGGCCCTCATCCTCCTGGACCTCTCCGCAGCGTTCAATACTGTCTGCCACTGCACCCTAGTTCGACGCCTCAGCCACGTCGGAATTCAAGAGAAGGCCCTGGAGTGGATCATCTCGTTCCTCGCCGGAAGAACCCAGAGAGTCCGCCTCCCCCGTTCAGATCTGAGGCCACCGAAGTCATCTGCGGCGTACCACAAGGCTCATCACTCAGCCCCACCCTCTTCAACGTGTACATGAGCCCCCTCGCAGCCATCGCACACCAACACAGCCTCAACATCATCTCCTACGCCCACGACACCCAGCTGATCCTCTCCCTCACCAACGACCCCGCCACCGCCAGAACTAACCTACACGAAGGGATGAAAGAAGTAGCCGAGTGGATGAAGAACAGCCGCCTGAAAATGAACTCAGACAAGACGGAAGTCCTCATCCTTGGGTCAACACCATCCGCCTGGGATGACTCCTGGTGGCCCCCGGCCCTAGGCTGCGCACCCAAACCAACAGACCACGCACGCAACTTGGGCTTCATCCTGGACTCCTCCCTGTCAATGACCAGACAAGTCAACGCCGTCTCAACTTCATGCTTCAACATCCTACGCATGCTCCGAAAGATCTTCAGATGGATCCCCACCGAAACCAGGAAGACGGTCACCCAGGCACTTGTCACCAGCCGACTAGACTACGGAAACACCCTCTACACCGGAACCATAGCCAAATTGCAGAAAAGACTCCAACGCATCCAGAACGCCTCCGCACGACTCATCCTGGACATCCCCCGCCACAGCCACATCTCCAGACACCTGAGAGACCTGCATTGGCTCCCCGGCAGCAAAAGAATCACGTTCCGCCTCCTCACCCACGCACACAAAGCACTCCACGACCTGGGCCCCAGGTACCTCAACAACCGCATGACCTTCTACACTCCCACCCGCCAACTACGATCGACCAACCACGCCCTCGCCGCCGTCCCACGCATCCGAAGAACCACCATGGGAGGAAGATCCTTCTCCTACCTGGCAGCCAAGACCTGGAATTCCCTCCCCATCCACCTCTGCCTCACCCAAGACCACCTCTCCTTCAGGAGGCAACTGAAGACCTGGCTGTTCGAGCAGTAGCACCCCCCCCCAGCGCCTTGAGACCCTCCGGGTGAGTAGCGCGCTATACAAATTTCTTGATTGATTGATTGATTGAGGGGCGTCACTCCCTTTAAGCCCCGTCTTTTTCGGATTCGGGGGCGTGTTTTTCACTCACCAAAAAACATGCCCCCGATTCCGAACATTTTGGAGCTTTGCGGCAGCCATTTCTGCCCGCCGGCCATCTCGTCTCTGGCGTTTTCGGGAGTGCGATGGTAATGTGTGTATGTGCGTGTAATATTTGTGCAAGGAACGTCTGCGTGTGTATGCGCACGTGACCCTACTCCACACATCCAGTGGTGGTGATCCTCTAGTCGGCTGACAGCTGAATTGTGCGTCCCTGGTTCAGCACAAGGTTTCTTCCTTATGTTGTAATGCCTCGTTTGATTGGTTGATACCCTCCTATTGCTTCTTATGTTTGGATTGGATTGTAAAGGCATTTATATACAGCCCACTATCCCCGAAGAGAAGGTAAAGCACTTTACAACGGGCCGCCCACTGCTCAGGAACCCAAGGTTATTGGTTAATCATCGCTCTTAGTAAGCCTTTTCTTTCTGGAGCTGTAATGCGGTCATGGAAACATAATCTTTCAAAATATCTAGTACAGGTACAACTCTAAATGAAACGCCTTGAACCCACATGGCTTACGTGGCGCATTACACAGCAATTATAACTAATGATAGTTCTGCAAACAGTAAAGACAACGACATTCCGCGCTCTGACGTCTCCGTCCAGCCATCCCCAGCCTCCTGCTCCATCCAGCGGCCCTCCCGCTCTGTATGCAGGAGGCAGACTCCACCGGCAGCATTCCGCCACTTACATCAGAGAGCGAGAAAGACAGGTCAGCGCTTGAACGTATGTGAAAATTTGCTGTAAATCACTTTCAATCCAAAGGATGGGCGTCTTCTGCTCATAATCATCAACAAACCCAGGCAAGCGGCTGCAATTCACACTAACTGAAAAATCGTTAGTCATATGGGCATAATAAATCACCTCGAAGCACCGCAATACAAATGATGAAGAAATTATTATGGCGCTGGAGCAACAACCACAGGGGCCCAATCCACAACTAATCAGGCATAAACACCACTGACCAGTGGTCACCACGAATGAAGGTCATGCAGGAAATAGAAAGGCACAAATAGTTCCAGATGTTACTGCCTGACTGGGTGGGGTTTTAACAAGTCTGAAATAAATATTAATTTAGGCACTCCCTTTTAATTCAGGTAACCCTCTGGGTATAGCAGTCAGAGCAGACGCAATCAGACAAAGAATTCTGAAGGAAAAACTTCTGCCACCCTATCAAGATTTCCTATTCATGGAAAGTTTCAACCGATTTTTGGCTGATGATCAGAGGCTACGGCAATATTCCTTTATGCTAACAATTTTGGCCCCAGAGTATTAAGGGCTTTAAAAATGGGTCCCAGAACCTTGAATTAGGTGCTCCCTGCCCCCTGGCTGTGCTTGCTCCCCTGGCTGTGCTTGCTTCCCTGCCCCCTCGCTGTGCTTGCTTCCCTGCCCCCTCGCTGTGCTTGCTTCCCTGCCCCCTCACTGTGCTTGCTCCTCTGCCCCCTGGCTGTGCTTGCTCCCCTGCCCCTGGCTGTGCTTGCTCCCCTGGCTGTGCTTGCTCCCCTGCCCCCTGGTTCCCCTGCCCCCTCGCTGTGCTTGCTTCCCTGCCCCCTCGCTGTGCTTGCTTCCCTGCATCCTCGCTGTGCTTGCTTCCCTGCACCCTTGCAGTGCTTGCTTCCCTTCCCCCTCGCTGTGCTTGCTTCGCTGCCCCCTGGCTGTGCTTGCTCCCCTGACCCCTGGCTGTGCTTGCTCCCCTCCCCCCTCGCTGTGCTTGCTTCCCTGCCCCCTCGCTGTGCTTGCTCTCCTGTGTGTGTATGTGGCTCTGGGTGTGTATGTGGCTCTGGGTGTGTGTGTGGCTCTGGGTGTGTGTGTGGCTCTGAGTGTGTGTGTGGCTCTGGGTGTGTGTGTGGTTCTGGGTGTGTGTGTGGCTCTGGGTGTGTGTGGCTCTGGGTGTGTGTGTGGCTCTGGGTGTGTGTGTGGCTCTGGGTGTTTGTGTGGCTCTGGGTGTGTGGGGGCTCTGTGTGTGTGTGGGCTCTGTGTGTGTGGGGGGGCTCTGTGTGTGTGTGTGGAGAGGGCTGTGTGTGTGTCTGTTGGGAGGCTCTGTGTGTATGTGTGTGGGGGGGGCTTTGTGTGTGGGGCTGTGTGTGTGTGGGGCTCTGTGTGTGTGGGGCTCTGTGTGTGTGGGGCTCTGTGTGTGTGGGGCTCTGTGTGTGTGTGGGGCTCTGTGTGTGTGGGGCTCTGTGTGTGTGGGGGGCTGTGTGTGTGTGGGGGGCTCTGTGTGTGTGGGGGGCTCTGTGTGTGTGGGGAGCTCTGTGTGTGTGGGGGGGCTCTGTGTGTGTGTGTGTGGCTCTGTGTGTGTGTGTGGGGCTGTGTGTGTGAATGTGGGGGGCTCTGTGTGTGTGTGTCTGTGTGTGTGTGTGGCGCTGTGTGTGTGTGGCTCTGTGTGTGTGTCTGGCTCTGTGTGGGTGGCTCTGTATGTGTGTGTGGGTGGCTTTGTGTGTGTGGCTCTGTGTGGGTGTAAATGCAATAGGTCATGCATTTGCGAGCGATTAAGCTATTGGCATTGTAAATGACAATGCCATTTATTTAATGATTAAGCTATTGGCAATGTAAATGAAAATGCCATATATTAATGATTTAAAAAAAAAAAGTCATGTGCAATGCCAATAGCTCTACCTTTAATAATGCCGAGACCATTGCATTGTAAATGCATGTCAATTCTTTCTCGCCTTATTTAATTCATTCACTGTTTCATTAATTCCTTTGTTTTTCACTTTCTTTCTTTTGATTCTTTCTGTCTCCATCCTCCCTATCTGTCCTTCCATTCCATCTTCTCCTTTCTTGATTCCCTCTTTAACTTACAGCTTTTTTCTTCTCATGCCCTTCCTCCTCTCTCTTTTCTGTCGCTCCTATGTTTATTCAACCAACGCTCACCCTTATTTCCTCTCCTTTTCTTCACTCCTTTGTGCCTTTTTTTGATTTCCTTTCGTTTTTCTCTAGTACCTCATATTCGCGTATTATTTCTTTTCTTTCTTTCACCCTTTTTTCTCTTTCTTGCTGATTTTTTTATTTCTCCCTCTACGCTCATTCTTTCTCTTTTTACTTCCTTTCTTCAAGAGTACTTACCTTCCTAAAGCAATCTCTTCGTTCATTAATTTCAGCGGCAGCTCCTATGCGATGGCGGAGGAACGTCAGCCCCCCCGCCACTACCCTAAAAAACGTGGAAAATAAAACACAATAAAAACAAATCCGTTTTATTATCGTTTTATTTTTCTTCTAAGTGATTGAGTGTAGAGTCTTGAGGGTGGGGCCAGGCGGGTGACAGTGCTGGAAGGTGAGTAGTGGGCACTGTTATCAGTGCGCATGATGGATTGGCCGGCTGTCTCAGGACAGCCAAACTGTCATGTGCACTGAAGATCTCTCCAAAACAGAGCTGCATTGCCGGGTTGGGGACAGTGTGCCCATGCTCCCAGTTCGTCGGGGAGCGCAAATTCACGGCACTTAGGCCAATCCTGAAGCTGCTCTGATGCATGAGAGCAGGTTCAGGATTGGCCGCACGTAGTCTGGGAGCCTGTGCCTGCAGTGGGGAGGAGCAGAAGAGCCGGATGCTCGAGGGCGGCAGGTGTGTTCTTTTTTCTTTTTCTCCGTTGTGTCCCATACACCACCCCACCCCCGCCCCACCTCTTTTCCCTGACCAAAGCCGCTCCTGGTTAATTTGTGTTTCATCTTTGACTCCGAGGTATACCCATGTGTATGTGCTTAGCTGCAGAGATATGTTTACCTGTAGAGCACTATGAAGTCTGCATATATCTGTTCTTACCGCTGACTTATTAAGGCAGGGCCAGTTTATGGACATCAACCAATGGACCCTATGGCATTTAGCCACATAACAGAAGCCTTTCAGGGCCTGGCTCGCACTGAAGTTTTGGATGAGACGCTGGCATACGGTGTTGTGCGCCGACTCCCCTTGGGTGATTTATCTTGCTTTCGCAGATTTATGCAAGAGTGGCTCATATTGGGGAAAAGAGGCCGGGTAAGGGAGGGGGCCGGGTAGGGGGTACGGGGGACAATGGAGACTACATTTTTTTTTTTTTAAAGAGACAGGGAGGGGGAATGGGGGACAACAAATACAAATTAAACTTGCCTAGTGCACTCCAGCATCGTGTTGCACTCTTCCGCTCCTCCCCGCCACTGCAGGCAGGCACAGGCTGCCAACCTGCCCTGCAGACAATCTCTCACATGAGAGCAGCTTCAGGATTGGCCTGAGCACCAATGATGTGCACTCCACGACAGACTGGGAGTCTGTGCCTTCTCTCTCCAGCCCCAGCAATGCAGCTGGGGTTGGAGTGGGGTCACTGCACATGTGGTTTTCAGCCGGCCTGAGACCACCAGCCAAAAACCATGTGCGCAGTGTAGATAGAGCCCACCACTCCCCCTCCTGCCTATCATAACCCTCGCCCTGCCCCAAGCTAAATAAAACAATAATAAAACGGGTTTCAAACCTGTTTTATTTTTACATTTTTTAGAGTGCTGGTAGTGGGTGCGACGCTCCTCCACCACAGCGGAGGAGCCGTCTACATTCACAACCATGAAACTTCCACAAATAGAACCAAGAACCCTTTTCACATTGCCATTCTGCACTCGCATATGGCACCAGGCAGACGATTGTGACTCTTGTCCCCTTGATTCACTAATTCAAGGATTAGAGAGAATTCCTTCTTTCCTTTTTCTTTTGGTGTGAAGTATATTTGAAGAAGTAGTAATTGTGAATTCTAGCAGTTCTCATACCTCCAGAGTTTCTACCGAGCTTCAGTGACTTATTTCTGAAGAGACTTGCCAGTTAGTGAATGGGTCTGATGGTCGACAAAACACCCATGATTGTGATTTTATTTATTCACATTGAAAATCTCAAAGAGACCTTTTGCCGGATTCATCATGTTTACAATTTTTACAACAATCTTGAGTGTCATCGTTATTTAAAATATCAGTGTACATACTTATACACTTCTTTGAGCACCATGCTTTCTGCACTATAATCACTTCTTCAAGGCACTTTTATTGCTTGATGATAACATATATTTCTACTAAAAAGAAAGGAGAGGCTCAGACAATATTGTGTGTATTCAGCAAGTGATTGGTGTGTTCATGTCAAAATGTAGTGTTGATTGATTCCATTACCAGGGACTATTCCAAAAGATAATACTGCAAATAAGTCACATTATATGTATGCTATCACTACCTCATCCTTGTGCTTGTAGGGGTTTGTTCCTGTTCCTATAAAATAGGTCATGACTGTACCTTGCTCAGTGGGGTTTGCAGCAGTCACTGGATGCAGAGCAGAAGCTGTAGCCAACTGACCATGGGTGGCCAACCAGGCTGTGTGTGGTAGGTGTTGGGCACAGGGCATGTTCGCAGGGGGCCAGCCCCTGTGTTGCAAAGTCAGACCCAGTACCCAAATCACCAATGATCGGGTTGGTTCATAGAGCTTGACCTTTGCCATGGCCTTATTTTGCAGTTATCATTTTTATTTGATCTGTGAATCCTATTTAGAAATCTGAAATCGAGGGTAAGATTCATGCCCAACTACAGCAAGCTTTAATAGCCCAGGTTTTGCTGAAACTGCCTTGGTTTCCCAGTATCAGGCCATGAAGCTTGGTTTGGATCTTCAGTACCTGTTTGAGGAACTGAGGTATCCTGATATGCCTTTGTCAGATGGGGATCATGGTACCTTCATTAGTACCGCTGACAGTGTTAACCAGTTTGTAGGTGTCAAGAATTTGCAGTTCTGAAGAGAGGTACCGCGGATCATATAACTCTGTTGCTTTCACTTTCTCTTTAAGAGGTTAAGTTCCCTTTATTTGGCCCAGGTGTTAGGGTGCACGTATCCTGCCTTTAGATGGCCTTTTTTTGTTGAATATGGGGTCCTTGCCCCGCATCCTCCAATGGTCACAGCTAGAGAAACGTTTCTCTTGTGGCAGCCAATCAATTCGCTCTGATCTTCGGTACCAACTCTGGAACTGCGGATCTGGTAAGCATAGTGGGAGAAAAAATTCCCTTGTCTAATGGAATTCTTTTATTTTTCTAACTTCTGGATTCTTGGAGTATCTGCAGATGTCAAATGGGCAAAATATGCAAAAGTGTTAACCATGTAAAGGACACCTGGCAGCTTTCTACAATTTAGCGAGTGAAGGGATCTCTGTGGTGCAATGGAGGGATTCTGAAAGAAGGTTGGTTAACATATAGTTTGATTACAATAGAAATTTGACACTAAGGGGCATATATCCTAGGAAGTGGCGGAGCGTGGCGTTAGCAACCTTAGCTTAACGCAGTACTCCACCACTTCCAAAACGCAGAGCTGCACCATATTTAGAAGGATATGGTACACCCCTGTGTTTTGTCGCTAATTTTAGCTGCTTAGCGCCAACGCAGACACCCTTGCACCATAGTGCAGTGCCTGCATTGTAGGGCAAGATTGTTTATGTGTATGATGGTGTCCCTTCCTGCACATAAACAATCTGAAATGACATTTTGAAACTTCTATGCACAACGCAGCACACATAGAAACAGCAAAAACGAGGAGAAATGAAACATTTCTCCTCGTTGCGCCTGTTTAAGACCAGGTTTTCCCTGGTCTTAATTTTGATGGCTGCCCCATATTTATGCTGCCCTTGTAAATATGGGGCAGTGTCAAAATCAATGGGTGTTGCGGTGGAACGCCCACCACAACACCCATTGCCCGCCCCTTTCACGCTAAGTATAGCGTGAAAGGGGACCTTGATTACAAGGCAGTGTTAAACCACGTTCAATGGCTTAATGCTGCCTTGTAAATAAGGCAAAGCCCATATCGCCACTGGAACGTCACTAAAAGTGACGTTCCTCTGGCAATAGGGGCTTGTAAATATGCCCCCATGTTCGGCTGAAAAGCTGGGTGAGTCTTCATGATAAATCCATTCTTATGAAACACCGTATAAGGTTCATGTTAACGGTGCCTGAATGTCACTAACTCTAGGTACTGAAGTTAGAGCAAACAAAAAATCAAGGTTTTGGGAGAGATGCTCAATGGCAGTTTTATGTATTAGTTCATAGGGAAGATCAATGAGTTTAAAAAAACTACGTTGAGTCTACATGGAGGTGACAATCTCCTTATTGGAAGGAAAACCTCTTTAGTACCCCTCCAAGAAATCTTTGAGAACAGGGATTCTGTAAAAAGAAGTTTGTGAAGAATTTGAGGTGAAGCCTACTAGACAGCACATGCGCTGTCTGTTGAGAGGCATATTGAAGCCTACCAAGTGCATATATGGCTTGAAGCCCTCCCATTGCTTAATATAGGTTGGCTTTCCTGCCACTCTCATTTGCCTGTTTCTTGTTCATGTCTCAGATTCTCAATCTTATGGTTGCTATGATTGTCTGATATCTCGGCTTCCACTGCTTGCTTTTCAAACACTTAAGCACTCCAGTAGAGTGCATATGTTTTTGAGCCGTCTCCTTCGTGCACTTCTCCCCCTGTGCAGTACTTGTTGCTTTCTGTTATCTGAGTGATTCTCCCCATCCTCTCCATGTTGTGGGTGCCTCTATGCTTCTCCCTAATGCCTCCCTTGCTTTGGCTCCACCTCAACCCACTTCCCTCCTGCCCTCCCCAGTGTTGCTTTGTCTCCCTCTTCCCTCCACCTGCTGCTTTAGCTTTTTCCTGTCCTCTCCCATGTTCTTTCCATTAAGCCCACCCCCACTGAGTTTAATTATTTAAAAAAAAATGCTTTGCAGTAACTGATTCAACTTGGATAAGTAACTAAAAAGAAAAAAGCACCTGTGTTATTTGTAGGCACCTGTGTGTGGTGTGTGCCTCCAAAATGACGTGGCACTCATGTTGAAGGATTTTCTTTCATTTCTAAAGTGTAGCCACACCGCACAGCATCGCATGTTGTGCGGCTTGGCTAAAAAACATTGGCAAAGCCAATAGGTCACAAGGGAGAGACTTATTGACTTTGCCAATGCATGTTTTTTTAGCAGTAGTAGCTCCAAGATGTACCTTAATGGAAGGGGACTGGAGATCTAATTTTGAGAGGTGAAGCAGATAGTGGAGAACTGATTATTCTTGGCATTCCATTGTGTGGCAGTTCTTTGGAATGCACCATATGCACAATATTTTACACTTAAAATGTAGGATGTCCTGGTGGAAGGCTTTTCAGACTCTTTTAGAAAGTTCATGCATTGCAGTGGATGAGGAAGTTGTGGATAACTAGTTGTGGGTTTTAACTGGGATCCTAATACCTTATCGGTGAAGCCCCTCTATTGCACCTCATGCATGGGCCAACTTGTTCGAGTTGATGTAGTGGGATCTCTCTTAAACATAGAGCTCAGAATGGAAAAGTAGGCTCATCTAATCCAGACCTTTGCAGCCTTTGCCTGCCCTTCAGCCAGAATGGAGAACCCTAGGAAAAATCCTTAAAGCAACGTGTCACCTGGTTGCCTCGTCCAAGAATGACAGAGGAAGGCCCAGGTGACCCCATCTGCTTCAGTCTTTTTGTGGTCATCATTGGCATGAGAATGACATGCAAGAGAAGATAGAGCTGACTAGACTTAAAGCTCCACAGAGATGCAACTAACAGAGGCTCCCCCTCTCAGCGAAAGAGCCAAAGGTATGGTGTGGATCCAGGAACCATCCCACAGGACCGGGGCGTGGTTGACCCGGCCTTCACAAGGAAAGGTCAGCTGCGTTTGGGCCAGGGTTGGTGCTGCTAGATCCCGCCCCTATTTAAATGGCCGCACGGCAGCAAGCAGATCACTTGGTTCCTGCTCATGGCCGGAGAAGATGCGTACGCTGTGTCCCAGGACGCCCCATCCCCTGAGCAACCACATGCTGCCCGCTGCTGGTGGGCCCCTCGCAGAGCATTGCCCTGTTGGGAGCCGCACAGGCTGGAAAGTTTTCTCGCCTGACCCGAGAGTCCTTGATAGTCATTTGGACTGTCGGTGGTGGAGGAAATGATGCTCAGGATGGAGCGCATGATGGAAGTGATGGACGAGAGGTTAGCTTAGTTGAAGTCACAGGGCCCTCAGGGAGGGCAGCCAGTGGAGCCAGCAGTGCCGGTGGACAGGTCTCGGAGGCCAGGGGTGGCACCTCAGGCGCATTCCTCCCAGTCAAGAGGTGTATCAGGGGGCAGGAGATGAATGGAGAAGGGGGTCAAGGGCTGTGGGCCACCCCTGAGGTTGTGCCACTTGGCAGTCTAAGTGGGGGACTGGGAAGTGAACCCGCAGAGGTGGTGCAAGTGGGCAGAGGGAATGTACTGAAGGGCAGCTCTCCTACAGTTGCAGTACCACCAGTGAACAGCAGCCGTGTACAGACTGGGAATAACATTATTACAAGTGCTGCAGCTACAGTGGGCCCTACAGGGCAGCCAGAATTAGTGGCAAGCTTAGCCAGTGTGTTGCCTTGGCTTTCAAAGGCAGGCGTGTGGTCTGCATCGTTGTTGGGAAGTGCATTGGCAGGGTTAGCAGAGGCCAACCATGTCGAAAGGGCCAAGAGGTTGGTGGCGCATGTGGATGGCATGGGTATGCAAGGCCAAGCAGGAGTAACAGGGGAGCCAGCGGTGCAGTGGTCAATAGTAGCTGTCACCTCACAAACGGGTAGTGGGCAGCAGATAGTACCAGCAGCGGCCGGTCTCCTACTTCCCCTAAAGGAAGCTACACCTTCAGGTATGTTACGCCATTGCCAAGTGGTAGTCTGGGGAATGTGCATACAGAGCCCGATCAGTTGGGCAGGCATGTGCACCCAGACGTTAAGGAGGAGATCTGGAAAGGCGCCTATGCAGATATATGTGAGTTAATTGTAGATATGCCTGACGTGGGAGGAAAGCAAATGGTGCAAGGAGTACTCGCATTCCAGGGAGCCATACAAAAAGAGGCTAGAGGAGACCATCATGAATTGGGTCAGAGGTTTCTCTATTGCCCAGGCAGTAATGGCAAAGAGGTTCCCAACCCGGGGGGGGGGGGGGAGCAGTTGGCGGGCTACCAAAATAGAATACCTGGTGCGCATGATGAATTGGAGGCACGTCTTGGAGGGAATATGACAAGCAATTCAGGCGTATTAAGGCTAATAGACCCACTTTGAGGTGGGATCATATAGATGTGAATGCATGGTTGCTCTACATGTATTCACAGAGGGCGGTGGCCAGCCCTTTCAGGCGGGCGCTGGGGTAAACAGTAATTCAGGGGCCGTGGCAAGACAGGGGGCATTCTGGGACTTCAATAGAAGAACTTGCTCCAGAGCCCAAGGACCATACAAGTTTAAGTACTGTTGTTCTTTCTGCCACCAGCCCACACACTCTGAGTCCAAGTATTTCAAGAAAACAAAGGATAGGGGCCCCAAAAAGCATGAGTGAACACCCGTTATTGCTCAAGGCCCCTCCCCGGTTAACTGGCCAGGAATGATGTCATGGTTGAACATCTACAGCAACACTGCAGCAGCGCAGTCTTTATATGAGGGATTTAAGAACAGTTTACGGATTCCAGCTGAGGGTTGTGTAGGCATGGCATATTGCAGAAGCCAGCAGTCATTAAGAGTTAGTCCTAGCATTGCCAGAAACAAGATTATGAAAGAGAAGACCTTGGGGAGAGTGGCACATCCTTTTGATTCCCCCTTTTAAGAATTTTGTGTGTTCACCTTTGGGGATAGTTCCCAAAAAAGACCCGGGGGAGTACCTTTTCATACATCACCTTTCAGCACCTAGGGGGCAGTCGGTCAATGGGGCTATTGATGGGACATTGTGCTCAGTTAAGTATGCCTCGCTAGATCAGGAAAGTGCAGGAGCTGGGACCTGGTACATTGTTGGCAAAAGCAGATATGGAATCTGTTTTTTGGCTGCTTTCGGTTCATCCTGAGGATTGTCATTTGTTGGGCTTCCAATTTGAGGGTGTGTTCTATTTTGACAAATGTATGCCCATGGGCTGCTCAGTCTCCTATGCCTACTTTGAAAGATTTAGTACATTCTTGGAATGGATATTTAGAAGAAGATCAGGCACCATTGGGACTTCTTGTTTTTGGGCATGCCTAGAGCTGATGACTGTGAAAGGGTGTTGCAGTGCTTCCAGGAATTGATGGATGTATTCAGGGTGCAACTGGCACAAGCATAGACCTGTGGACCAACAACCATAATAGAATTCCTGGGCATAGAATTGGATTCCAAGGCAGGTGTATCAAGGCTTCCACAGGAGAAGGTCAAGGCTTTCAGAAATGCATTGGTAGAAAGGCTTAAGGCCCCAAAGGTGAACCTCCATCAGTTATAGGTGGCAGTGGGGCTGTTGGATTATAAACTGCACCATACCCATGGGCCACCCCTTTTCTAGCTCTATTGCGCAGGCCATCTCTAGTCTGAAGTGGAAGCAGCATCATACCAGGCGGACAAGTGAGGTCCGCTAGGACATGAGAATATGGGAAGCAATTTTGAAGGATTTTATTGGGACAGTAGTATGGCCAAGCCCTGCAAAGACCAATGAGGAGTTGGGTCTCTTTACAAATGCTGCAGGCAGCGCAGGTTTTGGGGCCATTTTAGGGACAGCTTGGTGTGCACAGCGATGGCTAAGAGACTGGGTAGAATCTGGGCTGGTGGTGAACATTGGTTACCTTGAGATTTTTCCCATTTTGATGGCCCTCACGATATGGCCAAAACAGTCCCACTACCAATCAGTAGCATTTTCTGGTTGGATAACATGACAGTAGTATAGTGCATTAACCAACAAGCTTCCAAATGTAAAATGAACTTGCAATTATTGAAAGAAATCATACTGCTATGGTTGAGATCAAATGTTGATTTCAGATTGAAACATGTGCCTGGTGTATTGAACAATGCAGCGGATGCTTTTAAGATGCAGATTTTCAGGTAGCACCACCCAGAAGCAGCAGAGTTCCTCTCACCATTCCCAGAGCATCTATAGCGGCTTGGTGCCACAGTCTACCAGACCTCGTGGTGGCCAGCTTAGTGCCTAGGAAAAGGCGTGCGTATGAGGGGGCATAATGTGCATATCGCAGCATCCAAGAAGTACCAGGGATTGAAAGGATGGTTTTTTCATGAGTCAGTTATCTAATTCCTGAGGTACCGGAGAGGGGAAGGGAGACCTGTGTCCTATGCCCATATCATGGCAATTTCATTTTTTGCAAAATGCTGGGTTACACAGATGGGACAGAAACATTCCTGGTGCAAAGGGCACTGACAGGCTGGCAGTGCTTAGAGAGGTATAGACAAAACTCCAGGTGCCCCATAAACACAGTGAAACTAGCAAATATCATGGCATATCTTGACGGAGTATGAAGATCATCTGATGAAGTCTGACTTTTTTTGTGGCAGGGTATGCTCAGACGTGAGTCCCTTGCTCACTTTGCCACTGGATTCAAGCAAGCCGGGCTGAAGACGGCTGAAATGCCAGAAACCGGTCCTTGGAAGCTTGTTTCCGGTCCAGGGAAGGCATGGCTTGGCAGTTCGGGCTGGACTGTTCCCATGAGGCACAGGGTCAGACTGATTTGCATATAGCCATGTCTGAACTGGGGTGGCAGAGTGGGCTAAAGAACGGTGATGGATCAAACCCAGATCTTTTGACTGGGTGTGAGTGTTTGATTGGCTCAGATGCTCCGTCCATTACCACCTCCTTTTGTACCGCCTTTTTAGCGCAGCATTCTCCCTGGCATTTTACAGGACATTGAGGGTGAGTCAGTTGGTAGCAAAAAACAAAAAAAGATATGAAGGGCGGTCTGTAACAAACAGACATCCAATGGCCAAATGGCTCCCTGGTGGTCACCATTACCCATGCTAAGACTAACCATATGGGTAGAGTAGAGGGGATGACATACTGCTGCACCAAGCCCCAGGGAATGACTGTTGTCCTCTGAGTAATCTGTAAGCCTTTATGGCTCACCGGATGCAAGGGACGGGAGGCCCTATTTTGGTACATGAGGATGGGACGCCACTCACAAGATTCCAATTCCCCAGGCTGCTCCGAAGGGCCCTGGTGTCTGCAGATTTGGATCCTAAGAATATAGTTCTCATTTATTTCAGATTGGCACAGTGACTGCTGCAACACTTTAACAGGAAAAGATCCACAATCTATTCCGTGATAAATGTATCACCTTTATCTGGAGGTGAAAGATGAGCCTTGGGTGCAGGAGTGATATTTCTTTGTCTCACCCGTGTGTGATAGGCATGAAATTCTACAGACACCTCTGTTATTCAATATTTTACTTAATCCACTCCTCAAAACGGAACCAAACTATTTTAGCAGTTTATATTTGTTTCCTATTCAGCTTCGCTTCTATTTGTTATTTCTCGCTCCTTTGCTTTGTTTGACTATATCCTCAGTTTCTGTTCCTTTCCACAGGGCGTGTAGAAATCAACAGTGCAGCAGATGCAATGGCACCGGGGTTCAGGATTGGAAGGGGCCTAAGGCACCACAATTATAGCTGTGTTTTTTTAAATTATAATCGGTAGATAGGAGCTTGAATTAGGGTCCCTGCCTATCTTGCTATGCCACAGTCCTTTCCTATTTTATGGAATCTCATTGGAGCCATTAGTTTTTTTAGAATTCAGTTGTATTTGTTTTTCTTTGTCGCCCCATTAATCTTAGACTACTGCCCCAATCTCTCTCTTTCAGTGTGACTCACTTTGTCTTGGTACCTTCGCCTGTGTTTCTCGCTCTAACTAGCCTTCTCCTACCGCTCCTTCTCACCTGGACACCTCGTTTGGGGAGGAGCACTTATCGTCGTCTTCAGCATGACAATGCAAACATCGCCATTAGATAATCATTGTCTGCAGGGCCTAGCCTAGGTGACATTCAAGATAGCGCCTTATCTAAATAGGGGAATTATGTCGCGCTAAGTGGGAAATCAGGCGCTATCTGTCGAGCTCATAAAATGCAAGCTTCCACTGCACGTCAGTTGTCCAAAAAGAGGGATTGTTTGCCAGGTGTGAGGGGAAATCTGACTGCCAGGTACAGTGCAAGGTTCACACAGGATAGGCCCATCTTCACATTTCGGTACTGCACGACCAGAGCAGAATTTTGTTGAAAAACATTATAGGTTGTAATCTGAATAACAGACAAGAGAGAAAATTAATAACGTATCCTTTAATATCTCAACTAACGACAATCTGGACATTTTATAAAAGAGATAATCTGTCGGCTAAACTTTAAACATGTCTACGAGATTGTGTCAAACACGTGTTTCTCCATATCCAATGACAAATGAAACCTGCAATTCAATGTGATTGGTGTTGCCGAAGCTCTTACCACTTTATTCGCATTGGCATCATACAGAACCAGTGAAACTAACAGATGACGTCGCCGAAGCAGCTGCTGCAGACAATATTTATTTTATTTATTTATTTATCATGTGTTTTATATAGCGCTGGCTAGACCCGTAGGTATCAGAGCGCTTTACATAAGGCACACCGAGTTGTAAGTTACGAGTATTAAATAGGTTACATACTGATTACATAATAACGAGAAAAGAACAGTCAAGGTGCAGTAAATAAAAGACAGTTGCAGGGAAATTGACAAGGGTAGTTGGAAAATCATCATTGACTCTTTGAAACCACGAGCATGAAAGCAGTCTGTATTTGTACTTTGCACAAGTTACTTCTGAGATTTTTTTTAGCGTTCTTCATTTATAAACTGACTTAAAAGCAATATATTGTTCCTAATGTCTGAAGTAACTATTTCATTTAAGCGCGCTGCCTATAGGTGCTCATCTCTAGCTTGGAATAGTTACTCCCTACATATGATGTTATAGAAAAATATTATTTGTATTTATAATCTTAATGAATGCAAGGCCCATTCCTAGAAAATACATATGAGGTAATTTTGACCTCGCTGTTACCTGTGATCACTGACTGCGATTGCAACTTGACCAAACATTTACTGGGAGTTTAGGGTTCCCTTATCAAGGAATTTTAACAAAATAAACCTGAGTGTATTGGTAATGACGACTATACTAGCACTGTAATTTTCAATTAGCATCGACCAATGACACTCCCAGCACTATTAGCAGCATCTTTTAAGATGCCCTCAATCTAATGGGATTCTATTGCCAACCTCCTAATACGGAATGACTGAGTTGGCCCCAGTGATCATGATCTTCTGTTTGAAGCGTACACAGTACCCATTGATCCAGCTTTTTGCCTTCATATAATGTGTTATTAGTAAAGTAAATTGCGTGAAGCAATGTGATATAAGGTGATACGGTGGTGTCAGAGAGCCAGGCTCAAAGATGACTGATTAATTTTACAGAAGACAATAATTTGGCATAATCCCCGAGTATGAGGCTGCTGATCACCTCCTTAAGCTGTTGCAAAAAAGATTGCAGATAATAGTACGATGTGTGAAGAAAACTGAAAATTTGCAAGATCCAAAACTGAGATAATTTGCAGCCTACCTCCTCATTCCCCAGTATCCAGCCTCTGCAGTGTTCGAGGGCTGGTTGAGCAGTGTCTATAGTCCATTCGAACTAGAGACACATGCTATAGTGGAAGACATTGCCTGGATGGGCCAGCGGTACTGAGGACCTAGTTGAGGCGAATTCCATGACGTGGTGTGCAGAGTGGCCTGTTGGCATGGGCTGGTGGGTGCAGCTATGGGTGGATTCCCAACATACACTCTGGTGAGTTAAAGAACAGCTGATGATGGTGGGAGCCAGGGAGACATGGAGGAGAGTCTGACCAAAGGCGGATTCAGACTGGGCCGTTGTATGGCAGACAGGAAGGCTGCACCAGCTGCAAGATGGTGGGAGGCACACTGGGACCTTAAATATGAGGTAAGACAAAAAATAGCACCAATGCTGAGATAATTTGCAGTCTCCAGAGAACTCACTGAGCTTCCAATTCTAATTTCCTCATGTTATACATGGTGGAGCAGACAGAATAGATGTACTGAGCCTCTGGTCAGAGAAGGAATTGCACCAGACAGAGTAGCATGTCAACACATGGAGATCAATGGCCTACATTGTTTGAAAATCTATATTAATATCAAGTTTTATGGTCTAAACAGGCATAGTGCGGTGCGTAGGTACTCTCAAGACTCTTTGGCAGCACTATTCAAGGTAGCAAGTTGGGCAGAAATGCAACGAGACAGAAGTATAAGACAGTATAAGATAGTATATTACTATAACCTTACATACTAAGATATGTCCACCACTGGCACTATGAGCTAGACTAAAGTAACATTACTCATGCACCAAAGACACATGTAGCTCCCACTCGAGATTACAAAGCTACAATGCTCGTTCTCCCTGAACTATCTAAAGGGTACTAGATAGCCCACATTTAGACTGGGAAGATGGACGAAGGAGCTCAGAGGAAAACAAAATTGTCATTCGATGCTAAAAAGCTGCAAAATCAATGGACAGAGGACAAGAGACCCACAACATAGAGAAAACTGATGCTACGAAGGCACCCCCAGGAACTTGGGGCACGCCACCAATATGGCGGTTGTGCCGGTCCCTGGGACTCTTCTATGGTGGGGGGCTGGGCCAGCGCTGGTGACGCATGTGGCGCTAGCCCATTTGTCAATTCAATTATGCCCAGGAAGCAGTCCAAATGCTTCCGGGGCAACGCAGGGAAAATGGGTCCCGGATCTAGCCGAGACCTGTTTATTACTGTTTGGGGGACAAGACGCTCTTTAAAAGAGCAGTAGAGTGGCTGGTCAATCTCTTCTTCGCTGCTCTGCCCCCCAAAGCAGCACCATCTCACCAGCCATCACGTGGAGGTCTGAAAGAAGCCACCATTTTCTCTTTCATCCGGGGGAGCAATTCTTTTTACAGGATGAGGTTCACCTTTCTAAACTAGGTAATGACTTGTTCATGGAGAATGTGCTAGCCTGGTTGGTAAGGGAAACACACAGGGCATGACCTTTGTGTCAGTAGCGGATGGGGGGGCAGATAGTCAGTCAACTATACTGGCCTATGGGGGTAAGGTCATGATTGCTAGGTCAAATGTTACATCTTTTAATAGGCATCCCATTGTTTAACGGGGATGCCTGGGGGGAGAGCAGTGGTCACTAATCAGACTCCAGGGGGTGCTTAAGGCCGGTAGGCTGAAGGGTGCGGGGGTAGGAAGTGACGCTTCCGGTAGGCCGCTTGGGCCAAACCGTGCGCAGGTGCATTGAGCACCAATGTGGCATAACATCAGCCCCTGGGAGGTAGGATGGAAGGACGTAGGGGGCAACAGCGGAAAGGAATCTGGTGGGCACAAAGGCCTCCGGCGCAAGGTCACTCCAGTAAAGGGGGACCTGGCAAGTAGTTGGGAACAGTCATGACCTTGCACGTAGGCTCATCCAGGATACTCAGAAAACAAATTGTACATATTCCAGTTTTAGGTTAGGTATGGCTATGTATTTGACTCATGTTAAGGTTAGCCATAGATGTGTTAAATATCTGTATTCAAATGTGATTGAATATGTGGGGTTTTCTGCGTAAATATGTTAACAAAAATTAATTATGAATTTTAATTATGTTTTACTGTAATAAAATACAGCCGGGGTTATACGACCCCTAATCCACAGAGTGGTGTTTGGAGGTTTTCTTATCAATGCCTCGGGGAAGAGAGGGTTTGTGGGTAGGGGTCAACTGTTCATTTCAGGGGAGGGGACTCGGCAATACCAGGCCATATGACCTTACGCACCCTGAGCTAAATGCCAAAGCTCTCGTCGTCAAAATTAAAACCCTCGTTTGGCTGTAGTTGACAGTTCATGCAGCTGATGGAAAACACAAAGGACCATTTTGATAAACAAGGCAGAGAGATGAATATCAGGTATTGAGGATTTGACCTTTTTGACAGGTCTAGCTTCTTGATGCTGTATGTTGCAGGGCATATCTATTGATCACTGGTCTCAAGCTTATCCCACAGCTTTGGCAGATCAGACTATAGAGATGTTGGCACAGAGCTGCGCCTGGCGCTTTAGAAATGCAAACTTACATTTTCTAGTTTTGAAAGAGCTGTTTACTCTGACTTTATGCTGGCAGTGCGGGAGGCCAGGCGCACTTACACAACTGTAAAGAAGAAACTGCAAAGGGGTAACATTAGATATGCAATGCATTATCAGGCCAGACTGTAAATCACCCATCAAGGGAAAACAAACATCCTCAATAATTTTCAGAACATGTGCAGAGGTGCCAGGAGGACCAGGTTGAAGGACAAACCGTGAGCTCGTGGAAAGTGTTTTTGCACTTGAAGGTATCAAGTTGTATGTGACTCGATGTCTAGTCTACTATGAAATACAGAGAAAATTGTGTTACAACCTGTAAATAGGAATGATCTGTGTTGTGTCAAGTGCAAAAAGTTTTTTAGAAGTCATGTTAAAGAATAAATATGGCCTGAGATTGTGAAGTCTCTACTCAAACAAATAATTTGGTCTTAGGCCGTAATTTTAACCGGATTGTCTCTCTGCATACACTCATGGTTGGGCTTAGAGTATCGACATGTCCCCTCCATATGACCGGTTTATTTTCTATCATGAACCGGAGTGTATGGTAAAGGGATGCAGTGATCTTTGTTTAGATTTCCAGTACATTCTTTACACATTTATGGTTTGGTTGTGAGCATACATTTGCAATTGGATTTGTTGTTCTTGTACACATGTCAGCAGGAGCGTGAACAAAAGGAGTGTGAAGAAGGGCTGTTGGGAAACACTACATGTCACCTTTTGAGCTGATGATTCTTCTCAACAAATAAGCACTTGTAGGCTGCAGTTGTAGTGGAAGGAGGGAATTCACTTCAGCTCCATATCAGACACCCCAACCCATTCATTCTACCTTTCCAAAGCGCTTTAGTGGTCTACTCAGTCATGTGCCAATGAGAGGTCAGACTACTGCTTTCCATTGAGAGTAACAAGAAGATTTTCCATGACACTCTCCAATGCAGTCCTGATGTACTTTTACCTACAAAGACTGGAATGATCCCACTGTTATTATTGCTAGTCATACAGAGGCTCTAATTTGCAATGTTACAAGTTCATTAAGACTCATTTACATAGTGCTGCTGTAAGTAAATATCATGCCACCTAATATCTGACACTTGATAGAAGGGACATTTTGGGCCAGTCAGAAAAGAAGTGTACTGTAACCACAATGCTAATCATCACACTTGAAACCATAAAATAATGGTGAATCATGGATACCATTATGTCATATAGACTCTGGATGCTGCTCTCTCCCTCAGCACACCAAATAGTCCTAAGACCTGGATTTCTAATGAATTTATTTTCCAATCTGGTTTCATAAAGAGACTAGTTGGTGTACGGATTTCTTTTTTGTTTACTCTCACTGATGTGCTTAATGCTTCCATTATCCATATGTAGCTCCAACACTATCGCCAAAGTCAGTTAATGTTATTTAAAAAGTAGATTGAAAGAAGATCTCAACATTCTGGGGTAAAGGAGATAGTAAGTAGACGCAAATTTAATTTAATTTAGTTTATTTCATTTATACAGAGCTTTTTCTAAAATGCAAAATAAATGCTCTATAGTAAAAGTAATAACAGATGTGAAAACCCCACAAGCCAGAGGATCCGATGGGCTTCCAGCCATCCTATTGCTTTCCTTCCTTTCAAGTGAGTATAATTGTTAAGTCCATTTTTTAAATAGGTAAATAATAATAGTGGGAATCCAAACTCCTGCTGAGGCGCCATTCATAAAAAGTAGAATTGATTGTCACAGCTAATTATAGATTAATATCCCTTTTGGACAATACTTCAAAGATTTTTTAAGAACCCCATTTGAATATCTATAGAGGTGGGCCTCCAACATAGGTAGTATTCCAAGCCAAGAGGTGGTTTCTGAGCAAGCTACTCAAATATTGATCACACATTTGTTCTTTTGCCATTAGCAAGAGGCTATATCTGTAGAAACATTAGACAAACGTTGTTGCTGTTTTGTCGCTCCTCAAGCTACCTTCGATTTAGTTAATAGGAACCTCCTATAGAATAAACTTGAGGCTCATAAGATCCCTGAAGGTTTGTTATATGATACAGCAGCTCCATAGTAGAAACTAGGTCCATGTAGACCATAATGAAAACGGAGCTCTGTAGCCAAACATCATGGTGGAAAATGGCTTGAGGGAGGGTGTTTGTTTTAGTCCCCCTCCTTTTAAGTCTATTCCTCTCAGATTTTCCAAAATATGTTTCAGAGACCAACTCTCACTCAACAGTGATAGGCAATTAGCATATATCTTGGCTTATGCACACTAAATATTTTATCATAAAGGGTTCTACTACTCTTGGCTTGCAAAGAAAATTGAATGCACTTCTCGACTATTGTTTGAATAATCTTTCATCTATAAATGTCACCTAGATTAAAACTGTATTTTTTTTCCAGAAGCCCTTGAAGGTTACCTGGCTGTTCCAAAATGTCCCACTTGGAAAGTAAATGTATATAAAAACCCGGGTCATTACTCTGCTGAAAATCTCTGTTGGGACAAACATTTCTTAGTTCTAAAATCTTCACTATTAGCCTCTACTAATGCTTTTAAAAGGGTTGATATTAGATAGAGTGGTTATTCCACTGAAATTCTAAGAGCAGATGTTCTTTGTAATTGGTTCCCCAAGCTATTTATGGAGCAGAATTATCGGTATTTGGATCCCTGGGTAGAATGGGAATGTTTAGAAAGGTCTTGTTTAAAAAGAAGTGATCACATCTAGATCTGGACGTTGCTGACCACATATGAGTGTAGAATTATTCTTTTTGGAATTCAGAGAGGCTTGCCAGACTTTAGCTGGAGACATGGGCCAATTATAAACTCCTGGGTGTACTCCTGAAAAACATTTGTTTGCTCCATTTTTATATGAACAAATGTGCATGATATTTGATCATGCAAAAATTGGAACAACAAGTCGCCAGGTAGCGTTTTTTCCCATTTTTCAGAAGGAGAACTCCTTTTTGAGTCACCTGACCAATTCTAGTGGTGTTCCCTTCTGATCTTTTAAAGATATGTTCTCCTTTCCTTGTCAAGTGTACATTCCAGACATTTCCAGAAAAGGAATTGTACAGGAAGAAATTTGTGAATACCTGCAGGTATGGAAGTTAGGAGGTATACACAAACTCAAAAGGCATTCCCACCTTGGAAAGCACACGTGCCACCTGTTCCCCACACTTCGGAGAACACTTACTCATATAAGAATATTCATGTGAGTAAAACCTTTTAGGTGGGCAAAAACAAATATTGTGAGTTCCAGAACTTTGCACTCACAAAATAGACTATTTATTCTTCTAAACGAAATGTACCCTTACAAATAACTTTGTGAATCACATCTATTATATTTAAAGCAGTTTCATTATTAATTAGGAGCACAAAGATTTACAACTTTAAAGCAGCTTAAAGATTGCATGAGTAAAGAGTAGAGAAGAGATGTTCCTTGAAGAGAGAGTGAAAAAATCAAGCAATGAAAGAAGTTATGGAAAATGGAAAATTATGCCAACATTTAAATGCCAGAAAAGAAAAACAAACGGATTTGTCACATGGAGTGTAGTGCAGCTGACAGATGATGTTGGGAAGCAGAGCAAAGGCACTTGGAAGTTGCGTAACTAAGAAAATAAAAAAGGAGCAATGTATAACCTCTGTAACACTTAAGTGTGGTACAATGGAAATTTAGGACATTCAGATACAGAAAGCCAATGGATGAAGCTAGAGCAGGGGAAATAGTTTCAGACAGATTAGAGCATGAAAATCATCCAAATGGCAGAGCTAAACCAAGACTGAAGAAGGATAGGTCAGATTGGCCACTCTGCCATTCTGAAATTGTCTGGTAGCTGCAGGCTAGTGGTCTACTTTAAGGGAAAGAGGTGCTGCAGTGACCCAACCATGTCCCAAAGGCCCTGGTCTTATCTCAGTCTCATGCAGTGTGGGTCTGGTATGAACACTTTTGCCAGGCCTGAGTTTGTTTTCCCGTCCAACCATGAAGAATGGAGCACCAGTGTTATGTTTTGTAATGTACCCCAATATAGGCCTGGGTAGTCCCCTAACCTTTCACTTACATTTTCTCTGCCATTGTACTACATAACATCTTTTTGTAATTGACCTCTTACCTAGCTAGGTGCCACATAAATGACGAGTGGTTTTTCAAGAAATCTAGCCTAATTTATTATGCATGAGGATTCTCAGTCTCGCAACAGGATTACCATCTTCTGCATAATAACTACGTATAAAGATCATTCCTTCCGTCATCCTCGGCCAACACGACACAGCAAGGTAGAACCCCTGAGGGTACCTATTGGGTATATAAATACCATATGTTTGCTGGGGCAGGCAGAGGAGAAAGACTTCCATGCTGACACACTTACACGAGACGCTGAGGTTCTTGCATGCAGACACTCCAGCACGCAGTGTACTGACATCCCTCGCGGGGTGTCCATCTCGAGGTCAAGTCAGGGTCCTTCATTCTCTCATACCAGGTAATGGGGTTGGCTTCGTCCTGGGGGTATTGTTGGCCCTACTCCTACATACCTGCTAGGTACACTTAGGTACATCTAGTTAGGGTAGCATGATAGGAGTACGCATTAATATTGTCATGTATTTATATACCTGCCTATATTCATTATTTTAGCACTATGGTAGGCATCCACCATCCATTTACTCTATTGGTGCCTATAATAATTTATATCTGTTTCTGTTTTACACTAGAATGACACTGGTTCAATAAATACTTATTGAAACGTCCCCACCATTTATTCTTTGTATCTCTCTTGGACAAAAGTGAGCACAAGTGACTGAGCGAAAAGTATTGTACTGTTTCCATGATCCCTGATGGGACAGGGTTGTCATGTTCGATAGTTGCCAGGAACTATTCTCTCCTTGGTAAGAGGAGCTCATAGTGGCACTGTGAGCTAGCTGGTGTACAGGTGGGGGTGTCTGGAATCAGTCTGGACACCAATCCTACAGTTTATGCTGTCTAAACACGTAGATCCTATGTGGTATTATAGGAACTACACAACACTAGGACAAGGGAAAACTGATAAAGGGAAAATAAGAATATTTAAGATGAGAAAAACAATGTAGTGATAAGAATCTATTTTAATTGAAGAAAGGTCGAGAAATGGATGGATTTTGAAATGGGAAGGAAATGTTTTGTGTGAATCCCTAGCATGTAAAATGAAAGGAAGACTAAAGAAGAACTCAGAGAAGTAAGGGAATTGGTATAAATGGAAATAAAAGACATACTAGAACCAAGTCTTGAAGGACCCAAAAGTGGGGAGAAAAAGATGGAGATAAAGGTATAGACCATGAAACTAAATAATGCAGAGAGAAAGAGAGAAATTAGAAGTTAGCACGGAAACACAGTAAAAAGCTGCTGATAGACAGAGGATAACGATGAGATAAAGTGGAACATTTCCTTTAATTCATTTGTGAATGGGGTAAAAAACATAAATCTAATCATTGTTGGTAAATGGTCCAGGGGAAGAGGTGTGGATAATGAGGCATCTGTATGGCACTCCTGGGAGAATTTAATTTGACGCAAACTACTGCAATACCTTTCCATGTTAGCTTACTGATTGTCTAGCAATGTGACGTCATATGGGCCATGAGAGGATCCGCTTGGAGGCTCTAGTTATGCCGTTCAAAAGTATTGCAAGCCATTTGCACACCCACAGTCAGGAAATATATTCACTGGAACATGCAATAAAAGCACTTAGTGCTCCAGGGTAGGGTTAAGGTGCCTGACCAGCCAGTTGCACAGCACCAGGGTGTGTTAGATCAGTAACAACTTCTGTGCCAGCTTCTTAGAGAAGAAAATTGGATATGCAGGCAAAAAACGTGCAGGGGATGAAAGAGGGAGGAACTTGAGGGACTGGACAACTGTAGTCTGCATGATCGCCAGAGTGTATGCATGGAAAGAAGTGGAAACAAAAGTAGGAAGGAGGTAAACATAGAGCCATGTCTATGGGAACTCCACTGCTAAAGGTCTATTCTGCCTGGCTTGAGCCCACTCTACGTGCTTTAGAATAATCACGTTTCACACTGACACGTACCCCCACTAACCCCTGTGTTGATCCACAGGAACATACATCAAAATGTACCTAAATTGATGAAGCCTAAAATATGCTACTTAGATCGCCACCTAGCAATCCATGCTTAGGTTTGTTATTCCCAATGGCCACCAGACTCCACGTTTTTATTTCCTAAAGAAATGGGATAGTTAAAAAAAATGTGTAAGGTTGGGGCACTTGGGCACAATTTGGTGGGAGCTATGAAGATTTAGAAGAAGATTTGAAACAACTAAATTTCATACAACTGGGCATGCAAATAGAAGCACTAACATGCAGATAAACCTGGGTGCAGGAATAAAAACCTGGACCACAAGTACTATGTAAGTCCAAATGTGGTCTCATAAAGATTGTATTGTATTGTAATTGCATTTATATAGCGCTTACTACCCCTGACGAGGCGTCGAAGCGCTTTTTCGGTGAGTAGCACGCAAACTCCGGGACCCATAGAGGATTAGTGTTGAATTAGTATAGTGAAACATGCAAGTACATTTTAAGTGGTGGATAGGTTAGTCAGTTATTTGGATTTGGAATGATAGCAGAAGGATAGAGGAGGACAAAGGTTTGTATTTATATAGCGCTTGTTGACGCATGCTATTCAGGAAGCCTATAAAGGATTAGTGGTGAATTAATATGGTGAAATATGAAGTAATTTTAGTGGTGGATATTAATCAGTTACTTGGAGTGAGAAGGATAGCAGAGGGATAAAAGGGGAAGAAAGATTTGCATTCATATAGCACTTGTTACCCCTGATGGGTGTTGAAGCGCTTTTCTGGCGAGTAGCACGCCACTCCGGAACCCATAAAGGATTAGTGTTGAAAATGAGTATAGTATAATTATGAAGTAATTTGAGTAGTGGATATGTTGTTCAGTTATTTGGGTAGTATATTAGCATAGTTGAATATGGAATTTGAGAAGTGAACATGCTAGTCTGTTAATTTTTATTGAAAAGGATAGTGGAGGCCAAAAAGAGTGAAGGATTTATTTATTTATTTATTTATTTTTAGGTCTTAGCAGTAGGAGTAGGCTTTTGGATGAGTAAAAATTAGTTTTTAAGGGGAGGAGTCAGAGGGAAGAGTTTAGAGAGGTTTGTTTTAGGGGATCGGTATAGTAAAAAGAGGTGTCAGATGATGCAAGGATGGGTAGAGTAGGAGAGAGTCTAGAAAGGGTTATTTTGGCGATCATAGTAGTGGTATGGGGTTTGGGATAAATGAGAGAGTGGATGTAGAGAATGTATTGATAGATGTATAGGATGAGAGATAGGGTAGTGCATTGGAAGGAGTAGTAGAAAAAAGCTTGAAATGAGTCAGAAGGTTGGGCTAGAAGATATATTGAGCAAAGTATAGGCTGAGAAATAGGCTACTGCGTTGGAAATGCTAAATTAGAAGAAAGTGATAAATATATAGATCCATAAGTACATTGAAAGTATATAGATACATAAAGGAGGTAAGTATATGTAGATTAAAGATATTGATAGAGGCACAGGATGAGAAATATGGTAGTGCATTGGATATGCTTTTTCAGGAGAAAAGTAACAGACACACAGATCCAAGTACATGGAAGGTACATAGATGCACAATGGAAGTATGTACATGTAGACCAAAGATGATTTTTATTTATTTATTATTATTTTTTCTCTTAACAAGATAATATTATTTTACATGTTTATACAAAGTAATACACAAAGATAGGTACATATCTGTAGTGAAAACAAATGCTTATATACAGATGATATGCTGTAAATTTCTGTTTGCGTATGGTGCTTATGTGGGGAAGAGCCAAATCTTGAGTAGTTTTCTGAAGATAAGGTGGTTGTCGGTGGAACTTATGTTGGGGGGTAAACAGTTCCATAGTTTGGCTGCTTGAACAGAGAAGGATGTGCCACCCATGGTTTTTTCTTGTATGGTGGGTTTTTGAGGCGAGATGCTCCTTTAGAGCGGAGGTTCCTTTGTTGAATGTGTTTGGTGATTTTATTGTATTGCTTTGTGGGTGATACAAAGCAGCTTGAACGTGGATCTTCTGGCAACCGGTAACCAATGCAGGGCTTTCAAGGCAGGGGAGATGTGGTCTCGTGTTTTGATATGCAAGAGTAGTCTGGCAGCCGAGTTCTGAATTTGTTGTAGTCTTTTCATAGTCGTTAAAGGTGATCCGTGGTAGAGGCTATTGGCGTAATCGAGTTTGGACAGAACAAGGGAGATGGTAGCTTGGACCTTGTGTGGAAATCCCCAATGAGGGAAAATTTGTCGCAGCGTTTTTATAGTAGCAAACCTTGATCTTGCTAGTTTATGCACTTGGGCATTCATCGACAGCTTGGAGTCCATGGTTTCTTACTTCCTTCGATACTTTAGGCAGTGATCCCAGTTCATCAGGCCATGCGGCAAACGAGTTGTAATGTTTCCAATCGCCACACGTGAGTATTTCAGTTTTTGAAGAATTCAATTTGAGATGGCTCCAAGTCATCCACTGATCCACGGCTCTGAGACAGCTGAAAATTGGTGATTTTCCAATGTCTTTGGGGCATTCCAGTTGAAGGAGCATTTGCGTGTCATCTGCATAGTCATAGCACGTGAGGTGAAAGTTATTCATCAGTACTGGTAATGACTTCATGTAGATGTTGAAAAGCATGGGCAAGATGATAGAACCTTGAGGGACCCCTGCTTTTGTGGAGTACGGTTTGGACAAGAAAAGTGGGGTATGGATGACATTAGTTCCGTTTCGAAGGTAGGACGCGATCCAGTCTAGAGCAGTTCCCTCTATGCCGGCTTCATAAAGTCTTTGTTTCAGAGTGTCATGGTCAACCGTGTCAAAGGCAGCTGAGAGGTCCAGGAGAAGTAGCGCAGCAACCCCGTTGCGGTCAACTGTCTCCCAGATGGCAAGGAGGGCAGATTCAGTGCCTCTTCCCGGACGGAATCCTGTTTGGAAGTCTGAAAGTATGACATTCACTTCAATTAATTGTGACATCTGGATGAACACTGCTCTTTCTATCAGTTTGCCCAGGAACGGTCCATTTGTAATGGGTCTGTATTTATTAGGGTTAAGCTGGTCCAAGTTTGCTCTCTTCAGTAAAGGGCGTATGTAATACGGTCTTACTGATATTCTAACCAGTGAGCTTAAGCAAAACTTTATAGAGTCAGTGATGGTGCAAGACCAACGCTAGGGTGAGGTTATTTAGATCAAAGGTGCACCTGTGTGTTCTTCAGCACTTTACCACTTTTCATCTCTAGAGAAGCTCGTGGGTAGCCTCTAGCCCCCAAGCATGTGCTGATCCTGCAGCCAAAACCTCTTGACACCCACTGATCCATCTACAGTTACTCAGAACCAATGATGATCACCTAAAAATGGCCCATCTATAATCTGGGGTAAACAGCTCCCAACAACAGTAGCAGGAGGAAAGCACACATGTCAACAGATAATACACAAGGGCTTGTTTGGAACCTTAGCCACCTTACTGTAAACAGTGCACACTGTCTTCCTACACATAACAAAAGAGTAAAAAAAAGCGCTGCAATGCCAGACATAAACTCCTAAGGCAAACTCTGAGACCATTTGAAGTTTTGAATCGGAATGCCTCAATTAGGAATGGCCCAGAAACTGCTATGCTAATTTTATGAAACAATATAGTAATTATTAGAGCAATTCCACCGAAAATCCTCCCAAGATAATCCTAGGCCAAGCACAGTACTCTCTGTGTTAGTGATTTATATCCTTAATATATTCTGTGAATGTGGTGTGTGGTCCATAGTAGTCGTAAATTGCACAAATGCCCCTACTCAGAAATTTAATTTGGACCGAGTCAAGCTTGGAATCACTCTATTGGGGCCTAAGAAAGGCATTATCTGGTCATCCAACGCATTTGAATCTATAACTTTCACAGAAAACTTTAAAAGCTGTAGGGTCGTTTTGACAAAGGACTCCCCATGGCCATGAGTAGGCAGATTAGCCAAGTGGTAAAGTCTTATGTTTTCTCACCAGGAACAAAGATGCATCAAACCACTAGTTGATGGAAATAAACTTTCAATGGCTGGACAATCTGGCACAGTGTGCCCGTTTACACATTTAAATATAGGCTGCACATTGCCTAGCTGCATTTTTAAATCTCCTTGACACCTTAGTTTCCAGCATCCAGGGGTACCATCTGAATCCATTGAAATACGTTTACCATGCAGCAGCATGACGTATTAAAGGTCTTTGGAAAATTGCCAGTATTTTATTATTTATTACTTCAGCTGCATTGGCTGTCTCTGACAGCCTGTATCAAAGGCAATACCTAGTACATTGTCTATAAGGCAGTCAGCAGTGGCATGACAAAAGTTTAAAATCATTGTCTATAGTGTGGCACTGGTATTGACAAACTATAGACCACAAAATGCAAGAAAGTGAAAACTAGACATAAGGCTACCTACTGCTAAGCAAGATGGGTATTGAATCTTATTCCATAAAAAATCTGCCAGTGAGCACCCCCTCCATTTCAGCAAAGAAATATAGACACTACTAGACAATAAATTACCTCCAGAAAATCCCTTTGTTCAAGTTGAAGCAGGGGGTCCCTAAGAGTTGAAATACGCCTATGCCCCACAGCCCCATCCCAGGACTTCTCCGCCTGTGCACTCATCCCATCCTATTCCTTCCATTCCACTCCTTTCATTTACTTTATCCATCCACCCTATTCCACCCCTGTTGTCAACTGTCCTCGTCCCCTAGTCTCTCTCGCTAAACAATCCCCTGCTCCCACAAATGTATTTCTCTTTCATTGTTCAGCACTCAGTAGCCTAGTGTCCATGTTGGAACGTGCAAACCTCCATATTTTAAGAGTATAGGTACAGCTTTCGGGACACTTAGTCCCTTAGAGGCCCTGTTTCTTACTCACCGGCTGTATGCGGCCAGGCTTTCTTCTCATTTTGGGTGCAAGTCATCCCAGTACAAGTCAGGAGGAAACAGACTCAGCCTTTGGTGGCCCTTTTATTTTCCTTCCAAATAGTACAGCTTCACTCTGGGGACAGGGGCCTCACCTCAACGTGAAGGTGATAAAGCACATCCTTCTGCATTATGTAATCTTTCAAATCGCCAGCATTTCTCCTTTAGAAAAATAGAGAGGCAATCTCTCAGCAGCTCAGAGAACAAGCATTGGCAAAACCAAAAGGTCTTGCTGTGTTTATCTTTTGGCTTTGCCAATGTTTCTTGTTGATGCTGTGTAGCATCAGCAAAACAAATTAAGAAAAAAGTGCTAAGCCAGAAGGGTTGGGAGAGCAACTGAGGTGCGGGTGGGTTGTGGGTGGGGGCATTACACAATATGGAGTGGCAAGGATGTGCAAGGACTAAACAGAGTTTTGCAATTGGGGGGGTTCTACAGCAAATAGTACCTGCGGGACCTACTGACAAATATAAACTTACATTTAAAAAAAAAGTCTTTCAATAGCAATGAGTGGTAGGTTAGCAACAGAGGAGCACTTGAGGGTAAGAGAAGGGGAAGCAACGAGGAGCGGGTATTTAGGTTGTGTATGCAACACGTGATAGAGAAAGAAAGCACATGCAGTGTCATAGAGTGATGAAAATAATAAAGCAGCTTTCTAAATGTGAGCAGTGGGAGGATAAAAGTCTGACAATTAAACGCATGTTAAAGAGGCTACGATCTGGGGCAGAGACAAGTACAAAAAGAGGACATCCAGGCATCAATTAAGAAGCAAGCAAGCAAATTACATTAAAGCTTATCAGTAGTAAGCAATTGGAGGGCTCTAAGCCCACTTTAAGCTTTTGTGCACTAAATGTTCAAGTCTCGAAGAGGTTTTTGCGAAACCAGACAGCTTAAAGATATCTGGTAGGCAAGACCTAAAAAGAAGAGGGAATCTGGCTTTCGATTGTTATTCCTTCTGCTTTTCAGATCAAGGGGGTCTGGTACTCCCTAGGCACCTGACAGACACCCTGCACAGAGGTTTCAGAGGTGCCTTCAATGTTGCCGCTGACCTGGGAGAGATTTAACAACAGCCACAGAGAATTTGCCGAGTTCTGGGTAGGATTGAGTTAGCAAAAGGTTCTCACAATTTGGAATGCCCTACCATCTTACCTTCGCTCCATCCCCAACAGAAGTCTGTTTAAGGCTCATCTGAAGACCGTTCTGTTTGGTGAGGTGTAAATCTGTTCCTACCCTACTTATTCAAAGCACCAGGTCGCATCTTATGAAGCTGCGGTCGTACTAGATACATTTATTTTCATTCATTCATTCTGTTCCAAGCTTTCAGCGTGTTTACTCGGGGAACTGAAAGGTTTTCATGCTAAGGCCAAGATTGTGGAATAACTTCCATCTTTCATTCCGGTCGACCAATTCATACATCCAGTTTCATAAATCATTAAAAAACATTATTCTCCAGGTAACGACTATTCAGCCTACAGTCAACAGACTACCACCAGGAGTCGATTACATAAGCATTAAAAAGCCCAACAAATGCTCCTTTAAGAGACACTAAGCAGGCCCTGCAGGTTTTCAACTGGATTTCTGCAGCATGATAGTTTTCCACCCACCCGAGCTCTGGGTTCTGCCTTTTTTCTAAGCCTGGCTGTACGTCCAGCTGCCTCTCACCTTCTATACCTTTTTAGGTGATCCTTAAACCATCCAAGCATTAGAGAATGGAACGAGAAATGGATTCCACTCTGAATTCTTTCTCAAATTCCTGACAGACACTCATCTGTGTGTGAGGTGCATTCCTCCTGACTGCTCTCCCTCCTCTCTGTTTCACTTTGTGTCCATCAGTTCTTATCTGGCGCTCCTCTGCCCCCTCCCTCCCCCTCCCTGTAAGGTCTGCAGTGAGTGGCAGCTCCTGATCCGTTTAATCACCCACTGGTGGTGACAGACCTGCAAACCGTTTTACTTAAACACTGATAACCCCACCGTGCAGTGGCTCACGCTCGGTGTCCTTTCTTGTCACCCTCAGAATGGGCTGAACTGTCAGGGGAACATGCCTGCCCCCTTCTCTGCGGTCTGTGAATCTAACTTTTCAGTTTACATAAATGCAGCGAATGGGCTCCTGGTGAGAGAGAATTGGCCAGACCTACTCGTGGGAGTCTCAGACTCACAGACCTTGTGAACCCAGGCTAAGTAAGAATTTTATAGGACATTACAAGGAAGTTACTTTTTCTGCCAACATTTCTGTAACTTTTTTGTTGATGTAACAGCTGCGGTACCTGCATAAATTATTCAATAAGTTTTGACAGCTTAATGTAACAAAACCTTATCAAAACAGTGACAAAACTCTAAACTTTTGACTATTATTATCTTTATTGAACTTAAGGATGTTTGGTTGTGTATTGCATCTCTAATTTGTCGCTTGCCATTTGGATAATGTCATATTTTTCTAATTATTGCTGTTCTCTTTTGAAATACAATGAAATCATCAAACTGAATAAAACATAAAAATACCCCTATCAATGGACTTCTGGCAATAAAAGTGGCATTCTATTTTATTATATGGGGGTATTTACATAGTGCTTTTCACTGCTCTTGAGACATCTAAAGCATTGTCACTGTGGTAAGATTGTGTTCATGTTTATATATATATATATATATTATGCTTTACACCCTTGACGAGATTGTGAAGAGCTCTGATTTGGATTGGGTTTCTGGGCACCCCTTCAAAATGCATGGTTGAAAAGATGTTGCTTGGGGTTTGATCTATGCTGGACATGTTTGGTAGGGAGCCTGAGTTTAAAACAAGTGATAGAAGCCCCGTGCTTCTATTGATGTTGCACATAAGACCGGAGTGAACTGGAGAATGTTGTCACGCATGCAGGTGCTTACCAAGTTGAGGGTGAATAGAATATAACGTAGACCTTGCTATTGAAGTCCATCATTTGGTTCCATTAGCATATATGGAGTCCATTCAGTACTATAAAATAAGCCAAAACAATGGAGACTTCTTAAGACTCCAAGAAAATACTGCTTGGAACCCACCGAAGACCAACAGAAGCTCCATCCTGTAGAGACAGTGTTATATCACAAAGGAACTACCGTAGGAACTAACAGACAACTCTACTAGTCACTGTTAAACCATCTAGACTAGAGAATAGTATATGGGTTCTACCCAGGAACAACGTAGGACTGACCCTAAAACAGGCAGTATCAACCCACCGAGGGAGAGTTATATGAAAGCCACCCGACGAGATGGAGGACAACCAATTGGAAGCACTGTTTAATCGCCAAGGGAATGCAATAAGAATCCCACCCAGAAGAGATAATGAACAACCTAATTGGAGGTACTATTAAAACACCAAGGGAGTAACCTATGGACCCCACCCAGGCCATGAGAAGACAACCCCTTTGGAGGACCTATTTAACCACCAAGGGAGTACTATATTTGGCCCACCTTGAAGAGACAGGGGAAACCCATTGGAAGTACTGTTCATTCACAAAGGGATTTCTATAGGGAGCCCACCCAGATGCAATCTCATTGGAGCCCCTGTTAAACCACCAAAGGAGTACAATATAGAGGCCATCCTGGAGAGACAGGGCAAACCCCATTGCAAGGAATTGTTGCACGAATCATATTCCTCAAAAAAGAGAAGACAAGAGGCGTTTGGCAAAACAGGAACAGTTTGTTTAATTAAACAGTTCAGCCGGGAGGACAGTTGCAAGCACTAGGTTTGAGGACTATCTCAATTTACATTGAGTTTGAAGCTTCTTTAAATACAATATTACGACAGCCATAAGCAATTTCCAGCGTTCCATATATGGTGAGGAATGTTGGTTACTGCCTTTAGGGTCATAAATTAGTGGTCAATGGTTGGTACAGGTGGGTCTTGACCTGCATGGACACAGTGTGGTCAATGGTGAATGTGTCCAGCTGTCCAGCATGGGGAATGTGTGTTCACTATGTGTGCTAGGCCCTGATTGGCTAAGTGTTCCTAACACATGTGGCATCTGACTTTATGCTGTTTATTAGGAGCACGTATCCCCACCGATCATGTGTGCTTTATTGGGGTAATCTCCCCTGACCATAGTAATGTTGTTGCGCCTATCTGTTGAATTGATCAGGAGTTTCCTGCCCAAGTGTTTGCCTGTCAAATATACACTCCCACCTGTGATGCATCAATCAATAATCCTGGACCTAGGTTGCAGGGCCTTCCTGATTGCGTATTTGTGTGTTGAGGTAGATGTGCAGTTCAGAACGTGTGATCGTACTAACAAGGATGATAGTTAATTTTTGTTGACAAATGCAGTGATATCAATATTAACACAATGTTTGATCATCAAGGGTGTGCTATAAGGAGCCTACCCAGAAGCAACAGAGAACAACCTCATTAGAGGTACTATTAAACCACCAAAGAAGTACTATTTTGAGGCCGTACAGAAGTGACACAGGAAACCCCAATGGAAGTACTGTTTACCACCAAAAGAGTGCTATATGGAACCCTCCTAGAAGCGACAGATGATAACTCCACTGGGGGCATTGTGAAAAGACTTAGGGAGTACAATATGGGCGCAGTTTGTGAAGCATCCATCTATTTCTTGAATTATTTTTTTAAGCGCTGTTTCTTTTAAAGGGAGCCACTTTACAATACTGATGGCAGAAACAGCAGTTCTTGAGATGACCTCTTCACTTTCTGGGATAAGGAATGCTCCATAGTGTTAGTCGATCAATCAATCTGCGAAGCACTGATACCCATCCTCAACACCTCCATCAATTCAGCCAAATTCCCGGACACCTGTAAACATGCCAATGTCACGCTCCTGCTCAAGAAACCACCCACTGACCTAGCCACGCTTTCCAACTACAGACCCAGCTCCCTCTTACCATACCCAGCATAGGTCTTAGAGAAACGAATGAGCCAACACCTCACAACCACCTCAGCATCAACCAGCTTCTTAATGCAACACAGTCTGGATTCAGGCCAAACCACAGTACACAAACAGCACTCACTGCTGCCACAGACAACATCCGCATGACGCTTGATAGAATAGACACAGCAGTTCTCAATCTCTTGTACTTCTCTGCAGCATTTGACACTGTCTCACACTTCATTATTAGCAGATGCCCGCACAAGATTGGCATTTAAGGACCTGCTTTCTGGTGGATTTACTCCTTAACGATAGAACACATGCTGTCAGCCTGGCACTTACTCCTCGGAATCCCGCAAACACATCTGCAGAGTGCCACAAGGTACATCTCTCCCTGACCCTCTTCAATGCATATATGATCTCTCTGGCCAACACCATCTGCGTGCACGATAACAACATCCCAAGCTACACTGATAACATTCACCTTATACTCCCCCCAACACAAGAAACTATTTTGCTGCCTGCATAAGCGAAGTTGCTAACTGGATGAAAGACAGCTGTCTCAAACTGAACCCCAACAAGGCAGAAATAGTGATCTTTGGAAAGAACCCCTCAGCATTGGACTTCCGCTGGTGGACGATAACTGGGGCCCAGCACCCACGGCAGGAATCTTGGAATCATCAGCAACAGCAAACTGGACATGATCACACAAGTCAACGCCATCATTGCATCCTACTTCCACACCCTGCAGATTCTGAGGAAGATCTTCAAAAGATACCCAAGCAACACTAGAAAATCCTTCACTCACTTTCTAGTCACCAGCAAGTCTGACTACGGGAACACCCTCTATGCCAGGATCACTAAGCACACACAGGTTAACTGATAGAATATCGAACGCACAAATATAGTGTGGACAGAATATCGGGTCAAAAATATCGAGGACAAGAATATCGAGTAGGAAAATGCATATAGATAGGTATAAATTTGCTATTCTTAACTCTAGATCTACGTACCTTGAAGATACATATATCGTCAAAGGGCATATATGTGGAGTTATATATATTAAAACATTACTTACTCATAAGAAATGACCTTCACGATATTCTTGTCCTCGATATTTTTGACACGATATTCTGTCCCACGATATTAGTTTTCGATATTTTGTCCACACACTGCACACACAAACATTCATGGCACTGCACAACTTAGGCCTTACCTACCTGAAAAGCGGTACCTCCTTCCACTAAACACCCAGTCACCTCTGCTCCGCTCGACTCCTGCTTGCATGCATCCCACACATACACAGAACCAGATCAGGAGCACAAGAATTCTCTTACATCACTCCTAAAGCGCGGAACGTCCTCCCACTCCACATCAGGGCCTCCTCCTCTCTTCTTGAATTCCACAAGAAGCTGAAGACTTAACCAACTTACCCTAGGCAGGACTAGGCACACACACCTGCTCAGTGAGAGAACATCCTCGCGGATGATAGTGTGATTTACAAATACACATAGTATAACTTCAACGATCTCATGATCCTTCTTCAGGTCTGGGTATCAGCGAAGATCAGCAGGCCATCAAAGAACCCTGCCTCTATTTCGATAGTATTAGCCTCAATGTATTAATCAGTTTTGCTGTTAACGATCAGGTTGCTAAGTATTGGTGCTTGGCCAGTCCCTGTAGGAAGGCTGAAGAGAGACTGAGACAGCAGCGAAAACCGCAATTACAATACGGTTACATTCAATAAGCAGACATTTTACGTGTGATACTTTCACTAGTACTGATGCCTCAAAACATTTGAGATTCGCACACCTCCCGTTTACGACTTTCCAAATGACGGCCTACTCATGCCATTTAAATCAGAAGAGTCAAACCGTTTGTCTCAACCGCTGCTTGGAATGCATCATGTGAGGTCACTGGACGCCTGTGATTTGATTGGTGGATGGGGCTTCACAGACTTTCAATAACATCTATATATCTGTATGCTATTCTTAGCATGCATTCCGTATGCTATGCTTTGAGTGCTTGTCATGGTTTCCGTTGATAAGTGTTTGGTAACCCTTGCATACGTTTTCATTCTTCTCATGTTTTGCACACTGCTCCGCATTGCTGCTCACGTGCCCGCGTTAGCTTATTGGCTTGCTGACAGCCGTGAAGCAGACTGCCCGTGTTCTATGAATCTTGAATTCGGGTATTCCTTTTGCGTTCTGTATGTTTTCACCGTCGCTTAATGCGCCTGTTTGATGGTAAAATGTAGGAATGAACACAGCATCTGAAAGAAAGATTTACATAGAGGGCCGGTTTGATAAAAGTGTGCAGGAATGCCCAATTCTGTATACACACTTGCTAATCCTGCACAGTATGAAAGTGGCCTTCCTTCTAAGCTTGGTGGAGGCACAGTAACTAGCTTGAGAAAAGCGGTTCTTAACACCCCAAAACATAAATGGAAATTCAGATGATGATGTGAAATGCATCTTTGAGTTATGAAACTAGCAAGATATATTAATATTGCTCTCATTCATAGAGGAGCAAAACGTAACTGCTGTACGTCACAGACGTCTGAATTGACACGTATTCTGTGCACATGGCCTTGTAAGGATTGCTCCCTGTTGTGTTGCGTTCACTTTGTCAGCTGGACCATGTAGCAGCATAGGGCACATCAATTCTCCCCCACATACTCTTTGAACGGAAATGAGCAGATGTACATAAATGCAGGTTCACATGCACAAGCATAAATATGCGTTATAAGCCCAGAAGTTCTGCAATTTTGCACTAATCAGCGGTGCAATAACATACATGACTTCTCACCCAACTTTACATGTTCACCTCCGCAGTGCAATCTGTAATTTTTGTCCTCCCCCATTGTGAAAGAATAAGTAACTCTTCATGGAGTGGAATATCCCATCTGTTGACTGGGATGGCAGAGAATGCTCATATTGGCTTCTTGGGGGGGCCATTTCGCTTTGCATGCTCACTTTTTTACAATTATGCACCTCAGGTTGTACCTTTTACATGCCGAGCACCTTGAACCTTGTAGCAGCTTGATGAGGACATGACTGGGGCAAGCATCTATGACCCTCTGATAAACAGCATCACCATTAGAAACATGCTAATCAAAAAGGCGTGGACAAAATGATAGGCACCACATGGTGTAGCAAACAATATCAAGTGTCTGGGAGATGGGTGCTGTATGCTGGATGATAGGCAGAAGACAAGGCGAGTGTGTCTGACCAATCTGCTTCATCCACAATAAATGACATATTAATAGTGGTTGGTAAAGAGCGATAATACACCCGTATACACTTGCCCAGGTTCTCAGTTGAAGACAAATTTAAAGGCTGCAATCAGAATTTCTTGCGGTTGGTAGGCGAACCAGCCATTCTGGTGAGCTCATTGCTCCTGCTATCATGCAGATTTACGATGTATGCTTTCACTGTTGCCGGGATAATATGTTATGTGCAGTTGCATGGCACATTCCTATCATTTGTATGGTCCTGTAGCGCTTTTAAAGTCCTACAGCCCTTTACAATTTTAGAAACTTGTTGACCGGCGTCAAAATGATCTCTTCATACTGTGTTTGGTTGTGTTTTGTATTGTTTAGCATTCAGTCATATCTGATAGCGGCCTGCATGGTTGGAGTACAGCTGTGTATTTTATTATTTTGATGTCATGTTCAAATATCTTACCTCATGTACAACCAGTTAGGAATGTCTTTAAAGAAATATTTTATGCTGAAAAGGCACACGGTTGCCTAATTTGACAAAGTATCAACATTTTGGCATGTTCTCTTTGTTTACTAAACTGCAATTCTTCCTTTATTTAGTGGGGAAACGCTTGTTAATGTCCTGCCCTGTGGTTGCTGCTGCACCTACCACACATACTTTGAGCATCTCTAGTGCATGAAACAGCAGGCATTTCTTCAACAAGCCACCTGACAATTCCACCACTCCCCTTACCTCACATATCTTTGGCTTACAAGGGCATGTTCAATGTCAATTTCTTTTTGTCTCACACATTACATATGATGATAAGTGTATTCAAGCAGAGTTGTTAAAATTAGTGGTGCCTGATCATGCACTCAATTCTCAAGTACACTTTGTTCTGACACTCACTAACCAGGCCTGCCAATTCCCAACTCCAATTATGCCATTTTCAACAAGTTGTAATGAATCAGCTGAGGTTAATGTACAGACCTTGTTGTAATGTGTTAACAGGCAAAAGAAACTTAAAGGTCCCTAAGGAACATACAATGTAAAGACCTCTTGTGTAGACCCCTCATCACTCAAATACCTTTTACAAACCACATCAACATTTGTCAAATTATTTACCAATGTTCAACATGAAATTAAGAGAAAACAGTATTAAAAAAATACACAGTTTATTGTAATTAATACAGAATGATTACAAATTTCAGCAGTGCAGTGCCTAATATGTAATTAAAAATAATTTTATATATCAATAAACTTATTACACGTGTTACACAATTTAAAAAAGTTTTTATACACAGTGCAAAGAAAGTTGTCGACGCAGCGTTTCGGTTTAAAACGATAGGACCTTCATCAGGACAAGGTTCTTGATTTTTATTCAAAACCTCTTGTTATTCCTTGGAGGTTAAGTGAGGAGGAGTCACCTTCTTTGTAGTGAAACTTTATTATAGGCGGCTTTATTCATACGTGCACCATGTGTTCATAACTTAAGAAGCTCTATAGATGGAGCTAGTGTAGGAGGGGAGCCACCGTGATAAATTTGGACGGCCACTGATTATCGGGCAAAACGCCACACCTTTAGGATCCTACCCGTACGTACTTGATGTGCACAGGGTTAGCTCCCAGTGTCAGGGATTTGAGTCCACCGTTACGTCGTAACTGGATTCTTAATTTACCAGTTGGTCATAACACTGGATGATTATGTATAGTCTCATGGACCGTATGTTTATGTACCGGCCTCCTTGCTCCCCTCGTCACTCTCGATGTGTCTGCTTTTTTCTGAGACGGGTGGAAATCTCTCAAGCAAGTTGTTTTATGTTGCATGAAACACACCTGTGTACCTCAACAACAAATGCAGCATTGCCTGAAAATTGTAATGATATTGTGTAACCAGGGAAAGCAGAGTGCTGTCTATAAGGTGTAATCAGTTGTTCTCAACTAAACTCGGTTTTCCAGCCTCTGCTGCCAAAATCTCCTGAGAAGCTGTAAAGCTATGCCAAATATATGTAAGGTTCCCCGTTTGAAGGTATATATATATATTTTTTACATTTATGCCTTTATTTTTCCATATTTTGTGTCCATATTATTAGTATTTTACCACATTTATTATACGTTTCACGAACAAATTCTTAGCAAGTCCTAGAATATTACTATATTTATTTGATTCATAAAGGTGTGTTCGTACTTTATTGCCTGTCGAGGAGCCAAAAATAATGTAACAAACTACACTCATGTGAACATATTAGCATTGCAGTACAGACAAGGATGCATACAAAGCCAATAAAGAACATTTCATCACCTTTCTAAAACTCGATGCTATCAACCTACACAGGACCTAGTCTTGAAAGATAGCTTGTTGAGTCATGGACAAAAAGACGATTTTTCTGTATTTTTCTATTTTTAAAAATAAACAGGAAAACATTGTTTTCTGTATTTATCAGCAAGAATCAGTGAAAGCGAAACATTGAAAGCCTTAAACACAGCTCCCTCAAAATTGTAAAGAAGTGAAGTGACACAGTTATATATTCCTAGGAATACAAGATCCAGAGGCACGCATGGTTCAAACCGGCCTGGCCAACCTCACCTCCAAACAGTGAAGCACACCTCCAAGCCTTCACCATCTAAAATGTGAGAAATTATGCTCTCTGCATGATCACACTTCTGTTGCCAAATTCCGAAGCAAACTTGTGAAATGTTCTGGCAGAGAATTAAAAAATCCGTCTCAAACTGCATTCCGAAACATAATGCATTCAGAAAGACAATGACTTTAGCTTTCTATGCTATGAAATAAAGACAAAAAAACTGTTGAAGTATCTGTTTTTCGCTCAGTAAAATTAATAAAATGCAGTTTTTCGGTTAAAGCCCTGTCCAAAATGAGTTTAACTAGAACCAACATAGCGGCAATGCTCCTCAATGTAATCGATTGCAAAATATCACCTACCTTCAGCAAGCTTCCAAATCACTGCTTAGAAGTTGCATAATTGGTACAAACGAAAAGCTTGATCTGCTTGGTGAAGCTCAGATATGTTTCCTTATATCTAGGGTAATTTTGATTTTAGTCGATATTAAGACATTGTCATCTTTTTTTTAGATATATTTGATGACAGACAGACCAGTACCCTTCAGCTTTACTCAATAAAGTACCATTTTCTATAATGCATCTTCCTACTACTTGCATTTCTTTATGTGTACCCACACCCAAAGTGCTCTTAAGCCACCAGTGGGTGGTTAGGAGCACTTTACAAAAACCTTAAAAAATAAAAATCACTTGGACTTTATTGTCTACTTAAGGTGGATGTGGATCCTCAGTGGTGAGGGCTGGTCGGAATTTTCCAGTACCCCGTTGCCCCTATTATTCCAGTTCTCTGACACACCTTAAGTCCTCCCTCTTTAACTCATTGCTAACATTTTGGTTGAGCAACATCTGAATCTATGCGTTAGATCTTGTTCAATTCTTTTGCAAATGAAGAATAGCTGAACATTTGTTTTTTTCAGCCTATCTTTTGTTGTCTACATTGGATTGGCTTACGAGCAAGGGCATCTCACCCCTAAACCCATTTAGAGGCAGTCATCATACAAGAAGAATTCTTGGCCATGGTGTATTCCATATTTCAAAATCTAGCCTTTCTGAGTATAGAAATTTGTCACAAATCATTGTGCCTGATTAACATGTTGTAAAGGTTTGCTAGCGTTTTTCCCTGTGGGGGTACTGCTATGTTGGGGTAACATTTCCAGATTTTTAGGGATCTGCAAATACCAGGAGTACTTCGAAAATCTGCAAGAGTCAGAGATCTCGAGAAGAACTCCAATGTTTAAAATGTATGCTAATGGAATTTGTAAGAAAATATTTTTCTCCGTACAAAGACAACTTCCCTTAGAGCCCAATTAAACAATTCCTCAATTATTGTATCATGGAAATAACTAGTGTCCCAATGTACATAAGGAGTTTATGTTTGTGATACCTGCAATTTTTTAAATAAAAGGCTTCCTGACTGCAAAAACCTGACTTCAAACTAGTGAAGCACGCAAGATGCTGCAAACACTGTGGCTCCGTAAGTATCAGCAATAAAAGGGGGTATGAAATGGGTTTCCCCTTTTCTAGAGATTCAACATGAGGTTTATCAATGGTTGTGTCCACAGTTATGATTGCAAAAGATTTATTAAATACCTACATCCGAAAGGGGTGGTATCTCTTTGCAAATTGGAATCTCCCCCAGAGCATCTTCAACTTTGTGAATGTGGGTTGTGGACACTGGAGTTTCACTCAGCAGTTTAAAAGAACACTTCATGTTCCCCTAATCCCCTTCACATCATGCCATGTTTTATAGGTGTTGCCTGTGACAGTACATGCACTGTGGTTTGATAGATCTTTTGTTAACATATACTTAGATCCCACCCATTACTTAACATTGGCTGGCTTCATTGTCACTGTCATTTCTGTGCATCTCATTGGTCAGCATGTGCTGGTCTCACTTTCTCTTTTTGTGTGTTTGTCTCTTCAACGGAGCACATACCAAGTACTGATTAATTTCTTTATTACATCTTTCCATTGCTCATGCTTAGCCTCATTGTCACTCTCATTTCCGTACTTCTAATTGGTCAGCGTGTGCCGGTTTCCCATTCTCTCTTTGTGTGTTTGTCTCTTGGATGGATCATATACCAATTACCGATTAACATCTTTATTAGTATCCTTCCACTGCTCATACTCAATTGAGGCATTTTGATAGTGAAGCGACAGACTTATTTGTAAAACCTCCAGGTCAATACTGCAGTGACAAACATATGTAATGCTTAAAAGAACTTTGTTAGCTTTCCAAAAGCAATCTTTACTACTTTGTTGCCTCCAGGGTGACACTGTAGCCACAGGTATATTTAATGTTCAAAAGCATTTTCTTTCCTTTTAACATGCAATTTTACCATTTTATTAAAGCAGTTTTCACGACTGTATGTTTTTGTCTACTGCGCCTCTTCTCTACGCTAATACTGCAGCCATGGATTTATTTAATGTTTGAAAGCTCCAGGGTGATAGTGCTGTGACAAACTTAAGTAATGTTTCAATAACGTTGTTCATTTCCAAATGCAATCTTTACTACAACATTTCTTTTAACTCTTTCAGGGCGACATTATACCAAAGAGATTTTTTAATGTTTAAAATCACCTCCTTTTGTTCAAGGTGCAAATACACTTTATTCGGCTTCTAAATGCAAACTTTACCACAGCATTGCTTGTATGTCCTCAAGGGAGACACTGTAGCCAGGGACTTATTTCATGTTTATAAGCATTTTTTTCTTTTCATAGTGCAATGTTACCTTTTTTTAAAGCAGTTTTTACGGCTGCATGTTTGTCTCTGCTGTGCGGCTTCTCTGTACTAATATTGCAGCCATATCAGCAGGCCATACTACATAATTCCAAACCATAAAATGTTAGGCCACACTTGACCATACTAGACAATGACAAGCCATGCCATTTCATATCAAATACCAAAATATAATAAAAAATGATAGCTCAATCCATACCATACCATACCATACTGTACAATAACTGACCATACCATATTATACAATGAGAGGCCAAAGCATACTATAGAATGACATGCCATACTATACCATGGAATACTATACATGACAGGCCATACCGGACCATGCTATAGAATGACAGACCGTACCATACTATACCATGCCACACCATACCATACCATACCATACCACATCATACTATCAGTAGCGGTCGGCAGTAGGTGTTTTTGTAGGGCGGTGACGTGGGCAGGAGGAGGGGCAGGGTGGGAGGAAATAATGTACGGATTACGGAGTTTTACAGGTAAGTAAACATTTAAATAAATAAAACGAATTTTGTTGCGCACACTGCATCACCAAATGTGATGCAGTGTGCGCAACGAAATTGTGATGCAGTGCGCGCAACGAAATTCGTTTTATTTATTTAAATGTTTACTTACCTGTAAAACTCCGTAATCCAAACATTATTTCCCCCCACCCTGCCCCTCCTCCTGCCCACGTCACCGCCCTACAGAAACACCTACTGCCGACCGCTACTGCATACTATACAAAGATATGCCATTATAAACCATAACATCCCATACCATACAATCAATCACAGACGATAATAACACACCATACTATACTATGTGATCACAGCCCAAATCATACTGTACCATACTGTACAATAAAAAGCCATATCATACCATAAAATAGCATACCATACCATACCATACGGCACTGCACCGCACTGTACTGTACCGTACCGTACCATACAATACTATACAATGAAAGGCCACATAGGTGAGACCTGCTGGCTTTGCTAATGCTTGTTTGAATTACAGTCGGACAAGAGCTGCATTGTTAGCATTTTTTAAATGCCGTTTGTTGGAATGGAGGTCTACTGTCCTTTGCATGCTCTATGCTCAATGTTGTTGCAATCATTAGGTAGGATTTGCAGAGAGAATACTGCCTCATTTATATGCATTAAGCGATTTTTTTGCGGACCCTACCAAATGTCACTTTTTGCACTGGGACAAATTAGTATTCTGTCGTAGTGAAAAATACTCTCGGGTTGCAAAACAGTTACTGTTCAAAAACTGCAACTGCTCTGCGACCCACAAATAGTACATTTGTATCTTAATCTAGCATTTTACAAGTACAAATGTAATTGGTTGAATGGTAGCAAACAACCAGAAAAAGAATGTGAATCCACCACAAACATACACATTTGTGAATCTTCTCCTACATCTTGAGGATGCTCCATCCAAAACACCCGCAATGTTGCCCATATCCTACACTAGAAAACGCAGCAATTGGGTCCAACAGGCACTCCGCATTTGTAAGCTCATTAGGCCAACATCAAATCCCACCCACGCTGATTCTGTGTATCATGTTGTGATATTTATGCCATTGAAGCGTTTTTGTGTGTCTGTGTAACAGATAAATGGTCGCTGCTGCAAAAACTTATCAGCACAGAAAATATCAATTAAAAGTAGCAGGATCTAAAGTTTCCAGATGTGCGGTAGAGGAGGAGTGTGTGCTTCAAAAAACACATCTGCAGTGACTCAGCTCTCACTATGCATATGGCTTTGGGGCTTCGCAGTAAATAAAATTGTGTCAATATACACAGGTTTCACGTGTGATCATGAACTTCTGCAAACCAACACTGCAACTGCATACCTCAAAAAAGGCATGGTTCTCCTCACCCGTCCTAATATACTGTGAACTGAGCACAGAATAAACAGATGGTAAATGCAGAGCTCACCTTATTAAAATGGAACACATCAAAGTCATTTTAGTCAAATAAAAATATTACAATGTGTGTAAAATATACACTTGAATTCCAAGGGCGTAAAAGGTGGAAAATGTGGCTGGTAGAGCAGCTTCTTTTGCTTGTTCACAAACACCGCATTCATTTGATCAAAAATGTCATATTTCATGATGCCACAAACAGGAGTTTACTCACTAGTCGTAAACATATCAACAAATAGTAAACACATTTATATCAAGCTTAGATAGATCTGCGTATATCTTTCAGGTGCAGAGCAGAAGATATAGCACGCTGTGCTTGGCGCCTGGAGCTGGCCAATAAAATAAGGCCTGCCTCACGCAGGACATCTGAGAAACGTTTTAAATTTGCTTCCAGAGGATAAATCCTACTTTTGAAGCTCATTACAAAATTGCAGGAGATGCACACTAACTCCCAGGAGTAAAAAAAATAAATTAGCTAAGTCAATTGATTCCACATAGTAGAGACCTGCTGGCTTTGCTAATGCTTGTTTAAATTGCAGTCCGACAGGAGCTGCAATGTTAGCATTAAGTGAATGCCAATGTAGGAATGAAGGTCTGTGTTCTTCACATGATGTATGTAACACAGTAGTAGATTTCAGGAGTACTACCTAATATTGAAAGTATGCACAAAAATTCGGCATGCGTAAATTTGTGCAACTGCATCTGCATATTCAAATTATTTTCCTCCATGAGAAGAATATGTTTCAGATGGATAAACGCTTTCCTCTACAGCTCCAGTGAACAAATTCATGTTCCCTCCTCATCCTCCTTTGTTACCCTGGAAATGCTCTTACTCCAGCCATTAGCGTGAGCAAATGTGCTACAAACGCTTATGGGCAATCTTCAAGGACCAGCTCCCGCATTTAGAGATTTAAAGATCCTCACCTGCCTTGAGGGGATTTCTTTACCAAAAGTTCAAGTGTGGCAAATGCAGTTTAGGCAAAGCTGAATGGCAAGCACACAGCCATGTTGCTGCAGACTTCTCAATATTCATTTGTTTTTCAGAAGCAAGCTTACAAGATGAGGGTTTGTTTCTGAATAGCAAATGAATTGTCCCTGATGCTCTAGGCGTTTCTAGTCTCTGCATCATGGAAATTTTCTTTCTTTATGCCTGGGTCTGCCATGCCTCATATGGTGGTCAGGAAGGAAAAACCTGTGACAGGCACCCTTGGTAGCGGGGGGGTGTGGGTGGGGGAAGGTTAACAAGCCCTGTGGAATGTGGGTTTCCAGCTCAAGCGGTGGGGTTACTAGCAGACCCATTAGTTAGGCAGAGCATGAGCCTTGCCTGTTTAAGTGAGAGATTCTACTCCACAAAACCCTAAATACCCCCTTTTTATTCCAAGCCCTGTCATCTTCTACAGCCATTAGAGTCACCAGAAAAGACAAAAGCAATGCAACCCTCACTTTTATTAGTGTATTAGAAAAGCACATTAGAATGGCAGAATGACAGAAGGCAGTACCCAGACAGAAACACCTACTTGACTTGGCGTACAACTCACCCATGTTGTAATCACAGGCAAATGTGTGAGGTGAAATCAATAAGGTCAACTGAGAGATCTCAGACATGGATACAATACTAGCCTCAGACCAGTAAGACACATCCCTGTGGTGGCCCTTCCCAGGACCCCAGTTGAATGAGCAATCCTTGGACCTATAACACATGGAGATTGCTGGACCCAATGACTGATGGTAGAGATGGAAGACTTCCTACCCTTTCCACGGCCACAAAACGTACTAACACAGAACTCAAAGGGGAACAGATACATCACCAAATCCAATCTGAGCTTCAATGTATGGCAGTATACCTACTGAGGGAAGCTGGATCCTGGCAAGACACTGGGAGGGGGAACACTTTCCTGGTCCAGGTGAATAGTGGAACAAACTTTACAGTGTTCATCTGTCACCAAGGCCCCACGTTGCCCGACAAGCCAGGCGAAGCTACTTCTAGAAAAACAAGCGTTGACAAAGCCATTAGCTAGCGCCTATGCAAGAGTTATTGACTTTGCCAATGTGCTTTAGCCATGTTGTACACTAGCGTGGCTGCTGTTAAGCATGGCCAAAAGTTAGCAGCATAGAGAAGAATGGCGAGGAGTAGAGTATCAGAGTGCTATAGAGTGTCGTTTATTGAGTGGCATAGAGTGGTGTAATGTAGCAAGGTGTACAGTGGAGTGGCATAGAGTGGACTGGTGTGGAGTACTTTGCCTATGAATGTTACAGAGTAAAGTGGAGTGGAGTACAGCAGCATAAAATTCAGCAGGGTACAATTCAGTGGCGCAAAATATCGCGGCGCATTGCAGAGTAGTGTCGTAGAGTGGAGTTGTGCAGAGTGGAGTGGCCTGGACTGGAGTAGCATAAATTGCATTGGAGTAGAGAGGCGTAAAGCGCAGCAGCATATAATGGAGTAGTGCAGAGCGGAGTAGAGTACAGTGGCATAGGTCAAAATGTAGTGGTACAGAGAAGAGTGCAGAGGCGTAGAGTTAAAATATGAATGGTGTGTTAGAACACTTCTATTACAGTTAACACATCTTCAGTTGAACTCACTATTACATTAGCACAGACAAACATATTTACTGATAAAAGTATACATTTCACAAACTATAATGTGTGGAAATGTCATCACTTAGTGTACTGATTTATTTTCATCATTTTAAAATTTGTTTCCACCACACTGAATTACCAATTCTAATTCTGAAATATCTAGACAGTTGATTTAGACATTAAAAAAATCATAATGATCAATTCCTGCTTGGTAACCAGGCAAAAATAACACTATGGGTGCTCAACTGAAGTATAGGGCACTGTAGAAGGTGATAGTATGCGTATATAATGGTGCTCAAGGGGAAGAGAGGTTGGTTACCAATTCAACCACAATAATCATAATGTACAGACTTCCTCAAGAACTCACCGGAGCCAGAATGATTGTCATATAAATCCTCCCACTTTGGAGTCAAAGACAAGTACATACCAAGTTCTCTAGAAGAGAGCCTGACATTTGACTTCTGTCTTTGAATGCAGAGCAAATGTAACAAGATAACAGGATTTAAAGTCCTGTTTACCGAAATTGAGCGCCGGTGGATGAATAGAGTAAATAGGGGTTTGGCAAGGTAAGGGACAATTTCGAGCTGGACAGCCTAAAACAAATAGAGCCACCAATTAGAAAGTAAGCAAATGTGATTTACAATAAACAAAGTAAATGGTAAACAATTGGCGGAATGCATTACTAAGGAAGCTTTCTGAATGTCCCCAAGCTGTCCTTAGCCAACCAGATAGCAGTGCTGTCTGGTAGGCTTAGACCTAAAAGGGTGGGATAGTTTTGTCTGCAATACAGCGGCAATCACATCCTGGAGCAAATTCTACTGTTTACCCTGTGACTGTTACAATTAAATGCTTTGAACTGTTGTCTCCCCAGAGCCAGCTTTGTGTTGCAGTAAATACACTGGATAAAGCGGCTATAAAATGTAAACCCTACTAAAAAGAGCCCAGTATAGGTCTACTAGGGCTTCATTCTATTGTGTCTGGCTTCCACCCTACACTTTAGGAACCAGACCTCTAGTAGTGCACCATTCACTCACTTAGGTCCTGATGAAGTGCCACACGACACGTTAGGATCGATAAGGGCACGAAACATGTCGACCCATCACACAGCGATAGCCCTCTAGGAACATTGCAACTTAGGGCGTCCACATACTTTTTAACTAAGCTGGAACTACCTGAACCATTAAAATTACTTCTGAACAGGACTGCTCCAGACTTATTTTAATATCCACTACCTGTGCACTACACTATCCATGTCCTCTTACCCGCACGCACTCCACAGCTTCTTCATTGCAGCGCTGGCCCGATGAGGAGCAGAGCCCAATGATGAAGCATGACATCCTTCGGGGTTTTTGAGGGCATCACGAAGAAAGACCTGTCCTTCCCTCAACAAACCTAGTGTCTCATGTGTATGTAGCAAGATGGGAAAACACGAAGAGAATAAATGATGCACATACCCTCTACATTGTTGCTTCCTCATGAAGAAAGAAAGCTTGGTTTCTTCCGATAAATGCACCACGTGCCCCACTTACATATTTGTTAGTGGTAACCTATAGGGATCAGAGTCGGATTACCACTCATTGTTGAGCATGCATATCACTTCAGTCATTCACTTTATACATCCATTTGCCTCAATTTTGCATCTAAATCATTCAAAACACCTGGCTACGCTGATATCACCCTACACTCCACGCAAAATGAATAAATACCGCCTTTCAAGCCAAGGGCAAGAACCAAAACAAAAGAGTGGTGGTGATAGGTCTGGCTTTTGTGACAGAAGCCAGCATACAATAACAGAGTGTTTAAATGAGTGCCAAAAAAAGGAAAAGGCAGATTAAATCTCACAGGAGAGAGCTATGGTTCACACAATTATCAGTGTGAAAAAAAAATATGCAAGGAAACCCTACATGTGAAACATATAGTGATGCTTCACCAGAAAGTGTCACACCTTCCATTACCTCCACTTTACAAGAGCAACATTTTACGGCACAGATTATAGATTACCTTGACATATCCATGCTTGCCAGATTTGGAAGTTGCCATGTCAATGATCTTGCAGGGGCGTCCCTTCAGGACCACAACCCCAGTTTTCATAGTGAGAAGCACTGCATTGGGAAAGAGGTGGAAGCCCCAGCATCACCTATGGTGAAGCCAATGTCATCAGCAATGGCGAGGACTTTGAACCAGTACTGCAACAAGGACATCAATTTACTTTTGTTAAAAGACCAGACTGTCAAAATAGGACATAGAACAGCAGACCACTTGCAAGCTCTCTGGTGTATATCTAACAGCAGGATGTTAACATGCAGCTTAACATCATGGGTACAGATACAAAAAAAATGTCTGCCTGACAACTGGCCCACTTTATAGACATGAACATTTTTAAAATAAGTGATTTGGGACAGGACTACTGTGAACGGGACAATGTAACATTTAAGTGGGTCTTAATCTATTAGAATGGCGAGCATTCCACCCATTGCATGTATGCTTAGAAAGTATCAAATGATCATAAGCCCAGAATCCCTTAACATTGCACTTAACACTAAATATAGTAAAAAAAGAACAAGCAGGAGAGATACCCCCTTAGTTCAGTTACGGTAGCTGGTGCGAGTGCCCCATAGAGCTCTGTGGGTGATGCTGATTCACACGGCAGCGGACATGTCTCAGGCTAAACACTGGATCATTGAAAATGATAAAAACCAGTAGAACGCAACAAGAGCCGATAGAAATGTGCATCTGAGGGTGGCAATGGAGGTCGTAGGTTGTTCTGTCACTATGAGAATGTCGTCTGCATATGCGGTGAGTTTTACTTCCACCTCGTTGATGCTGATCCCCTTCACTTCCTCGTTATCCTTGATATCCCTGATCAGGGGCTCCAGGGCCAGCAGGAAAAACGATGGGGACAACGGGCATCCTTGTCTTGTTCCGCGTTGTAGGGCGATGGGGTTGGAGACCGACCCGTTAACTACAACGCGTGCTCTGGGGTCCCCATACAGTGCCATTACCTTCCATGTGTATGTTTCCCCCAGGTTAAATGCCCACATGCATTGTTCCAGGAAGTCCCAAGATACCCTGTTGAAAGCTTTCTCTTCATCTAGTGTGATAGCCACCGCTGGCTTGTCAATTTGAGGAAAAAAAGCGCTGGGGTGCACACTAAAACCAGAATTCTCTACCCTTACCACCGCATTCATGACCACAGAACTAGATTCCCAGCGCGACAGGGACCTGTTAGATCTCCTTTTGACAGTGGCAGTGAAAATGGTACTTTCCAAATGAAAAGATACAACTAAGGCAGCATTCAAAGGTTGGCTCAACAGGGTGACGTACCTCAGAGGCGCGGACAGTACCGCACTGTGGAACTCACCCTGGAGATCAGCAACCAGGGGAATGTGGGCTTCACTGGACGAATACCTGGACCCCTACGAACCCCCGTGAACTCAGCTGGAGAAGGGCGTTTGCCCACAAGCATATCCCCACAGCCTCAGAACAGACCCACGACTGAAGTAAGCTTCTTGTATACTATCTTCGCCTCTCTCTCTTCTATTCTCTATCTTTCCCCTTCTCACCATTCTTATTCTTCTAGCAAGACAGTGGAAAAGTGGACAGCCAAACATATATACCACTTACCTCTATCCTTGACAAGAACAGCCAGTTTGAGCTGATATCCTGTAATGGTAGAGCGATGATAACTGTATGTATAAAAGTCTAATAAAATACTTTGAAATAAAAAAAAAGAAATGTGCGTATTTACTTGCTTTAATGTACAATTTAAAACAAGTGGGTGCCCTGCAGAAGAAAATAAGGCACAAGTCTTCCCGAAGTGGCCTGCATGCTGAAAGGTGAAGTCGCTCTGATCAAGGAAAATGAAACACAAACGCTTGTGAGAAGTGCTCTTTCAGAATTAAAAAAATAGTTCCGGAGCCAGTAACTAAAATGGGACAAGTGGAACGCTACAAATAATGGGATGCTGCTCCATGGAAGTGAACAACTGAGGAAAATGAGGGGCAAATAGGAAACATTAACAGGATGTTTAAAGGACACTGCAATAAACAAATGGAAAGCAATGGGCGGTCTGTAAGCCTAAAAAGCATGTACAGCATGTCTAGCAGAGACAGTGCAAGTGCTGTCTGGGCTTGACCTAAAGAAGCCTTTAAAAGAGAAAAAAGAATAAGACACAGGGTCTATAGGATCAACAGTTTCCAGGAAATGGGAATGCACTTCGAATGATGCTTGGAAAAAATAGGCTGCTCTAGGTTTTATGTAGAAGGTTATGTGTGTAGAGGGGTAATAGACAAAGACATAACAATACAGAAAACACTACATCAAGGATTTGAAAAAACTAAGTTTTTGTTTACATAGTGCATGAGGGAGACACCAGTATTCCTTGACATGCAGGTGAGGTCTTATCCTCACACAAAAAGAGCTAAGATAAGAGTGACTGACAGACCCCAAGAGGGATATTCATGTGTTTCTTTGCTGAGAAGCAGGCTTGGAATTTTGCATTCGGAAAGTAATATATTTTGCACTCTTAAGCTGAATTTATGCATAGAAAACGTTTGTGAGTTGTGACACAGTAAAGAGATGAGAGGCAAGTAATAGATTTAAGCAGGTTAATGTGCCTGTTACAGAGGTCACAAATTTGAATCTCAGGAGGTTCGACTCAACTTCCCATTGTACTAAAATGTCTGGAATAAGTGACAAGTCTGTTGGGCAACAGAACTTGTGTGCTAAACTTAGTGAAGTGCATTGATGATTACTATTAGTATATTTAAAGTGTGTTTGAAACCACAACCTTCAGATTCCTTGATCTTTTGTGAACCTCATTTTCTGAGATTGTACAACAAAAGCAATGTGAGCATTTTGTTGGCTCTGCATGTTAATTTGCCCTCACATAGCATAGAGATTGCACAGCAGGATATGGAAGCAAGGTTTCTGCCTTCAACTCACTCTCCTTACCTCTAACAGCAGAATAAAAACAACACAAACCTCATCAATTCAATAAAACAATATTACCCTCCATCTCTTTTTCCCAAAGAAACACAACCAAACAATCCTTACACTCCACTCCATCACACATATGACCAACTATCAAATCAAACACTCATAACTCTTGTCCATCCCCTCTTACATACAACATACACTCTTTTCCAAAACACATCGCCATTCCCTTTTCCATTCAACTTTCGCTCAGCAGCAATACTTTAATTACAAATTCTTCTCACAAAACAAACCACTACTTCATTATCTCCTCTCACTGCTCCACAAAAACAAAACATATCTCACAAACCAGCAAAACAAAATCTGTCTCACACACACACACACAATTTCATAATTCATTCCGTAACAAATTAGAAACATAAACCCACACTCACCCTCATTACCACACAAATAATAAACATCCTAAACTATCTTTACTCACAAATTCTCTATCTTCACCAATACCTACCAGAAATACTCCAACAGAACAACACTCATTCACCCATCTCTTAACCATTGCACAATTTAGAACCTTAAAACATGACCTGGATGCTCCACCACCACCCCTAACCCATACATCCTCCACCCTAAACAGACATGAACAAAACAAATAACAAGCCACTCATAACCGCTTTGCTGCGGCCAGAATTCCCCCGCGGTGCTGAGGAATTCCAGGCGTGCCTGGTTCGGACAGCCCCGGCCGTCCTTCGCACACGCCCACTGTGATGTCAGACGGCCAGGGGACGTTCGACGCATGGAAGAGGTTAAGAACTGTGCATCTCCATGCCTATCACACAACAAGGCTACTCTACGAAAACAACACAGCTCACCAAATCACTCATAACCTCAATTTCCTTCTCCATCATCTGCGCATGCAGACCCAACAAAGTGTCTTCTAAGCCTTCTGGGCAAGGAATACAATATAGAAAAACAACAATATTGCGACTCACATATAGTTAATATCACCTGATGCAAGTTCACAACATACTGCTCCCTCTTCTAGACACCAAAGTCACACCGCCACCAAAACACAATCTCTAAACTGCTTACTAATAAAGGCTCGATCACTCTTTAAAAAAAAAGCACCACATCTATGACCTACTCAGTAACACCCAACCTGACTTTCTCTTCATAACTGAATCATGGTTGGGAGATGACACGACTCCAGTGTTGCATGAAGCCGTTCCTCCAGGATATCAAACTTTCACACAAAATCATATAGGTAAAAGAGGAGGTGGACTAGCTGTTATATTCAAGCAAACAATAAATGTCGCCAGAGCTGATGCCATTTCAATACAAGGTTGTGAGGCTCTCATTACCAAATGCAACCCTACACCAACTTCCTCCTGTTATTTACTCCTCTTCTACAGACCGCCACCTAGCAATGTAACAACCCCAGACATGTTTCTAGACACAGTTTTCAAACCTGATAACACTACACTCCAACCTATGGATTTTTGGTGACCAAAACATTTGGTTTTAAAAACCCAATATGCTCAATACAAAAACTACCATCACTGTCTTAGTCACACTGAGCCTACATCAAATAGTACAAAACACCACACACATCACTGGACACCTCCTTGATGTCATTTTTGCTAATCCAGAACTAGTTACCTTTCAAACAATTACTGCAGTCACATGGTCAGATCACCATTTGATAGCTTTCCAACATAAAACATCTTAAATCAACACACCCAAGACCACCTCACATGCATCCGCCTATCAACCGTGGAACAAACTCAATTTTGAATACTTAGAAACACAACTAATATCAAACACCAATCTAGACACAATACATTCCATTCAAAACCTTTATGAGTGACTACAGGAAGCTTTTGATATCTTAATACTACTAAGAACAACAAAACAGGACAAAAGAAAACAAGCACCATAGAGAAATACAGAACTAAAACAACCAGCAATCAAGACAAATTTCACCTATGCAAATTTAACAGAATATGCAAGTCAACAAACAAAAAAGTGAAAAAAGGTACTATTCTGACAGAATGTGAAATACTAAATGTGCAAATAAAGAATGTTATTAAATTCTCACCAAATTTCATAAACCAATGCAAATATTTGACCCCAGTTTAAAACAAAGGAATACCACTAGTACATACCTCTTTCAAAAAACCCACTCCAAGTGTAGGCTAACCCAACCTTTGTACTCCTTCAAACAAATATCACAAAGTTAATTTATGGATCGGGTAATGGCACGCAGGCCAGCCGGCTGACCTTCTGACCCTTGCCGGGCACAATTCTTCAAGAATATTCTTTTATCCACCTATGGTCCCACACCAGTATGAAGACTCATCAATTACGATAATCTTTCCAGGGAACTAAAAAAAGGCGACCATAAGCCACTTATTAAAGACACCTAACCTGGACCAACATGACCCCAGAAATTACTGAACAATTACTAATGGACCTTTCCTGGGCAAACTGATAGAAAAAGCAGCATTCTCCCAGATTTCACAGTTCATTGAAGATAACTCAATACTTTCAGATTACAAAACAGGACTCTGCCCAGGAAGAGGCACAAAAGATGCCCTTATAGCCATCTAGGATGACCTTAACAACACAGAAGACCGGAGCGGGGTTGCTGCACTACTTCTCTTGGACCTCTCAGCTGCCTTCGACACAGTTGACCATGACAGTCTAATACAAAGACTCTGTGAAACTGGCTTAGAAGGAATTGCTCTTGACTGGATCACGTTCTACCTTCAAAATAGAACAAATGTCATCCATTCTTCTCTTTCTCATCCAAACCGTACTTCAAGGTCCCTCAAGGCTCTATCATCTCAACCATGATTTTCAGCATCTATACCAAGTCATTACCGGCAATTATCAATGAATTTCACCTCACATGCTATAACTATGCAGATGATACACAAATACTCCTTAAAGTGGAAAGGCCCAAAGACATTCGAAACTCACAAATCTTCAGTTGCCTCAGAGTTGTGGATCAGTGAATGACGTGGAGCCATCTCAAACTGAATGCTTCCAAAACAGAAATTCTCACATTTGGCGATTGAACAAATTATGACCCTCTCTGCTCCTGGACTGACAATCTGGGAACACCTCCTAAAGTATAGACGATACTAAGAAATATTGTAATTAGCATGGACTCCAAGTTATCAATGAATGTCCAAGTGGATTGGGAAGGCTTCAGACTTTTCCTGCTCATGCACTGTGTCCCATATTTGTATTGGTGGGCATCAAGATGAAGGACTGTGCATGTATGTGTGTGCAACTTTCATGCTTATGCCTTGAGAAGTATGGGTTGGGCTCGAGGGACTAGCCTTTTCCTCAATATGGGGCACATGCATCAAGCATTTTTGCCTTTGCAAACGGGCCGATTCGCAGAACTGGTCCGTTTGTGAATGCAAAAAAATGCTTTTCACATGCAGCTAACCCTCATTTGCGATTCAGTAACCTGATACCCAATCGCAAAATGGGTTTGCGATTCGGTATTCGGTGGGGCGTGTTTAGGGAGTCTCTTCCAAATACTGAATCCTAACTGTATGCATGAATGTTTTGTGACCGTGAATGCGGTCGTAAAACATTTGCATATTACCACCTACTTCAAGTAGGTGGTAACCCATTCGCAAATGGAAAGGGGTCCCCAACGGACCCACCTTCCCCTTCGTGAATGGATGGTCTTAAAAAATTAAAAGAAAACGTTTTATTTTACAAAACGGGCTGCTTTACAAAAAAAAAAGATTGATCTCAGCAGGCCACCATCCCCATGATATTTGCGATTCCTAGGGTGTTGCAAATTGCGATCTACCTCATTAATATTGATGAGGTAGAGCGATTTATGACCCCCTAGGAATCGCTATCTGAAACTCTTTGAGTTTCATGCACTGTAAATTGTGATTACCTAATTGTGATTCTCAGGAATTCACAATTAGGTATTAACAATTTACATTTTTGATGCATGTAGCCCTATGTCCCTAGCAGCTGCAGCCCATGACCAGTTACCAGTAGACATAGATGCTTGGAGTTTAAATGCCACACAGTGCAGTAACAAGTGGAAACTGGGCAGGATTATTGGCGGTCCTGAGGGCAGATGAAGGGACGAATGACTAGAGCAAATGTAAACCCTTGTTAGAGTATTATTTAGTACTGTGGTGCAGCACACCATTACTACCAAGTAGCTACAAGTCCTATATGGTACCTTCAGCCGGTCCTAATATTCTTCAATTTGTTGCTAGGGGTTATGCCAACAGCAAATTGCATTCTAAGACATGTGTTTTTCCAATTTCCATTAACAGTGTTGGCTCTCAGGATGCTTTGTGTTGTTGGTTAATGTTGAGACTGGTTGAAGGAGCAACACAGGGCATGTAGCCACTTGGCAGCAAAAGTGTGCTTCAAGACAGTACTAAATAATCTGTCAAAACTTCTCTAACAAGGCTTTGTATTCTTCAGCTAAGAAGAATAGGCCTATGTTGGAGAGTTGGGAGTATATTGCAGTTCTATGTCAGTGGCCTCTTTGAACTTGCAGCAAAGGAAACCTGGCCATTCAATATGCTGCACTAGCAAATTAGTATGTGATGCATGTACCTCAGTGTACACGCAGAAATATTAGTGCCCTTATCATGCCACTAGTCACCAGACTACCTTAGATTTCTTACCACTGTCCTGATGGCTGGTTGTTTGGAGCTTGGCTCCAGCTCCAGTAAGCATGGGTTGCACTGCACTTTTCCAGCACAGCACATCACCTTAAGCACCTGGATTCTGCTTCTGCTGTCTATAAGTGACGGCTCTGTGGGCCTCAGCCAATACTAGGCCAGTGCACGTGGGGACTTGCCTAGGCTCAGAAGAAGTTGCCTGTAGCCCCTGAGATTGGCTGGCACAGCCACAGATGGTCGGTACTGATGCGCCTGACACTGGTATTTGAGGGGTGAGTATCGAGTGAAAGTTCAACTCCTACAAGCTACTGGTAGAATTTTACCGCCAATGGCACCACTCATGGTGCATTTTTTTTACCTCGAGTGGTGCTTAAAAACCCAAAATGTCCTAAAGATGCAATTTCATGAATTTCGCAAAACAAGGCAACACAAATTTCCCGAAATATTTCTGATTACGCTAGCATAATTTAAACGTCGCCCATGCCCAGTCATTAACCATAAATCAGCAAATGTCCCATCCGCCGTCTCTGTGGGTTCCCAGCCTTATTTAGGGACTTCAGATGCTGTTTTTTCCTGCTCTGGACTGCCATGCACTGCCACCCAAAGCACAGCAGTTCTGAGCAAGGAAAAACTAACAGCATCTTGAAGCGTTGGCTGAAAACACCCAGCACATTAAGGACATTACTTTTTTGTTTTTATTTGAAAAATACCCTCAAACTTGCCTGCCTGACATGCTTCCTTGCCATATTGGACTTACTAGCATTGAGCATGTTTGGTAAAAGTGCTCCCGTCATATTGATGAAAGCACAATTGGTAAAAAAAACCTATGTCAAACCAGCTTGAGTCTCTAAATACGGCAGGTACCTCTGGGTCAGTGGGGGAGCGACCTCTGGTTCTCTTGAAGTTTTGTGGCCCGTCCATCATTTTCTAAATGACCCCAAAAACAATGTTAACCTTTCCAGGAAAGGCTACTGATTGATAGTTCAAATCTATTTGTTCAGACAGAAGGGCTGTCGGAATCGAAATGGTACCTGTGTACTCCGGTGACTGCTTTATGTGCGGTGATCCTGGAAGAAAATACGAGACAGCGGGAAACTCAGAAAGAAACAAGTAAGAGTACTGCTAAGCCTTTATTCATTCCCTGTAAAGAAATGGAAATGGAACCCAGAAGGGTAATGGTAATCCAGTATTCAACACAAGACAAGAAAAGATATATAAAACAACAATAGTTTCCCACCTTCTGGCAGTGGTGGCTGGTGACATTTGAAAGAGGTGGGGTGTAATTACTGTACTGTGGCGAGCGAGCGAGCGTAGCGAGCGAGAAGCGAGAACAAACCACCTACAAGGGGTTCCCCGAGAAAATGATGAAACAAGCATTTACAATGCAATGGTCTCTGCATCATTAAAGGTAGAGCTATTGGCATTGCTCATGACATTTCTTTTTTTTCTTTAAATTATAAATAAATGGCATTGTCATTTACATTGCCAATACACAGCACTTTGCACTCAACAGCACTCACTACTCTGCACCTGCACTCACTACTCTGCACCTGCACTCACTAGCACACACTACTCTGCACACACTCACACTCTGCACTCAACAGCACACACTACTCTGCACACACTCACACTCTGCACTCAACAGCACACACTACTCTGCACACACTCACACTCTGCACTCAACAGCACACACTACTCTGCACACACTCACACTCTGCACTCAACAGCACACACTACTCTGCACACACTCACACTCTGCACTCAACAGCACACACCACTCTGCACACACTCACACTCTGCACTCAACAGCACACACCACTCTTCACACACTCACACTTTGCACTCAACAGCACACACCACTCTGCACACACTCACACTCTGCACTCAACTGCACACACTCACTACTATGCACCTGCACTCACTACTCTGCACCTGCACTCACTACTCTGCACCTGCACTCACTACTCTGCACTCTCTACTCTGCACTCTCTACTCTGCACTCTCTACTCTGCACTCACACTCTGAATTAACGCCTCCCTGCAGGTAATGTACGTTTTCCCCATTTTGTTGCAAACAAAACCCTTCAAATGTCCTAGGAGGCAGCGCACTACAAAAATAATAATGGCGTGATTACAAGTGCGCATGCTTCTAAGGCACCCTACCAGCAGTGTGTCGCCCTGTCCGGTCCGGGGAGAGCCCTGCTATCTTATCGAGCCACTCACTCTGTCAGGTCTGTAAGAATGGTCCTGGAGGTGAGATATGCACACAGACGTTTTAAGGCATGGGCCAAGTGGGCTCTGGCCCAGTGCCCCTGCCTTTTAGGGGCCTCCCTGATAGAGGCAACCCTGTTCTACAGAGTCTTTCCTTGATGACCCACACAGACAGAGCCCCACACAGACAGAGCCACACACACAGACAGAGCCACACACACAGACAGAGCCACACACACAGACAGAGCCACACACACAGACAGAGCTACACACACAGTCAGAGCCACGCACACACAGACCGAGGCATACACTGAGCCAGACACACAAGGCAAGAAAAGCGGCACAATCAGGGGGCAGAAGGCAAGACAAGCACCAGTGTATTAAATAATTGCAGTCACATGTGAAAATGTAACAGTCCCTGTGAAAGGCAAAAGAAAAAAAAAGTCCGCTACTGGTTATTGCAGCTGGAGCAATGTTAAAACTGTGAGGCGGTGTAACCACATCAAGTATGAACTGCAAACACAAACTCTCAACAACCATGAGCATCCAGAGCTTAGATTGGGGTCTGTCTTTTGTGAACTTGCATATCAGGCATAGCTTTGGCTAAAGATGTTAAAGTTCTCTCAGTGGTAAGATCCTCCAGAGAAACTCCCTCTCCAAAAAATGCTATTTCCTTCATCTTCAAAGCAATCAGATGCAGGAGTCTATGAGATCAGGTTTCAGTGACATCTTCTGGAGGGCCGACTTCAAAGCATTTTTAACGGGCTCCATAAAATCTTAAACTGACTCTAAAATATCCAGAGTAAGGAAAAGTGTTTCTGGCACACGCTCCCGAACACATCCAACTCACAGTGTGTCAATAGATAGCACAGTGGCTTTCGTGCGCGCTGCTGTGGCACGGGTGCCACCTTTTAGGCCCCCAACCAGGTTAAGCCAGTTTTTCATATTTCCACTGTAGAAGACATAGTCCCAGTGAGCTCTGTGATAATTATAATTATATCAAAATGATAAACAGCACAGCGGTTTACCCGGAACAAAAAACGCATTTACAGGTCATTAAAAGAAATTCACTTCTGTTACAATTCATCCATATATTATCACAAAATTTAGATAGTCTGCAGGAATGTGCATCGTTTTGAGCAATGTCTAACATTTCACCCCTTGAAACTCATTTTAGTGTTGTGGGAATCAACAGTGCAGCATAATAGGTGATCTCAGGTGCAGCGTTAACTTTACACATACAGTCCTAGGATTAGTGTTAGAGTGCTGGGGTGGGAGACCTGCCAATCTAAGTAATTGTATTCACTTTTACCACGTGTTACCTTATTTTGTTATTATGTAAGCACATATTACCTCAACCTGGCACACATCTAGCCAGTTACAAAGCTCTGATAGTTAATGAATATTTATTGGCTGGATAACTGCCATGAGTCTGTTTAATCTGCAACAAATACACATTATTTGCAATGCTATACAAAAGCTCAAAGTTCAAACGTAAATAATAATGCAGGAATAAATTAGCATGGAATTTGTCTAAACAAAAGTGCAGAGGCTCAAAGTTTTCTTAGAGGCGTGTTGTTTCCGAATGCCGGGGTTGCCGATTAAGTTGATTTCACCTCAAGCAAGCCTTTTTTTACACCACCCTACACTCCCTGTCTCTTTATCTTAATCTTGCAGTATTTTCGCCAATGTTTCTCTCTTTGTCACCTTTTGCTTATCTTTCTCTTCATCCTTGTCTTCCACCTTTTCTGCCTTTCCAGCTTAGACCATCCAAAGTCTGACGATAAAAAATGCCCTGGTCTACAAAAATGAGCGTCTCTAGCCACCGGCTAAAATTAAGCACTGGGCGTCATGGTGTACAGTTCACAGAATACAGCAGCCAGCAAAAGAGTTTAAAACGCTGCATGTAACTTTTGAGACCAAGGAGAGCTGCGGGCAGAGGGAAGGGGGGGCGAGGAGAGACGAAGGAGAGCTGCGGGCAGAGGGAAGGGGGTGGGGAAGAGAGACAGAAACTCGGGATCAGGCTTTATGCTAATGCTAAGAAACAGCGAGGAGCAGCAAGGGAACAGGGACATCTGGGTCAAAAGTCGGGAGCAGCAAGGGAACAGGGACATCTGGGTCAAAAGTCGGGAGCAGCAAGGGAACAGGGACATCTGGGTCAAAAGTCGGCAGCAGCAAGGGAACAGGGACATCTGGGTCAAAAGTCGGGAGCAGCAAGGGAACAGGGACATCTGGGTCAAAAGTCGGGAGCAGCAAGGGAACAGGGACATCTGGGTCAAAAGTCGGCAGCAGCAAGGGAACAGGGACATCTGGGTCAAAAGTCGGCAAAATGGCAATATGCTCGGGCGGTTGCAGGGTTTCTGATTAGAAAGCCTGGGGGCAAAGAATCCCCCACACAAATACGAGCTATGCATACAGTTCACAGAATACAGCAGCCAGCAAAAGAGTTTAAAACGCTGCATGTAACTTTTAGTCCGCCTTTCACTGCGCCAAGCTCGAGGTTGCACGCGCCAGCAAAGTGTCAACAAAACTCGGAGTGACGCCCCAAGATGCAATCACAACAGCACACTCTGAACTTACCCAGGGGATGGGACTTCAAACTCGCGTTCACCGCTGCGCCTCCGGGCTCGGACCCTGATCCGGGGCAGGCCAGGTCAGACCCTACCCTGGCTCAGGGGGCTTCTCTGCGTCCTGGGGCTGAGGTGTGTTCTCCACGGCGTCGCGACTGCTGGAGTGTCCTTCAGAGCTAAGTAGACGAGAGAGATGGGAGCTCCGTGGGGAGAGAGTGGGGGGAGGTGAGCAGCGGAAACGGGGGGCGAGGAGAGACAAAGGGGGCGGGGGGGGTGCGACGAGAGACGAAGGAGAGCTGCGGGCAGAGGGAAGGGGGGTGGGGAAGAGAGACAGAAACTCGGGTTCAGGCTTTATGCTAATGCTAAGAAACAGCGAGGAGCAGCAAGGGAACAAGGACATCTGGATCAAAAGTCGGCAGCAGCAAGGGAACAGGGACATCTGGGTCAAGTCGTGCCAGCCCGGGCCACACCGAAAGTGGCGGGCCAGTGGAGCTTTTGCTGAGATCAAGCTCGGGGCTACTAGACTACCATGCGGCGGCCCGGGGGGAATGATTGAGCTGCAGAGTGCCTGCCTGGCTGATCCCCGTGACTCGCAGCTGCCTCCCCAGACGCTGTGCCGTGCGGGCCTCGGAGCTCGCGTAGCTTCGCACGGCGCGGACCTGAACAGCGGCGGGGGGGGCACGAGGAGCGCTCTGCGCGTCCCTCGACCTAAAAACACGAGTGCAATCAGGGGGAAGAAGGCAAGAGGACAGTGAGGAACAGCTCACCTTCACTGCGAAGGAAACAAAATGGCGGCCTAAAGCTTCTGAAATTTTTCGGATTGGGGGCGTGTTTTGCTGTTTTGAGTGACAGGCAACTTCACTGTCTAAAGAACAGCAAAACTTACGCCCCCAAATCCGAAAAAGACGGAGCTTCTTTGGAGGGACGGCTCTCTCCTCCAATGGCTGGCCTCCATTTAGGAAGCCAGCCAATGGTGGAGAGACAGGGCAGGGAGGCGGGTTCTGAAGCCCTACTAAGTAACATTAATTCTCCGGACCGGAAGCTGCTTCGCAGCTTATAGGTCCCTCGACCTAAAAAGAGTGGACAAATGGTGCATTGTCAAGCAAATTTGAGAAAGAAGTGGCTTGGCAAACACATCTCTGTGAGTAACCAGACAAGTCTCTTTGCAATTGCACAGATAAATCACTCTCCCTGCATTCACATAGGCGCACTACTCACCCTGCACTCATAGACCCATTGCTCACCCTTCCCTGACACATCACTAAGCCTGCATTCACCCATCCACATCACTCACCCTGGACTCACACAGGCACACTGCTCAACCTGCACTCACACAGACATTACTCACCCTTCGCTGCACTGCACTCAATAGGTTTAATTTATTATTGCCTGTCCAGGCCTGACATTGCCTGGTAACAGACTACAGTAGAACCACCATGCTTCAGCAATCCCCAGGAAAGCTCATGGAACATAACTCCCTACAACACGACTTAAAATCATAACAAGTCCCCACTGCCCACTCGATCTACCTTAATGACCACAATCACATTCATATTGTGAATGGAAGTGGCTTCCAGATGTTTGCATTCTCATATATATTTGATCCAGACTCAAGCATGACATTTACGATTCTCATTCATTAATTCAATGTGTAGGCGCTGTTTAAATTGAGTTCATAAAGTCTGAACTGCTCGTGTTGGGTGACATAAACACACTGGATTGTTCACGCGCCACCACTGCTGCAAACGGCTTGGATACAAAACTGATGACAGGGGTGCAGAATAAAAGAGCTATAAATGACTTGGATGCATCGCATCAGACAGCAATGCACAATACTTTACTAGAAAGCGCTGTGAATGACTTGGATACAAAAGTTATGCAAGGGGAGCAGTCAGAATCAAAGCGCTGTAAGTATCTTGAATGCATAGCATATGACAGGGTTGCTGAATACTTTAAGGGCAAAGAAAGCTTCATACGTGGTTTGAATGCACACAACATAACTGCGATGCATAAAACATTACTGCGAATGAATTATGAACATTTAAATGATCAAATGCTGTAACATGCTTTCATTCTATAAATATTTTTATAATTGTTATAAAAAATACACCAGAGAGTAGAAATACAATGTCACTTAAAGGCCTGGGTAAATAACTTACTAATTATCGAGCACGCATCAAGTATCAGCCTCTAATACACAGTCCCTCATTAATTTACCACATCCTCGGTCTTAAAAAAAACTTGTTTACATTTCTGCTGCTCAACAGTGTGTATCATTGCTTACTTTATTATGAAGGACTTCCCTCGCCATTGGGCCGCCTTGACAGCTTGAGTGAGAACGGTCAGCATTGATTTGGCAGGGATCCTGCCATAAGTGGTGGTTTGATTCTGGTTTGTGGATTGGTCATTTATGGACCATAAATCGATGGAATGATAGGTCTCTTAAGCCTGCATTACTTTTGGGCATTTCTCCGGCATTTGTTAGCTGCTACAATCAAGTAAAGGCCAGTCAATCTTTCCATTAAACGCATGCTCACCTCCTTTCCCGGCATCCCCTAACTGCGATACATTTTAATTAGTTGCCTTAGTTGCCTGTTCCTGGCACCAAATTCGATCTGCTGCAGAACAGCACAGTGGATTTTTTCAATGTATATTCTGTTCGCGGGCACGCTGCATAGATAGGGCAAGTGCATTTTTATTAGAACTTCAAGTCTGGTGCCTTTAAAATTAATAAGTGACAAAGATCACTGACACCACTGTTCTACTTTGCTTCCCCATTAGCCCTTTAAGGTGACAGCTGGTGCAGTGCACATAAAGATGAGGCATTTGTGAAGGGGTGATAGGGGCTGTGCTGAGATACCAAAGACATAAAGCATTATCAAGCCACGGCTGTGCTCGGGCCGATTGCTGTCTTCCACGCTCCTATCAGTAGCCTTGACCAATCAGCACCGAAAACCGACTCCCCGTCATAAAATATCACTCTGTCCGGTGAAATGTTAGTTTCTTGTGGAAGACATCTGCATGCCCACCCATTATTCCCCCCAAGTCATCAATTTCTTCCCTCTCTCTTGGTCTATTTTGTCCATCTCTTTTCTCTGCTCCTCCCCCAGCGTTCGAGGTACCCTTAAGGTGGAGTAAAATAACCTTATACAGCCCCCTGTAGACACATAGTTCAGTCTGATTATGAAACTAATGCGCTACGGACACCCCAATAGCCACATGTTGGCAGGGCCCAGACAAAAGAGAGTGGGGTGCCTGTACTGACACATGTAACTCGGGAGGGTAACCCACTGTCCTCGCGCACAGCCCAGGTGAACTTTTCAAATACGTAATCCATTAAATGATTATACAACAAGGACAGTGAGCCAAGCGAGCAGGGTGAGCGAGCTTACTTTTCAGAAAGAATGTTGTCATTCTCCTTCTTTTTAGCAATTTCTTGCCAGAGTGTACTTTTCCTCAACATCTGCCCTGCAGATTTATGGCGCTGTTGTGTCCTGTTCCCAATAACGACAGACACATACTTGATTTTCAAAGGAGCTTTATTATGCACCTCTTGTCTCGTCCATGTCCCTATTCTTACTGCCCCTTTCCTGTCTCCGCTCCTCCTCTTCCTCTGGCCCTCTAGCTCCGCCCACTCCCAACTACTAGAATGCACCACAACCTTACATCTCCCCCCTTGTTAACAAAATGAACTTAACGTCCAACATATTTATAGTTTCTCGATCAGTCACACGAGTCCGCGGGCCGTTCATTTGAGCTATGGAGACGCATCTCCGTTTCCGTTGTGTGTCTTTCTGTCGCCTTGACGATAGCATCATTTCCTGCATGAGTGCATCTTTGCAATTGCACAACGTCTCGTGTGATCTGTGTATGCTCAGATTCGTGGTGATTTTTACTCAGCTTCTGGTTGATCCACTCACCTTCAGTGTCTGAGGTGACTGTGAAGGGCTCAGCTTGATATCGGCAGTCTGTCTTCCTTTGCAACACTTGTTCAATTGATGCTCGATCTCCTTTCTGAGGGGATGTTGTTCTGGTTCTCTCCCGAGCACCCGCACGTGCTTTTACTTCTTTTTGTCTTGTCGGGTTGAGGGCAACACTGCCCTCTTGTTCAGAGTCATGGATGCAAGACGGTAAAATATTATCTGAAGAGATCGTCTTGGTATGGTTTGGGGACTCATTTGCTGCCTCTGGTTGTCTCACCCACTCCCGCTGGCGTTTGGGACTGGTGAAGCCTTGGAACATCTGGGCATCTGTATGTTTCTCTCTCATCCGATGATGATCTGTCTCTATTGACACGTCTGGCTTTCCTTGCAGATTGACGGGCTGGTCCATTTCCATCCGGTGAGTAATGTCCACTATATCTGTTTTTCTTTTGTATGCCCTTTGAGTCAACCTCGCTGACCCCATCAGGGGTGACCGTGCATTATTTATGTCTTGATATACCTGTGACTGACATGACAGGTTGTCTTGTGAAGTGATTGAGTATTCAGAGACATTGGTGTGAGACATGTTGCTCTTGATGGGAAGAATGTCCCTTGGTTCTATGGTGTGTTTGGGTGGTTGACGCCATGGCCGTTGTCGGGACCATGACTCGGTCAACTCGAGGGATCGAGCAGACGTGCTGTCTGAATCAGAAGAGTCTTTTGTTGTTTTCCTTTGAGAACGTTCCTTTGAGGGTGTCCTGAATGGTAAATTTCTGAAATAGGTAGGCTGTGACGGGCTGCTCCTAGAGTAGGAAGTTTCTTTGGGATATTTCTCTGGGGACCTTTCTCGAATTGGCTTCAGAGTCATGTCACTGGAGAGGTTGTTTGATAACCACATGTTTATGTCTTGTGTTTGATCCCAGGGTGCTTCATATTTGCCTCTCTCACATGATGATAATGACCTCTCCTCAGTTTCCTCGTTATCTCGGATGTCATGGATGCGTTTGTCTTCCCCTTTCCGGTGTCTGAGTGAATCAGTCCATCTTATGCGGTTGGCTTCTTTTTCCCGCTTGCTTTGTGCACTGACATCTGTGCTATGGGTGTGATGTGTTCTACTGCTTGATGCTTCCTCGGACGCATCTACAGAATTTGGCCAATAGCGGGATGCTCGGGGGTGCTCGTGTGCCGATTTCCGATGTTGACATGATTGTTCCCATCTTCTGTAGTTTGTTTTTCTTGCCCGCTTGTTGGGCAGACTGCCATCTTGTCCATGGGTGCGATCTGTCCCACTTGACGTTTCATCCTCTTCAGAATAGTTTGTGCCATGCTTTGAATGACTCCTTGAGGTTGTGTCAGTGAGACTGTCACAATCCTGGATTGTCCCAGTCTTTTGTATTGTTGACTCGGAGTATTCTATGTCCCTTTGTCTCTGCCGCTGTCTTGTCTCTGGTCTGCCTTCACCCTCCCTCTTTCCGGTTTTGTTTGTTTCTTGGGTTTTATTTACAGGCATGAGGGATGTCTCTTTCCTGGTATCTTTGTGTCTTGCATTCGGGTGCAATTCTTTTGATATGTCTCTTGCTTTGACCCGCACTCCAACTTCTGCCTTTCTGATGATTTCCTTTAGCGACCACCGCCCTCGAAGGATCTTGCGCTTCGTGTTAGAATTTGAGCAGCCTTCGATTATCTGGAGCCGAACTGCTTCCTCATTTGTAAATGTGTTGAAATGGCAGCATGGTACCAAACTTTTCAGCTGGGTGAGGAATTTTGGCAATGATGTTGCAGGGTTTCTGTACTCACACAGAACTGTGCACAGAGGAGTGGAACCTCGGCAAATTAGGGTGTCCCAAAACTTACCTTAGCAACCAACTCACCCCTTACCGAGCTAGCTACAGTGTCTCATTGGACATATCAAACTTCCAATGTTTAGACAAACCAGAACATGAACTTACAGTACCTCAGGGTACGTGGGACTCATGAACACTCTTTCGTTATATTATCATTACAAACCAGAACATGGAGTAAAGAGGACACATGTGCATTTGAAATGTTTATTTACTAATGCCGTCTTCTCAGGCGCAGTATCTTAGATAATACAAGTATACTTATTATCAGTAGCAAAATTATCAGCATAGTTACTAAGACATAAAAAGCGAATGGTGACAGCATGTTAACATGCTGTAATGAATAAGAGTTAACAACACTTATATCTCACCCTCCCTAACACATATATTATATTATTAGCTAAGAAGGTCTCTTTGGGTTGTTTTAGGGCGGGCCCATACCTTAGTGTCCTAGCATGAAGGAATCACATCAGCATACACCAGCTCTCTCTGCATGTGCACCGCATCAAGTGTGTTAACAATTCTCGTGCAAAGCAATATCAATCCCGCCTCAAGCCCAAGTTGGCAAAGGCTGCACTTGTGTTATGACTATGAAGGCGTGGAGATCAGACCTCATAACAATTCCATATCGTGTTGCTCCTGAAACTTCAGCACTCACCGTGCAGACATGGTTTATTAAACAAAACTGATATCAGAGCAATAACATATTATTCTCACATACACCACGGCAAACAACTAGGTTGAAAGCTAAGTCAACAATTAAGGGTCGTGTGCAGAAGTTGCAAGAAAGGAAAAATGGCGTTTAAATCTCAAATGTACCTATGCTAACTTAACACGATATAAGGATATATAGGAGCTATATAACACCCCCCCATGATCCGAGAACGGACTAAATAAGATAACAGAAGTGCCATCACATGAGAGCAGAATCCAACAATAAACGAGCATGAATAAAAATTCAATTATAAAAACTAATGTTAAAAAATAGCCCACAAGTATAATGTGGCTCAAGCCAATAGGCAAGCAAAAAATAAAATGTCTCGACCAAAAGTCAATAAAAGCAAGGAAATGCTATTAATCAGCATGTCAATTCGAGGCAGTGTTTATGATAAGACTGTATATGAAAAGTAAGCTGCAACAGCCTCCAGGAGGAAGTCACTGTCCTCATCCGAAAACAGTTCAGCCATCCAATTTAAAAGATGAAAGGAACATACGTGATCTCCCAGCACCGGATCCTCTATAACCATCAGAGGACAGCTCGGTGGGTTTTCAAGAAAACTTCGTTCCAAGAAATTTTGCGCTGCCGACAACACATCCCAGGGACCCATTAGTCCATGTGCCACCGCCAAGGCCATAATCCTTTCGTCAGAACAAACCAACTCGTGAGCAATGATAGGACTCATCAGTTGATCAAAATCGACGTCAGAAGATATCGGTCCGCAGAGACACAAATCAATGGCCCAAAGGAAATCACAGGTCAGGCAGCGAAATACAGGCTGGACACAGGTGAAATAGGAGAACCGAAAAGATAATCCAAACGCCGTGCTTAGAGTCGCCAACGGCAGTGTGCCATAATAATCAAGCATGCGGTTGCGAAACCGCGTCAGTAGCAGTTGCGCGTGGTCTTGCACAGGAAGGGCATCCATATTTAAAAAGGCAGAAAACCACCAAAGCGCCAGCCGCTAATGCAAGTAAAAACGGGAACCCTCCAAATAAGGATGAAAAAATAGAATGGAAGAAGGCAGGGATGACTCCAAAAATCTTCTCAAAGGAAGTCACGAGACCACCGCTAACAACTTTAAAAAAATGTGCTAGGCCCGTTGTGGAGGATGCGTTAAAGATAGAACGAACCATGGCTCCGAAATGCAAAGGCAAATCAGTATTTAACAGAGCCTGAACCTCCGTACGGGTGTTAGCAATGTGAAGCACGAAAGTTTCACGGGCCGAGCTCAAGGCCACCTCTTTCTGGGACAATAGAGCTCTTATTCTAGCCATGCCGCTGAATTCTGCTCCCAAGGTCGGTATCTGTGGCCAAATGGAAGACTCCCTATGTTCACGTGTGGGAGGATAAAGAACATTTCTGCAGCAAATAACTCGCTCACTTACTGTTACTATGAAAGCTATACCTTTAATTAACCCACAACAGTTTTCATTATTGAGCATTAAATAACTACCATTCTCTAACAATTTAAACGTGGGGATGATAGCAGGAACTGGCGTGCCCTGTAAAACGCAAGCCATATTCGGTCGGTCCTTGTTACATGAACCGTGTAACTGTATGTGTCTGCACATTAAAGAATGATCTGGAGTCTCAGTACACTCATCCCCTGTCAGATAAACCTCCTGTTCATCCTTGAAACATCTGTATGTGTATGGGAGTGACCAGACCTCATGAAGAAAACCGCTACCTAAGGGTTCAAAACGACCTATTGGCACATATTTCATACAATTTGAAAACTTATATAAAGCAAAAGGCAGTGTTATTAAACCGTGGATAAGCCACGTAGCAGCAGTGGCTTCTGCCACAGAAAAAGGTAAAGATTCCAACCTTTCAATATGTAGCATAGAAAAGGAAGCATCACGCATTGAAAGCAAGCGTTGTTTGTCTGTCAAATTAAACGGTGCAAATAAAGAGGAAACGTTCATGTATCCCCAGGGAACTTTACCCATTTTCAGAGTCTGAAGTGTCCATGCAAACTGCATGATTGACCGTAATTGATTTTGACCATGGTATAATACTGACACTTCATCATGCACAATATCAACAACAGACGACACAATATTATCTAATGTGTAAATTCTAGAGGAAAGCACATTAATGCTATTGTCAACCACTGCAAGCACTTTCTCAAGATTCGCCTGATCAATAGCCCTAAGGCGTGAAGCAGCCTCAATCTGTGAGAATTTCCAAATTTCATTGTAAACCCCATATAACCACCTTTTCGACCTGCCACTAGCTGGGCCTTTAATGAAATCATTCAAATCCACGTCTGCATTCAGTTTGGAAAGGTGATACTTAACCGCAGGTAAAGTTGAATGTTTCAGCCAAGCTTGACACAACTTGCCCACAGAGTAAGAGGTGACAGTATGACTCAAATCAAACCGGGGATCAGATCTAACAGTCTTAAAACCGTCAGTTATATTTAAAAATCTTTTTTGGCAAGAATCAGCACTACGGTGCCAAAGCAGCCAACCCTTGGGATTCATACTGGAAATGTTAAAGGAGGAATTAAGAAGCAGAGCCTGTATATCTTTAATGGACAATTGAGTAAAATTACTCCAATTCTCATATTCCTCCAACTCCGGGAAAGACGGGGTGTTTAACCTTTTAGATGTAGCCAATCCAAAGCATGTGGTCTGGGAAATGGTTTCATTTAAAAACAACATATGATTCGGGATGAGACATGCACGGTGCAAAGCCTCAGTGCCTCGTACCTGCCAGGCCCTTGAACCCCAAACCGATTTAAGGTCTATTGTTTCCTTCCATAACTCATAGCCCCCAGTAACTAATTGATCTAGGAAGCCCTTCGAATACAACAATTTTGTATCGGTAAGTCTAACCTTGGACAGTGGCTGTTTGTGAAATTTAAAATAAAAGGACTCGGGATTGGTCTGGTTAAAGTCAGTGAAAAAAGTATACTTTTTAAGAAACGTTTCCGAACTCCCTTGTGTAGGTGCCGGGCAATGTTCCCACTGAGTAAAATTAACAGCATCCCTTCGGGAAGATGTCTTGTGTAAGAAGTGATTGCCATAATGTTGGTAACAGAACAATTCACCATAATTAGCAGATTCCAAATATAAATCCTCAGCATCAAAAGCAGCATAGTATTTTAAATCAGAAAACAAACTTTCCACAGCATTAACATCCCAATCATCAGAACGAATGTTTTGTTTCACCACATCCCCCATATTAACTCTTAGTACATTAGGAACATTAACGACTTCCGTTGGGCCATGAATCTGAAAACGAACTGCATCCCACGCGATTCCATCCAGAACAGGCCATGCTGTGATGTTAACCAAAGTCAAGTCTCTTTTTAATCTGTGTGTAGAATGTGAAGAGGAAAGTGGGGCCAAAGTTCCATTTAAATGAGTAATGCAAGTTCTCTCCTCGACATAGTGTCCATTCATAATTCGAAAAAAATAAAACACAAAACCAATTGGCATAAAAAGGTAAACCGAAAAAAGGACCAGCCAAATGTATATCCACGGAGGTATCAAAAAATGTTTTTTAAACATGCTAGCATATACCGCAATTTGAGAGGGTTTTTTCGAGGCAAGGGAAGCAGAGTCAAATGAAAATCTGGATTCCGTGGCTAAACGAGCTTGCAGGTCAGGCATGGACAAATCAGTGGGGTATGTATAGTCTGTCTCATCAATGTTAGTTCCGGGTAAATTATTTAATAATGGACTGGAAACAGCAGGTAATTCGATGGCCACTTCAGGTTCAATATTAGAAGCAGTGGGCATAATTGAATTTCTCACAATGGAAGGACAGGAAACAGCTGGTGTCATGCTAAGAAGAATCGGCCACTCTGTGTATCTTGACATTGTCAATAGAAATAAACCTGTTTTCTTTACGACCTGGAAGTGGTGGTAAAATGACTGTTCTTGTGCCCTTCACTCCAAGCACTGGGACTGGAGCTCGATAGGAGGGACCAAACTCTTTCTTGTTGTCGATCTTCTCTCGAACCAGTTCTCCAACTTGGGGTAGCCAGCCAACTACCGGGATCTGCAACGCATCATCCGATGTGGAGGGCAAATGTTCCTTTGCAAGACTGTCTCTGGTCTTTTGTAGATTCTGTAAAACATTGCAATGTTCATCTGCGTCAAAGGAAGTGGCGCGAACCACAGAGTCTAGACCGTCAAGGTCAGGGACGTACATCTTGATGCCAAAGAGCATTTCGTATGGGGTCCGCCCACCCAGAGACCTTCTAGGGAGATTATTAAGAGCACGCTGCACGCCATAGAGGTGAGCCAGCCAGTTTCTGCCAGTGCCTATAACTCGGGCTGTCAAAGATTGCTTTAAATCACGGTTCATTCGTTCAACTACACTATTACCCTCAGGTCTGTAGGGTGACGAAAACTTGACTTGGACCCCCATCGAAGTCATGGCATCCTTATACGCCTTAGAGGCGAAAGCCGGACCCTGATCCGAATGGAAGGTACCACAGGCAAAAATCCCTATAAAGATACGCAAATCTCTAATGACAGTCCGTGAATCAGCGCTGCGATGTGGCCATACCCACACAAAGCGTGTGCATGAGTCAACTGCTACTAAGATGTACTTATATGCAGTATCAGATGAAAAAGGACCGCAGTGATCTAAATAAACACAACCTAGCGGTTTATTAGAAATGTACAACTGAGTCTGTGGCGGACGCGTAGCAGTTGAAGGTTTAATCTGCTGGCATATGTCACAAAGAAGGACATAATCACGCGTCTGTTTGTACAGTCCCCGCCACCAGAAACGTAGTTGTAATTGAGTTACAGTGGCCGAGACGCCCGCATGCGCAGACGCCACACCTTCATGAGCCGCTGTAATCAAGTCTGCTCTGCGATCCGAGTTGGGAATCAGCCGTTCCCCAACATCAGGAATTGTCACAAAAGGAACCTTTTCGGGACTTAAGTGGTATTTATACTTCGAAGGGAATCCCGCAGGATGTTTACTTCCCTTCTCAGAGGCAGCAATCGCTGCCAAGATGTCGCTATCAATCTTGGTTTTAGACCTAGTAACTGCTGCAACTAAGTATGTAGATACTGCTGATTTCGCTGCTTCATCAGCAAGCGAGTTGCCAACAGCGTGAACTCCTACGCGCTGATGACCGAGAGTATGAATCACATAAACGAGTGGCAACATAGCCTTAAGCTCTGCCACTCGAACCCAGATCATTTTATGTTTTATTGTGCTACCCTTGGAATCATGAAAATCATTTTGAATCCAAAAGAACAAGTTTTCATTGTAAGACTGGACACAGTAGTAAGAATCACTTACAATTAGAGTAGTAACACTTGGATCTGCGTACTCTAACGCTAGTAATAGAGCACGAAGCTCTGCCAATTGTGCGGTGCAATCGCCCAGGGGCATCGTGTGCACTTCCCTGGAAATGAACTCATCATTCAACATAGCACCGACCACAATGGCGCATGCGGAAACGTAGGCATGTTTAGAGCCATGCGCAACCTGCGCCGACCCATCAGTGTAAATGATGCAATGGAAGTCCTCCAAAGGTCGCATAGCCAGAGGAGCAGGATGAACGAACTCATACTGCAAGTACTCTTGCGACCGTAAGGAGGCGTCAAAAATAAACATGACATCCGTGGATGACAATGACGCAGCCCACTGAATCCACCGAGGGTGCAAAGCTTTTGAATTTGGTACACTGGCTTTCGTGACTGCCTCCAAGTGAGGACAGGGTGTTACCACTAGCATGCGTTTCCCCTGAGACAGTGCTCGTTCCTTAAGAATTGCCATCTGTACAGCAGTTAAAACCTTTTCCACTGTGGGAAACCGCAACTCAGCCGAAGTGTACAAGTGTGACTTGTAAGCAATAGGTACTGTGTCACCTTCATTAAAAGTGAGGTATGTGAAACCCACCGTCCCAGGAATTATTCTTATTACCAGGTTGGTGTGGTTATCACGAGTCAGTAAATATTTAGAAGCGAGCAGATCAGCCTGCAAGGATTGCAAAATGGCTGAATGCTCAGGCCGCCAGCATGATTTTGAGAAAGTTGGTTGTATCAAAGCATACAAAGGCTTGATACGCTGGGCATATTCCGGAATGTAAGTTCTGCCGAAATTCAAAAAACCCAGCAAAGACTGTAATTTTTTCAGTGTTGTAGGAGCGCGCAATTGTGCGCATTTCTCCAAGAAGTGAGGAGCCAAACCTCTACCTTCATTGTTCAGCTCATAGCCGAGGAACAACACCGTGTGTTCTGCAATGTGCGATTTTGCAAAATGAAATTTGTAACCCATATCAGCAAAGGTACAAATTATGGAATTCACTCGACACAGATGCATCCAAATCTCGTCGTCTGTGAGATAAATATCATCCACATAAGAACATGCATCTGGATCGATTCCCTCCAACAGAGTGACTATTCTGGAGGTGAAGACTCCAGGACTATTTTTGTAGCCCATTGGGAGTCGCCGGAAACGTTTTTGCACCCCAGCGGACGTAAAACTTGTCCACTGGGAGCTAAAGTCATCCAGTCTGTGGGCATAAAAACCATTGGAAATGTCAAGCGTTGTCTTGAAACGCTTACGCACTAGACTATCCACTAGGGCAGAGCCGTGAGTATTCTGTACTGCACAGTTACGGCAATGCGAGTTCAAATGCCGATAATCCAATACCAAACGATATGATCCGTCAGGTTTGGTCACAGTAAAAAGGGGATTATTCATCGGTGACACACACGTTTCAATAACTCCCTGATATTCCAATTGTTCAAGGATTTCTGCGACGGCTGCTTTAGCTTCACGCCGTATGGGATATTGAGGCTGCGGCTGTGGCTCCGACCGTAAAGGAATTTCGTGGCATGGTGACAATTTATCCCATCCACATTGGTTGCGGTACAGAGCCGGCGCAAGAGCCCGAGCCCACTCTTCTGCAAAATGCTGCGCATGCTCAGTCGAGACTGTGTGCGCGAAACTGGGCAGGATTACCTCCTTCCCTCGCGGCGCTGCGAGCACAAAAGGCGGGGGCCAGTCAGCCTCCGAAAGCAAAATATCATATGTAGACGAAAGGTTCTCCCAAAATACCCCTCTGACAGTACGTTGTATGTCACCTTCAATTAACAGGACAATTTCAAAAAGTCTTTCAGGGGGAGCTAATCTCGTATCTGCTGTTTCTATCACAACGAACACATCAGTCGCTGTCACCCTCAGTAGTGGACGGAGCGCCTCTCTGACTATGGTAATCTCCGCCGCGCTGTCCAGCAAGGTCAGAGCCCACGTCAGATTCCGAAGCCGCGTTCTCACTATCTGTGGCATATCTATGCGCTGTTAAGGCTGCGACTTTCTTCTTCGCAAACTGCGGACGCTTAGGCGTAGAATCCTCCTGCTTCACTGCGCCGTCCGTCTGGCGGGACTGACCACGTCCTTGTTGGCCACCACGTCCACGTCCACCCCCTCCTCCTCCACCGGTCTTCGGGGCCGATGTCTCCTGAAAGGAACGAGGAGAGCGTTGATCAGAACCCTGAAATCGATCAGGTGATTTAATCATCGCGCGATCGCGCAAATCATAAACTTTGTCTGTCGGCGCAGGAGCTTGTACTGCAGGAAAAGAATCCTGAGTCTGTGTGTTCTTCTTCCCCTGTGTTTGTTTCTTAGGCCAATTTTGTTTCTTGGACTTGGGCTGGACATCTGTCACTGCAGACTGTCCCTGAGGTTGTTTTTTCTCCTTTACAGGAAAATATTTTAGACCCCTACTTGTGCGGCCAATTGTCTTATAAGCGGCCACCACAATCTTTGCTAACTGGCGGGGTTTGTCGGCATCGGGCAGAGCAGCCAAAGCATTCGACACCTGAAAGTTAACTGCATCTCCTTTAACATTGGAGAGAATGAGATCACTTACAATCTCAAAAGAACCACACAGGCGCATACCCAATTCAACCGCTGCCTCTGGACCGTGATCATTCTGAACACGTCTAATGATTTCAGGCAGGGCAGTCATAGACGGGGTGCCGAAGCACCTCGTATAAACTGCCGCAAATGTTTTTCCCCAGCTTTCACAGTCAACAAGTTCAGGAGTGATATCCTTCGGTAGAGTAATCGTTAACATTCTATGTTTATCAGCAGGAGTAGAATTCGGAAAAACCGCCTCCAGTTGATCAAACTTCTCTGCTAGCCAGAATGGGAAGTCATCGTTGTCAACAGGACGCGCACCAAAAACCGAATTAACCATCACTGGATTGAGACGCATTCCGCCTCGATCCAAGGGAACGGCCGCACCCCCCTGGGGACCACCAGGCAGGTGGCGACCGATGTATTGCACTAAAGCACGAATCACGGATATGGAAACAACATGTAGCCTGCGAATTTCTGCAAGGGTACAAGCCCCGTGATTCGGGTGCGGGGTAAAGCCACCCAACGCAGGCCAATTTGTACCTGGAATTGAGAGCGGACCTAACCTCGCTGCGGACAAAGAGTGGGGGAGGGCGCCATCAAACCAAACTCGATGCTGCCAATGATCAATAGGTATTTCCAATGCCCTGTACGGCGTATACTCAGCCGGGACATCCGAGGCGGTGTAGGAGTGGAACAAACCAGAATTAGCGTCCACAGCCGGAAACGTAACCCAAGAGTAAAACAACTCGTAAGGAAACGCCGGATCTGCACATACCACGAAAATCACAGCCATCCCATCTACTGGGACCTGGTACGTCTGAAGATGGTTGCGTACCGCTACGCGACTATGTTGCGCAATAGCCACCGCCGCCATGACAGTACTGGAAACAAGAAAACACAAAGAATACTTTGTAGCACAACTGGGTAGTAATTCAAAGAAACCGTTTAAGAATGAATCAAGCTTGAATAAAGACCTATTTCAAAAAATAGGTAGGTTTCACCGACACCCCGTTTTCCGGAAACGGATGTGAAGGGGTTAAGGCATGAACGATAAACTACTCGAGTGTCATGAAATAAGACCACCGAAACCGTTGGGCGCCATGTTGCAGGGTTTCTGTACTCACACAGAACTGTGCACAGAGGAGTGGAACCTCGGCAAATTAGGGTGTCCCAAAACTTACCTTAGCAACCAACTCACCCCTTACCGAGCTAGCTACAGTGTCTCATTGGACATATCAAACTTCCAATGTTTAGACAAACCAGAACATGAACTTACAGTACCTCAGGGTACGTGGGACTCATGAACACTCTTTCGTTATATTATCATTACAAACCAGAACATGGAGTAAAGAGGACACATGTGCATTTGAAATGTTTATTTACTAATGCCGTCTTCTCAGGCGCAGTATCTTAGATAATACAAGTATACTTATTATCAGTAGCAAAATTATCAGCATAGTTACTAAGACATAAAAAGCGAATGGTGACAGCATGTTAACATGCTGTAATGAATAAGAGTTAACAACACTTATATCTCACCCTCCCTAACACATATATTATATTATTAGCTAAGAAGGTCTCTTTGGGTTGTTTTAGGGCGGGCCCATACCTTAGTGTCCTAGCATGAAGGAATCACATCAGCATACACCAGCTCTCTCTGCATGTGCACCGCATCAATTGTGTTAACAATTCTTGTGCAAAGCAATATCAATCCCGCCTCAAGCCCAAGTTGGCAAAGGCTGCACTTGTGTTATGACTATGAAGGCGTGGAGATCAGACCTCATAACAATTCCATATCGTGTTGCTCCTGAAACTTCAGCACTCACCGTGCAGACATGGTTTATTAAACAAAACTGATATCAGAGCAATAACATATTATTCTCACATACACCACGGCAAACAACTAGGTTGAAAGCTAAGTCAACAATTAAGGGTCGTGTGCAGAAGTTGCAAGAAAGGAAAAATGGCGTTTAAATCTCAAATGTACCTATGCTAACTTAACACGATAAAAGGATATATAGGAGCTATATAACAATGATTCTCCTGGTTCCTGTCGTGCTGTGTTGAAGGCGATGCGATCATAATCCACGTCTACCTGTGCGTGGAAATGGGCACGTAGCTTCTCTTGGAGTCTTTTGTAGGTCTCTGTGTCCTTTTCAGGAAATGTTCTGATTAAGCGTCGGCCCTCATGACCTACCAGCTGGAGGAGTAGTATCAGACATTTTCTATCTCCTCGCTCACCAATTGCTTCAAGAAAATCGTCCAGTGATTCCAGCCACCTGTTCCATTCGAGACCCAAACTCCGAGTGTCCGTCTGTGTCACTGGGGCCGGCACTTCAATGCAAGGATTGGATCGTTGTGTTGCTTTTCCCACCGCCATGAGGGAGGAAGATTCTGATCGGCTACGGTCACAGGACTGTTCACTTTGCTCCCGTCTTCTTCGCTGACTCTTTTCAGCCGAGATCCTTGGTCTGGCCGTTTCCTTTGAGGTTGGTAAGCTTCGCAACTGTCTCGATAGGCGCCAGTGAATGAAACTTGGATTTATTTATTTTTTATTTCAGAATGGCCACCACTTAGCTACACCATGCGTGACTCGCTTTCTTTAGAGTCGCATGTTAGCTGCAGGTGATTGTTGGCTCTTTCGCGATGGTGCCTGACACACTTGACAACTTGTTCACTCATGTGTCTCTTTCTGGATTGGTGCAGGTTATCCAATCACTTCGTCGATGAGAGACTTCCTTGACATTCATCTACTCACACTTCTGCATCATTTATCTTCTTAGTTAACGTTACTTTTAACTGTTTGTCTCCACGTAGTGCTGAACATTTACTTTGGCACTTGTCTTTGCTCGTGCTCGTTACATTCGGATCTGCATTTGCTTGTGCTCATTCTATTGCGCTGTTGTCTTCGCTTGGTCCTTGTATTTGCTTGTGCTTGTTTAATTTGGCTGATGGATATTCTTTCATTCCGTTTGCCACTTGCGTTTATCAATGTTTGCTCCTTCAAGTTTGCTAACATTTGTTTATTTACATTTGCCAATGCTTGCTTCGCATTTACCAATGCTTGTTTGCTTGCTTTTCCAATGCTTGTTTTGTGCTTGCAAAGGCTTGTGTACTTGCCTCTTACCTTCGCCACTGCTTGTTCGGTCTTTGCCACTGCTTGTTTGCTTGTTTCTTGCCTTTGCCAATGCTTGTCCTGCATTTACCAATGCTTGATCACTTGTCTCTTGTCTCCGCCAATGCTTGTTTGGTCTTTGCCAATGCTCGTTCGCTTGCTTCTTGCTTTTGCCAATGCTTATTTTGCATCTACCAATGCTTGTTTGCTTATATCTTGTCTTCGCTTGCTTCTTGCTTTTGTCAATGCTTGATTTTCATCTACCAATGCTTGTTTGCTTGTCTTCGCCAATGTTTGTTTGCTCTTTGCCAATGTTTGTTCGCTTGCTGCTTGCTTTTGTCAATGCTTGTTTTGCATTAACCAGTGCTTGTTTTGCATGTACCAATGCTTGTTTGTCTGCTTCTAGCTTTTACCAATGCTTGTTTTTGCATTAATCAATGCTTGTTTTGTCTTTGCCAAAGCTTGTTTCTGCACGCTCTGCTTGGACTGACTCTAAGATGGCCGCCTCCACACTTCACAAGGGGATGTCTCTTCGGCCGCCTGACTTCAAGATGGCCACCGTTTTGGAAGTCTCGTCCTCCACGAGATTTGATGCCATTCACTCTCCAGGCTATCTTCAGGCTCACGAGATTCCTCAGCACTCACCGGCAGCCGGTCCTTCCCAGGCAGCAATGTCCCATCGACAACTCTCACACTCCTGGGCTACCAAAATGTCCAGGTCGGATCAGGGTGAGCTCCCGACTTTGTTTCTTTTAGTCGCGTGCCGTTTTGCACGCATCGGGGGTGAGTTTTTCAGTTTTCTCGCGCACCGGCGCTCTTCTGTGTGCACTTTCACGAGGCTTCACCAATGCCTCACACGCTCCTTGGTGACCGGAGCAACAGGGTCAGATCGGGGTAGGCTCCCGATCTCCTCTTCAAACACGCACTGCTGGGCACACACCCGGGGTGAGCTCCCGGTTCTTTTTGGCACGAAACAGCGGTCATTCCTCACGTGCTGCCCAGGGACAGGGACGCTTCCTCTCAGGTGTTCAGGGATGGCAGGTTGCACTATCCCACCTTCGTCGCCAGCTGTCGTGTCCTGTTCCCAATAACGACAGACACATACTTGATTTTCAAAGGAGCTTTATTATGCACCTCTTGTCTCGCCCATGTCCCTATTCTAACTGCCCCTTTCCTATCTCCGCTCCTCCTCTTCCTCTGGCCCCCTAGCTCCGCCCACTCCCAACTACTAGAATGCACCACAACCTTACAGGCGCATTCTTGCTTTGTTGTGTGAAAGGCTAACATTACTCAGTTGCGGCTCGCAGGGGGGGTGGATGTCGCGTGGGGGGGGGAATTAAATATAAAACAAAACTTACCTCACCGTCGGTCCGGGTCCGCGCCACCTCTGCTCTCCTTGGTGCCTTCACGTCACGAATGGCACTTGACTGGCAGCTCCTCTCAGCCAATCCTGGTGCTGCTGCAGTGCCAGGATTGGCTTGGGGCACAGGTTACTCTTCGCCCACAGCACGCTCATCAAGAGACCGAAGGGCTCCTAATGGGCATGCGCAAAAAAGTGCCAACACAACTGCGCATGAGTGGGCACGGGTAAAAAATTCGCCCTCCGTCCCCACTCATGCGCACTTGTGTTGCTGCCTGTTGCCCTGGTGACAATCATGTCAGTCAACATGATGCCAGACCGCCCACCCCCTTCAGACTCTGAAGGGGGTGGGCGGTCTGACATCATGCTGACTGACATGATTGTCAGTTTTCCCGCCTTGCCGTCTTTGAACTTAAGTAAACTGATTCAGTTTACTTAAGTTCAGAAACGCAGAGGGAGCTGTGGGCGCCTGAGGGCGGGGGGCTATGCCCCCACGCCCCAATGGACGCGTCGCGCCTGCCTTCTGGAGGGATCCCTTGTTTTCTTGTATACTACTGACTTCTAATAATAATGGCATGCTTCATTGTAGGACATGCGTCAACATCCACCATATTATAGTAAGTACAGTGGTGAAGCATTGTCATAGAGACTATATATATAGGGCTCAAAAACAGGTTAAAACCGTCTAGAAAGGATTATAATAAAGACGTAAGTAAGCTGGGAGAAATATTAGCAGAAGAAAACTATCCATATGATACTGTAAAAGAGTCTAAAAGCAGGCAAAGACTAATAAAAGAGACACATTGCTAGAAACAAATTCCCAAAGAATGTAGGTTAATTTGTGTTACAATGTATGGTACAGCATCTAATGCCATCAAAAAGATAATCAGCAAACATTTTGAATTTAAATTGTCTGTCCCTGCCTAAAACAAAGATTTTGTTTAAGAAAAGCACCAATATCAGGAATATACTTCTACACACTCGCCCTCAAGAACATATGAAACAAATAGAACCAACACTATCAGGCCTCCAACCTGTAAAAGGGTATTACCCTTGTGCGAACTGTAGCCTGTGCCATATCACAGGCACTACAAAAACAGTGGGCGTCGCCCTATAATAGCCTTGCACTTTCTGTCATTATACAGCATGTAACACTGAGACCATCATATATTTGATCATATACCTGTGTGGGCTTTATTATGTGGGTATGCCAATGAGAAAGATGAGAGTGAGGATAACAGAAAACGAGTTATGTTCACTTAAAAAATATTATGACAAAACTAACCTCACATTTCCTGGACTAAAATCAGACAAAAGACAATCTGAAGTGGAGTGTATTTGACAAAGCAAATAATATCTCTATCAGTGCTAAGAATCTGAAGACTTGACTTCTTAAACGCAAAAAACAATGGCTATATAAGTTAGGAACTCACATAACCGGGTTGAACAATGAGATTTCCTTGGCACTATATCACTACCATATGAATGAACTGTAGTCAAGGTACCCGAGGACCTTACAATGACTGAATTGAATAATGGCCTACCTGGCATTACAGTAATTATTGATGAACCTATCCATCCCGGGAGGGGGATGCTTCTCCCATGTTAATCAACTTGAATAAAAGAAATGTAAAATCCTCCTTTCTACGATGTTCCCTGGTGGATTTGCGGTGGACAGGAGCTAACCATATGCTTGGCATGACGTTTCTAATATATGAGGTGTGTTTTTAGCACATACCAAACAATATCACCATTGACTGAATTCTTGTGTTTGGTCTATAACACTAATATACCATTCAATCGGATTCAAATGGTTAGAGGATGGTTATTTCCTCTGGTATGACCTCTAATTTTGTTCCCCTAAGCACAGTAAATTATTTTTCTGTCCAGGGGAGGCACACAAGGAGTATAATATGAGACGTGTTGACGTCTACAGGAGAGATGCAGTTCCTATGCAGTCTAGTTAGTTTTGGGATTGAGAGAACCAAATAGTACATGTAACGTCATACACTATATTACGTGCTGATGTCAAACCAGGAAACGGGCTCCAGGCACAGTCGCGACCGAGGACAATTTTACAATCGAAAGCAACTCATAGGGAACTAATGAAGGGAAAGACAAAGCCGATTCTGTGGCATTGAACATTTGACGGAGTAAACTGGTAATAGGGGAACTCTCTCTCGAGGTGTTGTCATTATGTGCCATTTGTTCTATACGATATTAAGAAACTACATGGAAATGCGTGTCGTTTCTGTCTTATGTATTATACCAATGGAGGACCCCTAACTGGTCATAATTCGAGCAGGTTCTCTAAAATACGAGAGGAGCTTTTGTTGTCCCCAACCCCCTACTTCAGAATCATTTTATGGGTCTACCCTCTGGGAATTTATTCAGCCAAACAAATTAGGCTGGCTACTTAATGACCTTTATGTAGACCTATCCATATTAGATTCCCCAATGCTCTCTTGGAGCTAACCCATGGTATTCATTCCCACTTATGGGCTGATTACAAGTCCGGCAGTCCAAGGACCACCAGACTCACGAGGAGCAGCCATGACGGTCTCCCCACCACCCTGTTATGAATTGGACGATGGGACTGCCGCAGCCCCACCACAGCCGCCAGGGAACCACTGTTCCTTGGCGGTGTTGTGGCAGTCAGGAGGCATCCATATGCTTGGCGTGACTGCCGAGGTCCTGCTAAGCATATGAGGAGTTTCCACTCCGCCAGGGTTTACATGGCGGTTCCTACTCCATGTAAACCCTGGCGGAGGAGTAATAAAGGGGGTTTATTCAGCTTCAGTGTTAGCACACATACTATGTTGCAGCTCCACCGTCTCCCCAGCACTATACAAAGACATGACTCTCATTCAAAAGCCTTCTCGCAAACTAGCAGCTGAATTTTATGCTCTTCACGCAGCACAAAGTGCTGTGCAAGCCACACAGTTTCTTCCTCATTTTGTTGACCAAGACCTTTGGCTCTAGGCTCCTGCTGCACATCTTCAAGTCTGCACTCAGCGGAATGTCTAAGCTTTCATTCATTTTCACCTCTTCCCTGTCAGCCAGCGTGACAACCATCTTTATCATCAGATTAGCAGCAATGTTGTTCTTTGTGCTCTACAGATGATGACACCACTGTACCGTCATGTGCATCAATGTAGCTAATGTTAGCCAACACTGTAGGTGTATCATGGCTGCTGCACCTTTCTAAGGCTACTTTACTGAACAAACCCATGGAGTTAAAGGCCCTTCCTTATTGGCTTCCAGAGTGTACTTCCCTTCCTCCCTTCATCATTAACTTACCTCTTGAATGCTCCACCTTTCTGCACCTTCATCATTCTTCCCTTTTGTCATCACTGCTGGTCCACAGTGCTTTCATATTAATACATCTGCTGCTGACAGCATTTGCATTTCTCAACATACCTGAGACTCCGCTACCGTTCTCTGCTTTAGCATCTTGCACTGCCCTGCTCAGCCCATGCCAGCTGCCACATCCACTTGCACAGTGGGATCCCTATCAGGGGAGTTTCATTTGTCTTTGGTTGTTCTCTGTGTTTCTTTATCGGTGTCATCAGACCTACCTGTGCATCTGCCCACCACAGCCTATGCTGTGTTGCATTAATCTTTCCTCCATTTCTATTGGCTGTAGTGTATGTTTCCTGAATTTACCAATGCTTGTTACTCCTCTGCTTCTCTTACTAGTTGCCTGCTGCTAAAATACTGTTAACATCCGCTTTGGTGGAACTATATTTTCATAAAGTCTTGCCTGGAATTGGCTCAGGTCCTTTCTCGAGGGCTGGGCCCAGCAGATCTGGCTGCCTCCATCTGCCTCTCTTCATCAGGATGTGACGAAGTCCCTCAGGGGTCCGCCCTCAGTCCCCTTCTTTTTAATATTTATGTGACCCCCTCGTCTATCTGGCTGAGAGTTTGGGAGCTAAGTTGATGGCTTACGCCGATGACACACAGCTGCTCTTTACCTCGGACAGTGATGACAATTCTGTTACCGTAGTTCATTACTGTCTCTCCTCCATTTTTAGGTGGCTCCCGGGTGCTCAACTAAAATGCAACGAGGAGAAATCTGAGTTTGCTGTTTGGAAAATTCCCTCCCAGGTTCCAGGAAGCTCTGTGGCCACCTGACTTTCCCCTGCCCTCCTCTGAAGAGAAGCCGGCGAAGAACTTGGGGGTTTGGTTCGACGAGAGTCTTTGAGTCTCTTTTCACATCACGAAGCTTGCCAGTACCTGCTTTGGCCTTCTCAAGACTCTAAGAAAATTCTTTCTTCTCCTGCCCCAAGCAGCTAGAGAAACGGTCACTTGTGCCCTCATCCTGTCATGGCTGGACTATTCCAATGCACTTTACATTGGCATTCTGGCTACCTGATGAAAAAGCTGCAGGTTGTCCAGAATTCGGCAGCCAGACTTCTGCTGGGCATCTCCACCAGACATAGCGTGCGGCATCACCTGCGCTCCCTTCACTGGCTTCCCGTAGCAGAACGGGTAAAGTTCAAATCGCGGGTCGTAGCCCACCGTACCCTTCATGGCATTGGCCCATCTTATCTGTAAAAGCATTTTACCTTCTACGTACCCTTCAGACTGTCGTGATTGGCATCCCTCCAACTCGCAGTGGTTCCCTGATTTCAGTTCCAGGGGTTGGGAGGCAGGTCTCTGACCCGGAGGGCTGCGGCAGCATGGAATGCACTTCCCCTGGCTTTACGCAGTATTGAAGACATGTCAGCTTTCAAGAAAAATCTTAAAACGTATCTTTTCATCTGCTAGTCTCCTGCTCCCCTAAAAACATCGTGCCGGGACACTCATGAGTAGCTGTGCAGGTTATAAATCCAAATAACATAACATACCATAACATTTACTCTTGCATTACAATTTAACACCCAGAGAGATTAAGTGATTTACATAGAATCACAGGATGTTGCGGCGACACCGAGACTCAAACAGGGATCCCCAGCTCTTGATTCAGCAGCTCTGGCTGCCGTGCCACATCCTCTCCACTCCTGTGTTATCTGTCAGGGAACTCTTTCCTTCTCCCGGAAGATGATTGATTAAAACAGGTCCTATTAATATATAGGCGAAACCAATGCATTACCAATGCGTGTATCAGAGGCAGGTACATCTCAACAAACTCTGTTGTCATTAGAAATATCTGCGCATCTTGTTGTTCAGCATTTCATCCAGCCCGGGACCACAGCCATTATAATAAGTCTACAGTTTCACCGATTTCTTGGTGTTTTTCGCACGGACTTTTCCACCTTATGACTCTGAACCAGGGTTTAGTCCAGTACCATCACCAGCATCACTGCCTTCCCTTTCACGGTTTGTGCATCCAACAACTTAGGCTGGATTTGCTGCTGTATAGCTGACATTCTTTTGTGAATTCAGTTTGTGTTCAACCAGCGTCTCTTTCTTGCAGCTCTGCATACCCTTTACTTTCGGCGGGGCATATGTCAATCTATTCACAAGAGTTGGTGTAGAGTAGCTGTTGCCCCCCTCCCATTCCCCCACAGGGATGTCATACATTACAACATTCATTACATCACATGACATATGAAAATATATACCTGGATATGGTGTCCCTCTACTATGGGATAGCATTCTGCTAATTACTCTTGCTAATCGTCTTTCAATTCGTCAAGTATAAGCCTACAACGCCTAACAATGTGTGTTGAGTGCATACTGTTATAGCGATGTGGTGTGACTAATACAATGTGCTCTCATAGAAAAAAGTTAACGTATAATCATAATTAGAATAAGAACTGTTAACATGCTATTGACTAAAAGTTTTTATGATTTACATCTGTGCAAACTCGCTAACAATCAATTCCTACGCAACTGAGCAAAGTAAGAGGTTACCCTAAATTAGAGTATAATAAACATTAATGGTCCGATTACGAATCTGGTGGTCCACAGACTGCCAGACTCATGGAACGCAGTGGTGACTGTCTCCCGACTCCCCTATTATGATTAGGGCAATCGGACCACCATTACCCTGCCACCAGGGAACCGCAGTTCCCTGGCGGTGTAGCATCGGTCTGAAAACCGCATTATGCTTGGTGGTAATGCAGAGATCCCGCCAAGCATATTACGAGTTTCCTCTCCGCCTGTGGTGTCATGGAGGTTCCTACACCATGAACACCGTGGCAGACAGGAAACACAGGGGGACTGCAGGGCCCCCTGTGCCTTCTTTGCATTGGGGATGCATGCAGGGGGCACAGCATGTGCCCCACTATGTGAATTCACTCCAGTTCTTGCATGGCATAGACTTTTCAGTCCATGCCGAGCATGGACTGTTTTTGGCTTTCCCACTGCGGTGCTCATTTTCAGAGGGACCACAGGGGAATGCCAAAAACCAGCACACCTAACAGGAGGACACACTTAGGGGCCGATTAGGATGGTGCTCGGATTGCCCCCGCCGGGCTGGCGGTAGCCACCGCCGGCCCGGCGGGGGCAATCCGTCCACCATCCTCAGTGAAATGACCCCCCGCCACATTAGGATGGCTGGGGGGTCCGCGGCGGACGGGAAGACCGTCCGCCGCTTTTCCGCCAGTCTGCCTTTGCGACCGGTGGAAAAAGTACATATTAATGGTGGTGGTGTCTGCGAGACACCACCAACCATATTACGATGCCTGCGGACCCATGCCTTTCCACGGCAGCATTGCCGCCGTGGAACTGCATGCGGTCTTTGCTTTGGGGGCCCGTTGCGGGCCCCCTGGGTGAAGGGGGGGTGGAGGGTGCACATGGGAGGTACCTATGGTACCCCCCTGCATTTCAATGAACAACATGGCAGGCACCACGCGGTGCCTGTCATGTTGTGCTTTGAAACGCACAACATGCATTTTTAATATTGTGGCGGGCGACGCTTTCAGCACCACCCGCCACAATGTTAAAATTGCGGGATGCACCCGCCACTGTGGCGGGTGCATCCTAATACCGAGGACAGGACCACCGCCATTATGGCAGACGGTCCCATTGTCCGACAGGATGGCGGACAGACAAAGTCCGCCCATCATCCTAATAGGCCCCTTAATCTGGTGGGCTGTGTGACCACAGCTTTAGTGGTGCAGTGGCGGAGGAGACTCAGCGATGCACGCCAAAGTCATAATCACGCCCTATTGTTTACTTATTCAGGATTGGTCAGTGAACTGAATAGGTTCTGCAGGTCTTTTGTCCTCTTCGTATCTCTCCTTCAAATAGGTAAAGCCTAGAGGGAGAAGACTGTTAGTTTTCCATTTTTCCAGAGTGATGGCTATGGTCCAGTCAAGTCAAATCATGCTTTATTCGGCTGCAAAACAAACATGAAGTGCGCATATACAGTACAAAGACAAGGTATTCCTAGAAACAATTAAAATCAGTTTAAAAACAAATCTATAGCAAATATAAAAGCTGGTAAAAACATTAGACTATATCCAGAGTCAATATCTCTTTCTGGTACGCAGTCAACATGTCATATAATTTAACAGTGCATGACATAGCTTCGGAGTTCCCAGCTGCTGTGAGAGCAAGAGAGCCATCTTATGTGAACCAGTATTAAAACTGAGGAGAAAAGGAATTAAAAAACGTTTCCTATGAGTAAAGTAGAGTTTACAGAAGAGGCTAAAGTGCAGAGTGTCTTTTGGGATCTACCATCGCAGGGGCATACAGGAAAAGCCAAAAACAAGCTCCTTGTATTGGAAAAGCCACTTAAAAGTGAACAAGTTTAAAATGTAGTGTCGTAGGGAGAAACCTGAACCATTCGTTGTGCATCCATTGCAAATGCATCTCTGGTACAATAGACACATTAATATTCCAGTGAGGTAGTACCGGGTGCCTTGACTGCAATTTGTTGTTATAGACATTAAAAATCTTTATAAAAAACAGATCTTTAACTGTGTGAGTGACTAAATGTGGGGACTCCTCAGGGTTTGAATACGAGTCAGGGTTCCCTAGCTCATTTAAGTTTTCTCTAATATAAGTTAACCATGGGATTCTCCTGACATTCTCTAATGCTGAACAATCCCTTAACACTGGTTTTGTAAGGTGAGTTTCAGATTTCCTCCAGGGCCTTAGCCTTAGCAATAAGGCTTGCATTTTAATATAATGTTTAACGAATCCCAAGCCCACCGAGGCATGACAACAAATAGAAGAGGAGGTTTGTGGGAGAGTAAGAAGTCTTTGGATAAAACAATTATCAATCGTTTGTACAGGGCCGGCATCAATATATTCCCATAATCCTGCAGCAACTGTACAGGCAAACATTTACTTTTTTTAATCTGGACGAATTCCCTGACTCATTTGTGTCCAAGCCTTTGGGCTAACCGGATTACAGTTCCAATAGATTTCTGAAGTTGGAGTGATCTAATTTTTAGAAGAGATTTCCAGTTAAAGTGTGTGCCAAATGGAATTCCCAGATATGTGAAAATAGGGACCTTAGCTACCTCTTTGCCTGAGATTCTAAATTTCTGAGATTTAGTAAATGTGGGGCCCTATTTCATAGAAATGATTTTAAAAGGTTTGTCTTCAAACCCAAATCAGACATAAAAGTGTTAAAAGCATTCAACAGAATCTGAAGTCCGTTGGCAGTTCAGGTTATTAAAACTGCAGAATTCGCATACAAAAGAACTGTAATGGAATGAGAACCTATATTAGCCATATCTTTACCCCTCTTACACAAAAAATCTTCCAAACCATTAATGTACACAAGAACAGAAAAGGTGCTAAAACACACCCTTGTCGCACACCAACACAAGCATTTATTTTATTTTATAAGGTAACCCTCTTTACTATACCGGGTCTTGGCAGATATTTGCCAGTGTAACTGGCATAGTAGGTGAATAATGACCCGTCACATCTCATGCCTTCCATAATGTTATGTAACTTAGGCCATTGCACTGAATCAAAGGCACAGGTGAGACCCATGAAGGCTAAATGCATAGATTCTCTCTTTACCTTTTTGTGTAATAAAGTAAAGGAACCCTAGTTGGCCTCTGACAAGACCTTATTCTCATATGCACATATTTCAGGTTTAGATAGTATCACTCTACCCAAGATTTTAAAGGTGCTATCCAGCAATGAGATAGGGCAGTAACAACTGGGCTGGGGTTTGTCCCCCTTTTTGAATATTGGGAAAACAACTGCCTCCGGTCATAATGGAACCAGCAGGCCTACTATGGCAGCTTTTAAAACCCTCATAATAATTTGGGCTCGAGAAAGGGAGATCGTCTTTAAATAGATCCACGGTGATCCAATCCAGACCTGGTGATTACCACGACAGGCTACTTGTGATAGCCAGATTCATGTTGTTAATGTTGATATGACTGGCTCAGAAGGATGGTTGCTTTTTGGTCATGGGTGGGTGCTTCATTATGGGGCCGTTCTAGGTTCTCTGGACATGGTTCGAAAATTTTGGAGAAGTGGTCTACCCATTTATATGCTGATCCACCTACTGGGTTTGGCTGTGATTAACTAACTCCTGGTTGTGGTCAACCAGTTCCTTTATAAAAACTGCCACATCAACTTAGCTCCACTTAATTCTAAGCCCCCTATTTTTCGTGAATTCAGTAGCTTTTTACATCGCGCCTGAGTATCAATGAGTTTGGCTTCTATTTGAAGATATAATATGAGGGGATTGTGGTTGCTAATGCAACTTGGAATCACCTTGTGATTTATAAAGAGAGGGATTAAATTAGATGAAAACAAAATATAATCAATGACAGTACCCGAACCCATACCATGGGTTGTCCCTCTGCGCAGGGCAATGCTTTTCATGTTCAGGGGTGATTTGAGTGGGATTAATATATAAGTCCATCTGGTTCAGAGATGATAGGGGTTCACACCTATTAAAAACTAGTAGCTGGTTGGATTGAAGCAATCCAGTACAAGGATATTTACTTTTGACAATCTGGGTTGGGTTTTTTTGTTTTTAAGATGTTTTTATTGACATTTTTCAGACATGAAAAAAGAGCACATTTGCCACAATAAGATAGTACATATTATGTCTATTCAATAAATAGTATGCGATACATCAGTGGCAAATTCGCTAACAATCTCTAAAACAGCAACAATGCAGGGTTACATGAGCAGAAAACCCAGGTGCTATGGGTTACCCATATATGCCAGCTGGTACATTTCTTAAGAATAGTGCTAAAGCATTTTAATATGTGAGTTGAGGGTGTAACAGCAGATAGGATAGTGTTTGCCAAATGTTTTTGGGTTGGGAGGCGAGGGATATTAATGTTGCATAAACATCACTAGTGGTATCGCAGTACATCAGGGCGTGGGCCCCTCCCAGTGCAAGGAAACCTGCCTCTTATCCAGCAATAAGGCGTCAGCAGTAAAGCTATGTATTCCAGTTCCCAGTGGACGGACAAATCCCAACAATGCCAGCAATGGGGAGGGCGAAAATTCTGAGTCTACCATCAATGTCTGATGGCCAAAGATCGCTACCCAAAAAGCTAGGACCAAGGGGTAATTCCACGCCAAGTGAATGAAGTGAGCACTTGTTGCCGCACATTTCTGGCAGCTGACAGGCCTAGTGGGGTCCATTTTAACAAGAAGTGTGGGGGTGACATAGGCCCTATGTATGTATTTAAAGTGAAGAAGCTTGTGCTTGTAGCTGTTGGAAATATAGGGAGTTTGCTCGCAGCTAAATGTCCACATCTTGTCTGCCAATGGATGCTCCAAATCCACCTCCCAAGCCGCCCGCGCACCCAGCCCGCCCCCATGCAAAGAATCTGGGCAAGGTAGTACAGTTGGAAGGCTAAATGTGTGCTATTGGGCAATGTAATTATTCTGGATAAGGGAGGGAAGTCCTACGGTTCCAGCAATGAGGGGCGTATTGCCGCAATCAGAGAGGCCCTAGTTCAGTGTATAAGAAATTTGTCCACCATGTCCGCGACCGATCGCACCTGACCCTCCTTAAACGCTTCCCCCACAACGCAAATGCGGCAGTAGGAGAGCACATGCTTTGTTAAACTTTCAGTGGTCGGGGGTACCCACTTATTATTCGGTAATGGTAAATGCGGGGAGTATAGATCGTCAGCCTTCAAATATTGACAAGTATTTCCCAGGCCCAGCATGTAGTCTGTAATGTGTGGATTTCCATTGGTGTTCTCGTGAGGCCCTACGGTAAAATAGCAGAGAGGGGGTAGGGTCGTGACTGGGAATGCTTGGGTTTTAAGTACTGCAGTCGCGCATCAGGGTGGGACCAACAATAAGCATAGAGTGCCTGCGCTATGAAATAATACAAGTAAAAATCTGGCACTCCAAAACCGCCTCACAAAAAAGGCATTGTGAGTGTCTGCCTTCCCATCCTGGCCCGCCCCCTAGCCCATACTATCCAAATTAACAAGCCCTTAAGTGTAGCAAAAAAAAATGTTGTAAGCGGAATGGGAATATTTAAGAATAAATAAAGTAAGCGTGGTAAAACACCCATCTTGATAATAGCTATTCTGTGAGCAATTGACAAAGGAAGCATTATCAAGAGGTCAATTTGTGTGGATAAGCGGTCCATGGCAGGGCCGTAATTAAGACGGATGACTTCAGAGGCAGTTCGATGCAGTAGGATATCAAGATATCTAGGGGGCTCGTCGCACCAACGTAGTGGGAAGTCAAGCGTGAAGGGCAAAGTAGCATCAGTCAATGGGAAGACCTCTGATTTAGCCCAGTTAATGATGAGCCCAGAGAAAGCTCCAAAGGATACCACCTCCTGTGTTACTGGAGAGAGGTTAATAATCGGGTCACGTACGAATAGAAGAATGTCATACGCATATAATAAGGCCAGTAGGGGCTCCTGGTCAAATCGAATTCCCCCTGGATGTGGCGTTCCTGTAGATGCCTTACCAGCGGCTCCATGGCAATTATAAATAAAAGGGGCGAGAGAGGGCACCCCTGCCTGGTACCTCGCAACAGTAGAAACTGTTCTGTGAGCTCTCCATTGAGGTGGATGCACGCCACAGGATCGGTGTACTGAAGGCAGACTAGGGCACTGATGTTGCCAGGAAAGCCCAGTTTGTTGAGTGTTGCATACAAAAAAGGCCACTCCTAAGAGTCAAAAGGCTTTTCGGCGTCCAGAAATATCACAGAGGCTGGACGTTCGGGGTTAATCTTGTTAATGACTGCAAATATCATGCGTAAGTTGACTGCAGTCAACCTGATGGGGAAAAATCCTGTCTGAAGTGGGGAAATAATCTGATCGATTAGGAGTGATACACATGTCGCAAGCACCTTTGCCAAGATCTTATAATCTTGATTTAGCAGATATTAGGGCCTATAGGAGGCACACCTATCAGGCAGCTTGCCCGGTTTGAGCAGAAAAGATACAATAGCTTCACGCATAGTGCGGGGGAGCGCACCCAGGGGATGAGGGACCAGCAGGCTTTTATACGTGTTATATAAGACACTAGTAAGTTCGTCCGTAATGGGGGTTGCAGGATCCATCAAAGTCATCAATGGCTTGTGATATATTTAATTGACGCCAATAGGTGAGGCTAGGAATTGCTGGTTATCCCCCTCAATCAATACCATAGCTATCTCATCCAAGTAGGCGGAGAGGGTATGGTCGATTTGTGGAGAGCTTGTAACATAGAGCCGGGTGTAGCAAGAGAGCAAAGTAGTGTGCATGTCCTGGCCTTGAGTGACCTGGGTACCATCATCTAATTGCAGTTGCGTGATTTATGCAGCCTGTCACCGGAGACTAAGTAGTCTAGCCAGTGTCTGTCCCAGTCTCTGCCCCTCTCCATACACCGGGCACGCGTGTACTTTCCCACATAAGCCGTCTCATGAGTGGCGATATCCTGGAATTCCTCCAGGAGTTTCGCGCACTGATGCAGTGGAAGCGGCAAGCCCTCCGAGGTTGCCTGAGTGTCAGGACCCCGCAGCGCCCTCTCAGTGACATCTAGGTCCCAACGTATAGTGCGTAGAACTCCTGCCTGTTTGGTGATACAAATGCCTCAGATGTACTCTTTGAATGCTTCCCATAGAGTACCATACTGGGACACTGAGCCCGTATTAATCTCGAAGTATTCTCGCTCTCGAACACCGCATCGAGCAGAGCATCTGGTGGAAGCCAACATAGTCTGTGTGGATGTGCAATACTGGGCAGAGCCAGTATTAATGTAGCTGGTGAGTGGTCGGACAGTGTGTGGAGTAAATTATCTGTTGCCTGTGAATTTATCAAAGGTCTGGAGTTAGATACCTATGATCTATGTGAAACCATGTAGCATGTGGAGCTGAATAAAAGGAGAACCCTGTATCAGTCGGATGATGGTGCCACTAGGCATCAGTCAGCAGGTGATGATGCAGTAGGTGCCGGGGATCTTCAGCCGAGTGCGGTTTAGTGATGCTGTCTGCACCAGTAGTGTTGGAGGAAAGCTGTAAGAGTCAATGGGAATGCCAGACATATGGGAATATAAACCAGTTAAAAAAAACGGGTGCATAAACATTAGGGGTTTATATATTGATTATGAGTATGTGCTTCACACCTAAACTACCCGCCACTAGTATATATATTCCCTCAGGATCCTTAATTACCTTGTGGGCATTGAATGGCAGTGTTTTTTGGATCTGAATACACACACCATGGGTGTAGGTGCTGTAACTGGCGAAGATCTGTTGATGTCCCAGTTTGATGCAAAGCGAATGTTAGAGAGCCGTGCATAGTGAGTCTCCTGCAGTAGAGCTATATGTGTCTTGTGTCGAGTCAGATAGGCCAAGACTTGCCTCCCTTTCCGAGGATTTGATAGACCCCTCACATTCCATGTCATGCCACACTGTTCCATTGCCCCGCCCCTCCACTTTACCCTTTCACAGAAGCTATGTTATTGAACCTGTAAAAATGTTAATACATACAGCATAAGGGAGCCAGCAGTTGCGTAACTTGATATCCTGCATTTTTAAGTCTAACTTTAAACGATAGTATAACATTCCCCCCACCCATATCGGATAACCCCCAACAGATATCTGGTGAATCACCATACCCCACAGTTAAAAACGTTGGAGATCTCCTAGGGGGAGGGCAACGCCCAGAGTGGGCCACTTATTATAGCACAAATATTGCACTGATTATATGTAAATATAATTTGAGAATAGCAGCGAACAGAATGACTTTAATAAAGGATGTTCCATCCCGTCGACTTGTCACAAAACCAAACAACACAGATATGATAGGGACTCAATATCGGTGTGTAGGTCATTGGTCCGTCACACAGACAGCAAGCACAAGCGGGGAGAAACAAAAAAAAGTCATGTCCCAGGAGGAGGACTTGTGTTCAGTTTGTACTGCTTCCAGAAATTAGTAGCATCTGTGGGAGTGTCAAAAATATGGGTATTTCCATCAACTGGAATGCGAAGACGCGCTGGGTACAGCATGGCATAGCGGATGTTCGCTTTTTTCAACACGCGGTTAATGTCTTGAAACTTGCGTTGAGCCTCCTGCACCACCGGCGTGAAGATGGGATAAAGTGATTGTGACATTCCTTGATATTGTAGATCCTCAACCTCCCTGGCTCTGCTTCGGGGGCCAACTGCTTGACTGAAAATGTCCCAGAGAAGGGGTGTCTTCCAAAGAGATCCTGAGTAGCCGCTCCACATATGACTCCATGAGGCCTGTGTTAATGGATTTGGCCGCCCTGTTGATTCGCCGGTTATTGAGGCATGACCTTGCCTCCAGGTCTTCTGCTTTTGAGGCTGTAGTTTTGAGGAGGCTTTCGACTCGTTCTAGATGTTTCGCCATGGTTGCCTGTGCATCCTCTGTATCAGAAATCCACTTTTCGGCAGACTCCATGCGGGCCTCGTGTTGTTCTAGATGGCCATGCATGGTATCAAGGCACGCCGCCATATTATCAAAATGTGCGTCAATGGCCGAAATCTAGCATGTAGCTCCACCATTATGGCTGCCATCCGTCCATATGGGGCTGTTCACCTTCAAGTGAATCAGTGTGATCAGGGTGATCACCACGGGCAGCAGTGTCGCCGCTCTCCCGCCTGGGAGTTTTGGTGGGCTCAAATGGCATTTGCCGCTGCATGTGTCCCCTGACCCATAGTAGGGCAGGTGAGGTTTGGCAGTGGTCGTGAGACACAGGCACCTGATAAACAAATGCAAGGGGTGCTGGGCAAGATCACCACAAGTGGAGGAACTATGGTGTATGCTACTGCAAATGTAGAATGAACAGTGCCCAGCCGCTCCCAGAATTCAAAGGAGGATCGTTAGTTTTAAGCTATGTTGCCGAGATCCCCACAGTTGGGGCGCACTGTGAAGAGGCCAGGCCAATGGCGAGAGTTGTGCTAGATACTCTCCCAGTGCAGGTGCTAGGGAAACAGACAATCTTTTTTTTTTTAAAGAGCTAGGTGTACAAAAGGGTGGGCGATAGAAAAAACACAAGTAGATGTGCTTTAACATTGACATGTTGATTTATGAGGGAATAAAGACAGTAAAGCATTGCTCTGGTCAATTAAGGTTTTATCAAGTTAAAAATAATGCAGTCCCCTTTAGAGGTTTTTCGAGATTGTCCATATCCACGATACTCTTCTAACTGTCAAAATCTCATCATAAAGGTTACATGACCACCCGGAGTGTTTCCTAAGCCAATGGACTATTTTATTCAAGAGAGAGGCATTCGTTTCTGGGACTTTTTCAAGTGCAATAATATAAGGAGTACATTGAGGTGGAATATGGGGGTAGGTACCAAGAGCATTATTTTGGCTGGAAACACAATTCGGTTGCATATGCAAAGACTCCCTCTGGGGACCTTGGAAATGGGCAGTTAAAATTGGCCCTTTGAGCACCGCCACATGGATATGGCCTGCAGGTCGGCTGGCATCCTGATGGAACATTAACCTCCGGTAGGGGGTCAGGGAACTGAAGAAGGGAATCCTCACTTGCCCTCTGCACAGCAGGTACTTCTCCTTGAGAATCCGATGCTGGAGCGTCGGAGTCTCTCAGGATAGCATCCAATCTGGCCTCTTAATGGCCTATCTCTGAGTTAATAACCCATCACTGAAGATAAATAGCTCGTTATAGATTTTAAGGACGGTTGTCTATTCTTAACACCAGCACCACCAGTAGCAGGTGCATTCCCCTTACGTTTGTCCATTATACCCCCGGTAAATAGATCCTTCAGACTGGATCAGATGGACCGTGAGAAATCAAGAGACAGTCTCCTCCGGGCTCTGACAAACACAAACAGGCTGACAAATGCTGGCAGAAAAACAGAATTTCAGCATCTCTCCCAAAACTGCCAAAAATATTTCCCACCTTGCACACAAGGGTACAATGCACCACAAGCAGGCTCGGTTTTGCTAGATGACAAAGTCCCACCCCAGCAAATAGGCAGCCGGGCAGAGAAAGCAGTGAAAGGCAGGAAGAGAACTTTCAGGGAGACCTCAGAAGAACGGCAACAATATGGCAGCAGTACTTGAATAATGGTGTGAGGCAATCCTGTCGAACATACCTCACAGCCAATGCCTGATCCCAAAGCGAAAGAGGGTGGCCCTGCCCAGGCACTGAGGGCTGCTGGATGGGCCGCGGGTGTAACAAATGATCTTTAGAGCACCAACAAAAGCAGGTGCAGGCGATGGCGGGCCTCCTCCTCAGTCTAGTCAACATAGGGAGGGATCCCGAAGTGCAATATTTAACAGGGTCCAGCGTACGCGCCCCAGTACTGCAACAACAAATGAAAGGACGCTGTTCCCCAAGGTAGAGTAGAATAGGTGTAACCAAGCAAAGCAAAAGAAAAAGAAAAGGGGAGACACCAACGAAGGTAGGGGAATCCCCCTTTCGGAACTAAAACCCTCACACACCCAGCAAGCTAGGTGTCATGCTTCGTCATTTGGGTTCTGCTCCTCGTCAGACTGGCGCTGCAATGTCTGACGGGCTCCCAAAACTGGGGCTCTTTACCGGAGATCTTCTGTTCCTGCCAGTATGTGCATGTGGGTATGAGGGCTTTAGGGAAAGTGTAGACAAGTGTAAGTGTGGGGATTAAGAAAAAGGTTAATAAATCCACGGCGAAATACTTAATAATGTGGTTTACTACCCTATTAAAATAGTGAGGAGACATATATACTCTGGTGCTAGGATCCAGCAGTGTGTAGTCTACCTAGCGGTCGACATGTTTCATGCAAGATGTGCAATTCGTCAGGACATAAAGAAAATAAGTGAGTGCTAGACAAAGAGGAAGGGGCAGATACTACCTTCCACTTGAAGTATGATAGGCAGGCCAGATGGTCCTGCTGAATCTTAGTGGGACCCTACTAAGACCGAAATCAGGCGTCAACGGTCTTCTCACGTGTGCTGGCACCCAAGGTTCAGGTACATGTCCGCAGGACGGACGGAGACACTTCACCTACCCGCACGGTGGAGATGTAGAGACGGGAGTCCTCAGTCCCCATGGTGTTCTGGGACTGGTAGCCACTCCTCATTGTGGCAAGAAAATGCCGCGCTGGAGTATGGGGAGATCTATTCGGGTGTGCACAAGAGATAGAGGGATGAGGCTATGCAACAGCTTACCACATGTCAATGGCCCACACGCCTTTTTGCCTTATGTACTCCAGGTGACAACAGCTCTGACTTAACCGGTTTGCTAAAGGCAACTCTGTATTATCAGTACCCAGTAGCAAAATCTTTGAGTGACGTGTAAATAACATAAAGCAAACCTTCATGTTCCCTCTCTGCTCATGCCACATCCTCAACCATGGTGTTAATTGTAAGGAATATATAGACTGCTCACTTGAAATGTAATAATGTGCTATTACTTCAAGTGCTGACTACGTCAGCTAGGAATGCGTGTCAAATGTATTATATTATGTTGTATGTGTGCTGCAATGCTAAGAAACGTGTAAAAATCATGACAAATTGATAATGCAATACATGAACTAGCCCACCTTCCAGCATCACAGAATACGCTAAGCACTCATTACCTACAAGTGGGAGCAATATGAACAACGCTTTCCTGAAAGGCAACATACATTTTACAAAGATGCTCAAATGCACAGTAGGTAACATAATCCAGTCTCTTCAATGTTGTGAGATATATTCTTTTTAATGAATTCTTGAATCATTCATGGCGTGAGATGATCGAACAGAGCAGCCAAAATACAGCCAAAGCGTTTTGCCCCAATGGGGCTTCCTCACGGCACTAATCTGAATCCTCCAATCTTATAGTAATCACTGATGTAACAGGTCACTATATTTTAGACTTTGCACTGATAAGTGATCTCTCATTCGCACCAGTAGTCATCACGGAAAGCCCTCAATTTATCACACACTTTAAGTTGATAGTCCACAGTTGCTTAGGACACATAGAATCCTCAAACTATGTAACGTACTCCCAGTTTAGTTCTCTTGTGTTCACTTTAATAGGTGACACTCCATGTATTGAGATGTTACTTCTTCTTTGGCTCTAGTAGGACGCCGCGCCTCTCGACCCGTCGCCAGCCTTACGAAAATACAACGGAGGCCTCCCTGTGCCTACTCACTCAGAAACCTAGTGCTGTCTAAATATTGCTTTTAAGGATGTGGGTACACAATTTAAATTGTTTAATACTTTTCACCTGTTTCCGACCACGAGCATTTTTGTGTCTCCCAAATAACTTAGGCTTTGCTCTCATGAGCTTGGAGATCGTCTAAAACCCCTCAATAGAAAACAGATAGATTTTCAGATCGGTTATCTGCCAAAAGTTTGGTTGTGTTCTACCTAGACCATTCAAGATTCATCATAGATAACAAGAAAAAGGTTTTGCTCTCAATCATCTCATGTGGAATACCGGGGAGGAAAACTCCACTTTATAGGCATAACTCAAATAACATGGCTATTTCTAACCTGCCTTTCATCCATGGGTTTCCTTGATACCTAATAACAGATGTTTATCACTACCCAACTAAATTATACTCCTTTTACCGATTTCAGGAAGATGAAAGGCTGAGTGGGTCCACTGAGATTAAAACCTATGATCATGGGGTGAACAGAGGTCCGTGAAGCACTTGTATTAGCCTAATGAGCCATCATATCAGCTATTTACAGCTATCAGTCTGCAACTGCATGTTGTGCACAGGACCTGTACCTCCAAATCCCATGGATCAGCATTTAGGGGAGGGGAAATGTAGGGTTGGGGCAAAGTGGGGAGATGTGGGGCCTTTATGTGCAAGTGCGCTGCTTTACTCTAGTCCTTTGATACACGGTGGAGGTGAGGAAAGACTGGAAAAAAGAGCACTTTCCAAAATAAGATTTCCACCTGGCTGGTATTTCACCAGCATCTCCAGTATTTTTATGCCCATGCCTAAGGCAGTGAAATCCAATAGGTTCTGACTTTTGGACCTATTAATGCACATGCCTACAAAAATGACCAAGCAACATTTTTTAATTTACAGATCAAAGATGGCGGATGCCACTTGAATTGGTAAATAAAAAAAGGAAATTGGACTTTGACAGGGCTTTTCGACATGCTTCTATGAATGAGTAGGTTATATGCCAGTGCACACATTAAGTCAGACTTGGCCAACATTGTATCTCTTCTTCATTTAATCCTAGGAGGGTCATGGGTATTAGCTGGTGGCAACTGTCCTTCTTCTTCAGGTCTTCTTTGGATGGGCTCCCAGAGCCACCTGGAAAACCACAAATTGGTGGCCACTGGCAACCATTACATTAACATCACTGGTGACCCACAATGGGCAGCCCCTGCCCAAAATGCTGGACATGTTCAAGGCAGGCACATCAAATAAGTGTTGAAGGTGCTAAACCTATATCACATGAATGTCTAGATCGAGGATGGGCTTGAGAAGACTGTTGCTAGTGCATTATTTTTCCGTTCTCAGTGTCTCTTCTGACAAGTTCAACAATGCTGTTCACATAGTTCTGATTAATAAGGTCCTTATCGCATGCAGGTTTTCCAAGGAAGTTAACCCATTATAAGTGAGAGGCTCACATTTGCATTTGAAAAAGCTCTCTCTGCATTCACACCCACTTGGCTGTTTAACCCGCAATTGTCTACATGAAAAAAGGCAGAAAGTCAGTAACTGACATTTTATTTTCCATTTCACAATCATGTGAAAGTGGTACTTTGACATAGCCAATTCTGCCTTTTCAGCCACGTGGGAAGGTAGGATCTGCTTCTTATGGTTACCCCCACTTTTTGCTTGATGTGATGCTGTTTTTGACTAGTCTGACTGGGATCCTATTAATCAGGACCCCAGACTCTCTGATTTCTCCCTATACTGTTGTGTCCAGAACTTTGCTACACCCCAGAGTGGATCCTGGGGTACCCTTTTTAGCCCCTAGTATATAGTACCCACCCATGTACCCAGGGCATAGGTACCCCAAAGGCCTCCCATGGGCTAAAGCATTTATTATGCCACCCATGATAGACCATTAAAAATGGAACTACAGGCCTGGCATTGCAGCCTGTGTATGTTGGTGCTAGCACCACTTATGAAATATATAGGTTTACTATATCTAAAGGTCCCTGCACTTAAAACCAATAAGTTACACCTAAAGCAGGCCTTTACAATCCTGAGGGCAGGGTAATTGGTTCTAAGTGAGAGAGTGCCCCCTGCATAAGCAGGACACCCCTGCATCCTACAGAGTCCATTCTCCCGGGTTGTCAGCAAATCAGCCATATTCTATATAGAGGGGCACCGCGTAAACATGGAATAACTATCTTGAAAACTGCTGCAATGAATCATACCCTCATACTGTAATGGGAGGTATGATTCCAAGGATTGGAAGAGTCTTGCGTTAGGCTCTCAATGTACCAGCCTTCTTGACCCAGACAGCACAAAATGGTTGCTGCTGCTGACCAGAGACAAATTTCTGCCCTCCTGCTGCTGAGCCAAGCTCGAGCAGAGGAAGGTGGAACAATAGGCATCTTGTCAAAGGGAGGTGTGACTACCTCTCAGACAGGATTTAGTGTATTAGAGCTGGGTGGGTGCGCTTTCTTGCACCTGAAAGTCTGCATAAGGGGCACATTTGGCGTCCCTGTGCATAGCGCCCAGTTCAAGACAGTTCTGGGAGCCATTGGCTCCCACTCTGGTGCAAAACTGGACAAAGGGCATGGGAGTTACCTCCCACTGTACAGACCCTCCCCTTAGTCTTCCCAACCCTTTCCCTAGGGTTCTTAAGGTCTTACCTGGGTGTAGATTCCTAGATTCATCATGGGATAAGATTCAGAACTGAAACCACAACACTTCCACTGTCTGGGCACTCCGGATTTTGATGGCCTTCATTTGGGCCTGACTTTGTCTCCCTTTCAGTCTGATGCATCGTCTGTGCCTGTGCACCATACAGGATCTGTGCAAGACCAGTGCAACATCCAAAACACTTGAAGAAAATGACCCTTGAAGTGAAGGAGTCACTTGCCTGCATTCTCAGGCACCTCAACACTGCTGACTGGTCTGCTGAACCTGATGTCTTGACTCCAAAGGGTTCAACAACACAGGTGGTGGTTACTTACATCCCTTGAGGCCTGAGCTGTCCTCTCACTGAGTTTGAGGCCAGAATCCCTCGTAGGGACTGCATTAACTGAACCCCTGTGCACCGCGTACTTTTGTAAGTGAAAATGCTTGCTGGCAACTTTGCGACAAGTGCATTGGGCTCCAAGTAACCCCAACTTCTGGCAACTTCTTCTGCTAAGATCTTCAGCCACACCCACTCGTGGGAACCGTGGTCTGCTCCTTTAGAAGAGCTGCTCAAGGTCCTCGCGCTCTCCTGTGCCTTAAGCCTGTGGGTCCATTTGAGGGTCACTTTTGTTTTCCTTGGGCTCCCCTGATTGCTTGGGGCCTGCCCTGTCTCCCCTGCTGGCGGTGATTCTCCTGGACCTTGCTGGTCCCAACTGTGCACCTTCTTGATTTCCTGCATGGGTTGCATTTGCCAAGGCTTGTTGGTACTCCCGCTGGACATCAACACCTCAGCACTTGACATCCTTTGTGGTACAGCTTGTATACCACTCCTGGCCATCCTCAGCATCGCCTGGTCCCCGCAGCTGCAGAGTTAAGGTCATCGAATCATCCCTGAGGCACCCGACATCGGAGGGCATCCGTCTTCCAAGTTTCCTGGTCACCCGCGAGTAACATAGACTCTGTCCCCTCTGCTTTCAGGTAGATTTCTTCAAGAATCCATGTTTGAATTCCCACAAACACTTTCCCCTCTTCCAGCAGCGGCACTTTCCTGAAGTCCTCCATTGGGTTCAACGGCGGTTTCTGACACCACTTCACCCCTATGCACCCGGCTTTCCTGGTATAGGTAACATGGGCACTACGGTATCCACTTGTGGAGGGGCTCTCCAACCTTCTGACTTCCACGGAGTTTCTTTAGGGTCCACAGGAAGGGTCTTTAATCTCAAAAAGTACACCCGTGACTTGCACAAAGACTTGTACAGAGCACGCTGTTGTGTTCTCACACTGCACATGTTCTCCGTGGTGTCCCTATCTACTCACCTTGGCTGGTTCCTTGGACACTATCTACTCACCTTGTGTGGTTCCTTGGGGTCCCAGCAATTATACGTCCTCCTCACATTGCCCTGACTCCAGTCGTGGTTCTTTTACCACTTTCTTAGTACATGGTTTGGACGCCCCCGGGGGCCACCATGTATTATGTGCTATTTACAGTGTTTTTTTGCTGAAGTATTGTGTGCATTGTGTTTATCTCCGTTCTGGAGATACCTGAACGTACTAGAGAGTCTTATATAATAAATACATATTTTTATAAATACTTGATGTGGTTGTTTTTCACTTAATCTATATAATAAGATTGCATTCTGGTAAAACAAGCTGCTTCACCCTCCTTCTGGACTAAGCCTGAAGGCTGCTCTCCACAGTTACCACTTTTAAATTACCATAGGGGTTATCTGGACTGGTGCAAGGCGCCCACTCACATTAGTGGACATCATAAATAGGTCAGCTTCTCGCGAGCCATTATCATGTTGGCCTCGAGATTTTGCATTTCACATTTTCATTATGAGCTCAAAACATCCGCATGCAAGGTTAAAATGTCAAAACCAGCTAAAGGAGTTATACGTGACATGGAGCAATTTGTCAGTTATGTTGCAAATTTTTACAAAGCCATGTAGTTCATTAAAAAACTGCTTATTTCACAAGTAAAACCAAATGTAAGCACTACTCACATATTTTGTGATGGTTCACTATTCATTCACATCATGCATCAAAACAAGCAATGGCCATGTGAATTTGTTTGCCTTTTGCCTTTTCTGTTGTGGACATTTTCATACCGAGTTTAACAATACAATAAAGGCACAACCAGGCAGCAGCAATATAATGTTTCCTAACACAAAGAATAAGTAGAGGGCTGGTGGCAGTAGCCACTTTCACACTGCCAGCCTAAGTAACTATGCTCTTGACCAGAGGTCTTCAAACTGTGGAGCGCGCCCCCTGGGGGGGGGGCGTAGATGGGTTCCCAGGGGGGCGCCAATGCCTCTGGAATTGCATGTAAATGAAGATGGCCTGGAAGTGCAGCAATGTTTCTTTGCTGCTTTTCCAGGCTGTTGTCATTTACTTAGAGCCCTTGTGAGAGCTGTGATCAGAGTGCTGTGGGGGCGGGGGTCAGGAAGTTTGCTGGCAGGGTCAAAAAGGTTGCTAAAAAAACACAATCATTTGCAATGCAACAGGTCTAGTATTTCTGAGAGTTAGAGCTATTGCATTGTAAGTGATGTTTCTTGACCAATTGCTGAAAACAAAATACATTTATGTATTTTTATTTTTGCCCCATTTCAATTCCTAACCTATGTGAGGATTGCTCAAGAATGTATTTAACTAAAATTCTGCTAACAGCAAGAGTACTAAAATAAGTGCTTCAAAACCCATTGAAATTCACTGAGTTAACAACTGACTGTATTTATTGTAATGCATAAACATCAATAGTTAGGCCTTTATTGCAGAAATTTCCATAGTCCCGAATCTTGTGGAAGTTGTGTTTTTCCTGCTTGAATCGTGATTATAGGATACGTGGTAATTACAGAACAACACAGTGTTGGTAAATTCATTTGTTATTTTCTATGAAGTTTACATGCACACCACACACGGAGGGACTTGCAGGGCACTGGGTGGATTGGTAATAACTGCCCTGTTCACCCTGGGAGATTTGGGCCTGGAAATTGCTTCACAGCACTGAATTCACAACCGAGCAGTTACTCTAGGGAAGCACTGAGCCTACCAGCCCACTCTGGTTCAGGGACAATAGGCTTCAGCAGCAGGTTGAGCACTGGGAAAGAGATGCAGCCAGAGAAAGAGGTATTAATTATAGAGATCAAGCTCAGCAAAAAGCACTAAGGACGAATTTAGAGGTAACAGGGAAAAGAGCAAGAGGAGAATGGTAGAATAAAAGGAAAGCAGGCTTGGTCCAGGGGCAGATAGGCTGGTTCGGTGCAAAGAAATTTTGGAGTCAGGAGAAAGGGCAAAAGGGTTCGTCACTAACGGAAGTAGTCAAAATGAAGTTAAACAAGAAATTGTTAAAGGGGGTGGGAATTGCTTATCGGCAAAGGGAATAGTTAATGTTTGTTCGAGTGCTGTGAGGACATATTAATCTGCGCGGCAATAAGCAGATGGTTGGTTTTATGTACCTGAGCTCAAACTGCCTTATGACAACAGCAACAAGGTGTCCGTGGTGATCCCGTCCCAAAGTAGGATGTGGAGACTAAATGGCTGCTGAATCCACGCTCAACATATTAAAAAAAAACATGGCAGAAGACCACAAAAGAAGTGAATTATGCAGCAAAATAAACTGCAACATACATAAAACTAGGGGGTATATTACCAACGATTAGCGATATTTAACGCTAACGAGGCTTAGCAACGAATTTTTTAACGCTAAGCATCGCCGGAAATTATCGCAGAGATAACTTGCTATTAGCAAGGTTTATCTCAGAGGTGATAAAAATCCTCACGCTAACTGCCAAATGAGAGATTATCACTGGAAAACCAACGATAATCTCTCGAAGTTTGGAGTTAGCTTGATGATAGGGGCTCACAAACTTAGCCATGATATCCACCTTCCATAGGATATCATGGCTAAGTCAGGAAAATAGCAGGTGTAAAAAAAGCAGTGCTAACCGCGGTTAGCACTGCTTTTTTTATCACTAACCGGGTTAGCGAAATCCTTGATAATAGGAGAAATGTCGCTTAACAACATTTCTCCTATTATTTTTCTCTGGAACGCCCCCTTTGCATCTCATTAGAGATGCAAGGGGAAGCGTAGAGAAAAAGGGTGCTAACATGCGAATTTGCGTGTTAGCACCCTGTTGCTGATAGGGAGATAATTTCATCTCCGCTTTCTTGGCTTTTAAAGCCAAAAAAGCGGAGATAAATCCCTTGATAATATGCCCCTAGGTTCACTTAAAAACATAAGTGTGCCACAAGAATGCATGTGTCTTTCTGTGCTGCACAATAAAGCAGAATTATCGAAAATACATAAATCTGTCCTTCAGAATAGAATGTTTGTAAGCACTAGTTTACAGCACTGAAGAATTGGACATGCAATACTATGCAGCAGATTATGGATTACGTAGCAAATGCGGTACTATAAGTGGCCTTCCCCCCCCTTTTTCTTTAAAAAAGGCCATTCTTTAGTGAAGCAGGTACTGCTGCCCAGTGTGTAATTGGCCACTGCTGGTTGTCAATACTTAAGCAGATGCAGCAGGAATGGGGCCCAAGGGCTTGAGGGGCCCATTGCATCACAGTTATCACTATCTACCTTTAAAAAAGGCGCATGGGTGCTTATTTTCCTTTCTAGCATTAGGACCGAGGGCTCCTTTGCAGAAAAAAGGGAGACATCGTGTGGGAGCTTTATTTTTATCTGAAAGGGATAGAAAACCTCATTTAAAATCAGAGTGATGGTCAGGCATGGTGAGGAAGAGGTGAAAGATGCAGAGGAGATAGCCTGCTACTCAGGACTGGTGTTATCAATAATGCAGCAGGTGTAGTTGCATTGGGGTCCAAGAGTTTGAGGCTTACAACACCCCAATTATGGGGAGCAGTATTTTTGGGACCATACATGTTTTTGTTTGATGCATTTGTTGTATTATAAGTATCATACTTAGTGTGGTTTATGAGCTATAGAATAAGTGCTCCTGAAATCATCTCATAAACCCCATTCCTTGCACACAGCCATGTACCTCCCGCTCCACCAATCGTTGGCTAAAAGTTTTGTAGGGGGCCCGCCCTCAAAACATTTTGCTTAGGGGGGACTCAGAGCAAAAAAAGTTTAAAGACCTCAGCTCTAGACTCAGAACACAAGTGCCAACCTCTTCGAAAAGATTTTGAATGCACATGCACTAAACACTATGCAAACCCAGCCTGATGCTGCACCTGTTCAAAATGATGAGGGCGACGACTGGTTAAAATTACCCTAGCCCCCACTAGTTAACGTTACCCTATCCCTTTTATGTGCAACTGTAAATCCACGCATTGTCAGGTACAATTACTGAGCATTACTCATGCACAGGAAACACATGCCACTCACTTAAAGGAAACACACCACACAACACAATGCACACAATTATCATTTCTAAATCGCAATATCTGTGCCACTCCAAAAAGTGTCAGCTGTTAAATTTCATCTCTTTGACGTCAGCGCTTGTGAGAGAAGTGATAGCAGGAAAGTGATTAACTTTACCTACTGTATAATCAGTAGAAAGTAAAACAAAGTCTTGGAAAATTTTAAATAAAACACAGAAAATGCCTTAATAAGTGCGGCACTTGTAAAAATAATTGTTTCATAATAATTACAAATGTTCATGTTTTGCATGAAAAATCTAAAGCTACCTGCTTAAAAATAGACGTACCCCTTCATTACAAGTGTGTATTACAAGCCTTAGTTCCGCGCTCAGACAGGCAATGGGAGCCTGGGCATATTCTCCGCCTGGGTATAGAACATTCATGCACACTTCAGAAAAGACTCCAGCGCATACAGAACGCATCCGCACGACTCGTCCTGGACATCCCCCGACACAGCCACATCTCCGCCCACCTGAGAGACCTGCACTGGATCCCCGTCAGCAAAAGGATCACGTTCAGACTCCTCACCCACTCATACAAAGCTCTCCACAACATGGGTCCCGAATACCTCAACAGCCGCCTCACGTTCTACACACCTACCCGCCAGCTCCGCTCCACCAGCCTCGCCCTCGCCGCCGTTCAACGTATCCGCAGAACCACCACCGGAGGAAGATCCTTCACCTACCTAGCGGCAAAGACGTGGAAAACCCTCCCCACCCACCTACGACTGACCCAGGACCATCTCTCCTTCAGGAAACAACTCAAGACCTGGCTGTTCGAGCAGTAGCCCTCCCCCCCCCTCCCAGCGCCTTGAGACCCTCGCGGGTGAGTAGTGCGCTCTATAAATTTCATGATTGATTGATTGATTACATAGTGCCCACCACTACTCCCTCCGCTCTGAGAGCAATGTGCCCCGCCAAGACACAGCAGCAGGAACAAATTAAATAATAAAAACGTTGAGTTATCATTTTATTTTTCCTTTTTTTTCACTGCAAAGAGCAGTGGGGTGACGCTTCTCAACCTTAGTGGAGGAGCTGCCACTGGATGGGAGATAGGAATACTAAATCTATACTTCCCAATAGGCACATTAGCTTTCAGTATTTTGTCCCTAGATCTTCTGTCCTCAATTTTCTTCTACCAGGGTTGATATTGAGCTGTACAGTCCGTAGGGAGAACCAGAATTCCCATCAGAGAACAAACACTATTTGCACAGGCATACTTATTCTACAGAAATGCTTATAATCAAGATTGGAATTTGGATTTTAATTGCACTTAGGGCAGGTTCACTGCTTGACCTCGTTTGTTGCTCCCAGAGATCAAAACTGAAATACTGTGCAACTGCAGGTGCCATACTTGTGATCTGAGTCAATGCAGCATATGTCCAGTTATAGTGTTCTTCGCATTTCATTTAGTTTTCTTTTTAAGCGAACAGTTGCCGCTCTTAACTATCTGCAGTTTAGCAGGTGATTTGGGTTGTGAAAGGTCTGTGGTTGAAGTATGTTTGCTTGTTAGAATATCAAGCTACTTTAGCAGTAGCCAGTGTGCTTCTCGGACATATTTACCCTTTCAACTGTGAGATTAAGTCATGATTGTGTCTTGTATGTGTTTGTGCTAGACGGATGGGGAGATTAAAGTAAAGCGTGTTTTCACTGGGGAGGGTTTCAAGGCTCCAGTTCAAAGACGGCCATGTTTGCATTGTCCCGCCAAGGGACCTTTGTTAACTTAACCAGCAGAAAGCGGGGAAGTATTAAATCAGAGTGAACTAACCTCTCTTTTTACACGTACTGCCCGCAGAGAATAAAAACAATATCAACAATCCTCTGGTGTTATTCTGCTGCTTCACTTGAAGTGTTCAAAACAGCAACTTCGAAGTAGTTTCAAGTGAGCCGAGACAGGAAATTTCGAATGTACCAACATGTCACCATAGTGGCCGAGAGAGAGAGACAGGAAAATATTTGTGGAAATTGGAGCTTGGCATAATAGTGACTAAGACGTCCTACATCAAAAAGATAACTTTATCAGCAATTACGGAGAATAAGTCATATTATTCCACATAACAAACCACAATGCAAAAAATAAAACATTTGTTTGAATATTTTAATATAGCACTGACAGATCTTCATCTCTATAGGTGCAACATTTGGTCTTCAACAAAAGAGGCGTATTGCACTGATTATTATTTAGTTAGCGTCATTTCTTTGCCAGTATCCTTTCCCACTCTTTCTGAGTCTAGTTACTAGGTAGTTACCTTACCTAGTTGCCTGAGAACTATTAGGAGCTTGTAATTATATGACAGCTAAGGAAAGCCTCATTAACTCTAGTGACATGGGCTCAACTATTCTTTAATGTGGGTGATACAAGTAAATGTAAATGTAAATGTAAATGTAGTATACTTGTAAAGCGCACAGCTGCCCCAGCAACGGGGCGTCCCGGCGCTGTATAACTCTGGGGAACCCGTCCTGGCTTTCCCTGTGGGATGGTCCCTTGCTGGGAGTCCCCAAGGTGGAGCCAGGCATCCCCGGAATTGGTGGGGCCGTTGTGGAGATTAGGCAAGCTAATGCCCAGAGTTGCCGAGTGGAACCCCTGATTAGAGTAAGCACCGAAGCGAGAATTATCAAGTCCGCTGACCAAGGTCCACGACCCTGCCGCGTCGGGAATTGAACCCTGGTCCCGGGCTGACTTCTGCTCTCAGGCCTGCTGCCTCTAACCAGTGAGCCACACTACTCCAAGTTGCTGCTGGTAAGGACTACAAGTGTATCTCACATTCAAATAAAGTCAGTGATAAGGCCCAGTGTAGAATCAAGCACACAGAAGATGTTGGACGATTCTAGAGACCAGCATGGCAACAGGGACCTATAACAGTGGGCGTAAGGCAATTCTTCAAGCACTCAGGAGAAAAGTTGTTCATCGGCTGTGTGAGTCTGGTTTCCTCACACACACCAACGTTTCAACAGAAATGTGCCACTCAAGGATGTTCCTCAAGTAGGAATAATGGTGTATCCCAGCCACACATCATATAGTGAAAGAAGGAGTGAGGGATGGATTGGCATTGTTGTTCTTGTGTGGGCAGTTGCCTTCCTCCATTATAAGCACATATGCATGCAAGTGCGTGAATGCACACACACACATACTCTCTCTCTCTCTGTAGAGAGATGCAGATGCATAAAATACACACTGGCAAAGGTACCTCCTGTAATGGGCTTTCTGGACTTTACCACGCAGAGATGGACACCTGTCCACAGGGGTGTAACAATCATACACCCTAAGAGGTTTTGTCAGACTGCACCAGCCAGGACCCTATTGTACGCCAATCCACAGTAAAGAAACAGCAATCATTGCCGCCACAGGCAACATTCACATGATCCTTGACAGAGGAGACACAGCAGCTATCATTCTCTTGCACCTCTATGCAGCATTTGACATGGTCTCATAGTATGTATCCAGTGGCATCTTTCCCAGTGCCGCCAATGCCCATCAGCATTGCTGATGCAATCATAATTCCTGCCTCAAATATAGAGTCGGAAAGTCGCTGCTTAAAGCCAGCACTGGCGTCAACCGGACCCATATCTCCAAGTCTGAGTCTTATTTCCTAGAAAGGCTCCATGAGGATTACGAACAGAGGGGATCTGAGAATTTCTATAGCTATCCCAACCCCCCCAAGAAGAGACCATGGCATAACTGATATGAGGAACTGGCTAATGCCAGGGGTCTGGATACCTGACCAAATACTGGCCTCAACTCAAACAGCGGCTGAGGACAACCTTACACTGGCCATGGTGGAAGTAAAGATAAAAGTCTTGACAGAGGTGATTCCTCAAGGTGTATCCCCCTCAGAAGCCCTACTCCCTTTTAATAAAGCCTGCCCAGGGCCTGAGTCAAGCCCTCCCGAGGTACAACTGTGCACAGGACCATGTCCTGCAGCCACTGCCCCACTCCTGGGGACCAAGCCTTTCTCACCCAGCACCCCACCTTTGAGAGCTTGGGGGTCTAGGCCTCTACTTCCAAAGTTAACCCTTGAGCACTCCCTACCACACCACTGGAAAGGAAATCCAAGGGGCTGGACACCTTTGGAAAGAGGATCTTCGTTTCTACCAACCTTGCACTGCGGTTGGTGAATCCCGCTTCCTTATTGGGCTGATACTCTCATACCGCATAATATTCAATTGCACAAGTGGTGCCTATGATCTCAGAGGAGCCCCAAGATTTATTCTCCCAAGAAATTGCTGATGGTAGAGATGAGGTCAAGTTCACCATATATGGGGTGCTGGATATGACCGACTCGCTAGGCAGAACGGTTGCTTCGTCATGGCATGCAGACAGCACGTCTTGGTTGAGATCAACCAGCTTTTCAGGTGATGTGCAGGCATCTCTTATAAACATGCTCATTGATGCTGCTTGCCTTTTTGGAAGTGAAGTGGATTCAGTGCGTGAGAGTTTTAAAGAAAGTAGGGCCACCGCTAGGCCGTTTGGGCTCACCATGGTCCCACGGGAGTAACATTCCAAATATCGCTCCTTCTGTGGCTAAGGTCGGGGCTAGCAACTTTCACTCCTAGCCACCACAGCCACCTGCCTTGTGGGAATCAAGGTCAGAAATCTACCCAGTCCGCCACCTCTGGCAGCCACAGCCTCAAAGCCCCTTTAATATGCCCTCACATTACCATGTACAGCCAGTTGGTGGCAGGGTCCAGCCTCACTTGTCCCAGTAGCAAACAATGACTTTGAACATATGGGTGCCTCAGATTATTTAGAAGGGTTATGCCATACCCTTTATGGAACCCTGCTGCTCATGCCACCATCCTCAGATCGGAAGACCACCTTTTGCTCTTGCGACAGGAAGTACAGGAGCCATAGAGAGGGTGCCAACATCAGAAGTAGGTCATGGTTTCTATTCCCACTACTTACTAGTGCCAAAAATAATGGAGGAATGTGTCCTACTCTAGATCTGTGCCCTCTCAGGTTCTCATAATGTTCAGTCTGGCTCAAGCCCTGTCTACCCTAGAACCCAGTGACTGGATGGTAGCATTGGACTTGCAGGATGCCGATTTTCATGCTTGTGTCCTGTCAGGCCACAGGTGTTACCTGTGTTTATGGTGGGTCATTAGCACTTTCACTTTACTGTGCTCTCTTTTGGGTTTACCTGCACTCCCTGGATGCTCACGAAAGTTATGGCGGTGGTCCCAGTCCATCTGTGGAGCACAGGGGCTCCCTTCTTCTCCTTCCTTGATGACTGGCTGTTGAAGGTGGGCTCACCCCAGGCATTTGTTTCCCAACTCCAGACTGCCACAGACCTCACTTGGATTCTTTATCAATGTGCCAAAGTCACAGCTGCCTACCTCCCAGATGCTCTCTTTCATCAGAGTCATTCTGGAGACAGAGTAGTTCCGCGCCTAGCCTATGAAGTGGCTAGTCTAGGATATTCAGGCTATGATACAGATGTTTCAGCCCCTGCCATGGATTTCGGTGATACTGACTCTGAAGCTGCAGGGCCTCATGGCCTACCGCATTATGCTTCAGGGAAATCTGTCCAACCTTGCCCAGATATAAGACAGAACTGTAAATGACCTGCAGTGGTGTCTAACGAACCATGATGGGATCAGTGCAGACCCATTCTCCACCCAGAACTCGCAGTGGTCACAGATGTGTCACAACTGGGTTGGGGTGGCCATCTGGGAGGAGTGGAGATCAGAGGACTCTGGCCTCTATTGGAATCTCACCCACACATAAACATGTTGGAGCTGGGAGCAATACGCTTGGCATTGAAAGCCTTCCTTCCATCCATCAAGTGGAAGCTGGTCCGGTTGTTCACGGACAACACCACGGGCATGTGGTACTGCAACAAACAGGGTGAAGTTTTGCTCTATACTCTGTGCTAGGAGGCTCTGTGCCTCTGGACATGGGTGAAAAATCAAAATGTATTCTTGGTCGTGCAGCACCTGGAAGGATCTCTGAACTCCAGGGAGAGAAGCTCAGCTGGTGATGCCTTGCAGATCACAAGTGGCATCTTCATCCAGAGGTGGTCCAATGCCTCTTCAGAGATTGGGGAGAACCTAGCTAGATCTGTTCTAGGGGCTGGCAGTAAACTCCACTCCATCATTGGAGTTTGCACAGTTTTGCCACCCTGCAGTCCGCTTATAATGCGGAGTTTGGCAAAAGCGTGGCGGATTTTACTGGCGCCCACCCCTAAAAATAACAAAGAATGCACAGTTAAATCATGGAAATATATTAATAGGGCTTACTTCACTTGTTGCACTATCTGTACTTACATTTCTATCTTGCAGCACTATAAGATCCCAGTCCATCAAAGCCAAATTAAGGCAGAGATGACACGCACTCACATTCCTGCTGTCTTCGCGCACTGCCCAAACCTGTTAGGGAGCACACCAGAGTGGCTCGCATTGCCTCACTTTGGTAGACACGGCATGAGATGGCCAACCCACAGAGGCACATTTGCAAAACTCTGTCAACAGCCCCAAGCATTACCCCCAATGAGGCAGTGCAGTCTATATTGATTATAATGGAATTATTGCCTGAGTTGAAGGAAGGAGTGAGTGAGTGTGTGGCTAAGTAATTAGATGAGCGAATGTGCCAGGAAAAAACCAAGACAAAACGTACAAAGCTTGGCACCATGCAACAAACACTGTTTTGGCAACAAGCAAGTTTTGCAAAAGAAAATAGTTGAATGTGTGTGTTTTGCATTTATTTCCGAAAGGGCTGTCGCTGCTCAAGAGTCAAAGGCATGTGCACACATTGTTCCTTCATTTAACAGAACCCAAGAGCTCTCTCTAGATTAGTGTGTATCGTGTATGAATGACACATTTGTCAAATCACAGGATGTAATATGCCTCAGGTCAATTAATAAATCATAATTTGTGCTGCTCACATTCACCAGTGCACCTACAGCAGGGATCTGTGTGTAGATACCGTAAGGACCAAATCCTGAGAGCACAAGCAGCCATTCATCTTTCCAAGGCTCCAAAAAAGATTAGCACTGAGTTCGGCGACAACTAGCACTGCACATCAAGTACCAAGATGCAGCCTAATGTCTCGTATCGCTATTTTAATGGCAATATAATCACCCAGACAATATTATCATGAATGTGTGCTGCGAGCATCGTCCTAATTGTAGCATCGTCCCGCCTGACCCTTGCTTGGTACAGGACAGGCAAGCAGGAAGAGGAAGGGACGTCACAGGAAGTTAGTAGTTTGTAAGCCAGTGTGAGGCTGGCAGGGAATAAAGAAGGAAGCAGATAGCCTACCCCTGTGTCGGTGTGTTATTTCCAAGAGCGCTGCGACAATGGCGACGAGGATGGGATGTCTATAAAACCCACAAGCAGCTCATCGCTCAGCCACCCAACGTGGCCGACCACCGAACCCTGCTGCGGAAACCAAAATCCGCCAAAGCCACGAGGCACCAAACTGCTGCCAGAGTGAAGCGCTCACCGCCGCTGCCCAGGAGAGAGAAGCGCGAAGAAGCCAGAGCGCGTGTGCCAGAACGGCACCCCAAGCACCCCAACCGCTGCCCGAGGAGAGAGGGGCGTGTGAGTCAGAGCGCACTCACCGCGTGCTCCCAGAAGTGTGCAGTCGGGTTCGCGCGGCACCGGAAAGCAGTGCCCGATCCCAAGCGCGACCGAGGAATGAGGAGCCAGAGCCGGATACAGCGCGAGGAGCGAGGGTGAGTCCAAACCTTCCCGCTTCCCTCACGCGCACCGTCTGCAGAGACACAAGGCAGAGACACGAGGCATACTGTCCCGCGCGGCGGCCATTTTGGAGTCAGGCGCTCGCCTGCAAGCAGAACCACGCACCCTCCACGGCGGCCATCTTAAAGTCAGGCGCCACTCGGTTCTGGGGACAATATCAGAAATAAACAGCAGCCAAGACACATAGAAGCTCAAGGAGCTACAAATAATACATAAAATACAGCGTGAAGCCAGCAATACGTAAATAAAGCCTGGACAACGCTTCACAAAGCCAGTCAGAGCGAATCACTTGCAGATGTCCAATCAGGGCCCTGATAGCTCCTCAGGCACTGCTAGCACAGCTCCAGATTCGTCAGGCACGGCAAGTTCAGGAAGCCCAGCTCCCAGTACAGGAGGCCCAGCTTCTCCAACCAACGTGCCCACAATGGCAAATAACCCCATCGGAGCCTCATTCATGCGTCAACCACAGCCACTACCACTGACCCCAGGCAACAGTATGGGTCCATCGTGGAAAACCTGGAGTGAAGATTTTGAAGACTATATGGTCGGTTCCCTAGTGCAAGACAATAAGCAAAAACTTGTGGCTCTGAGAAACCTGATTGGTCCAGACATTGCACAAATCATCAAAGAACTGCCCAACGCAGCAACAGCTACCTATGATGAAACCAAAGCTGCCCTCGACAGACGCTTTCTCCACAAACGCAACATAGACTATGAGCGCCACACGTTCAACCTTGCCACGCAGGAGAAAGATGAATGCATGAGCGACTTCATCATGCGCATAAGAAGACTTGCACGATACTGCGACTTCGACAACTTCAAAACGGAAGATGCTCTGAGACTCCGCATCATTGACGGCTGCTTATCTGAAACCTTGCGCCGGAGACTCCTAAAAAAAACGTATACACTGGAAGAAATTGAAGAACTGACAAGAATTAATGATCAAGCGGAGGACTACGCGAAGCGAATGGGGACACAGAAATCATCCGATCACAAGGACCACGCTCTGCGTATCCAAGCACACAGGTCCTCCAAGAGTACCAAGTCCACATCAAAATCTCACAGGTCCCAACCCTCACGTCGAAGCTCGCGACATACGAGGTCTGTAAAAGCCACACCCACCTGCTACAGATGCGGACAGGACTACCCGCACTCAGGACAATGCCCAGCAATCGGGCAACGATGTCACCGTTGTGGAAGAGACAACCATTTTGAGATTGCATGTCAAGCCAAACAACCAAGTCACAGATCATCGACCAAAGGACATGAGCCACGTCAATACGCCCGAGCCATAAAAGAGAGGGGAAGAAGGTCTTCTAGCTCATCCAACTCCAGCACTCAGTCAGCTTACTCACACCAATCAAGAGGTCGCTCCGGAAGTGGTCACCGCACCAGGCGTCAAGTGACAGAATCCTATCGGTCACGCAGAGACACCTCCAGTGAATCGCCACCGCGCACCCCCACATCACAAGACAGTGATGAATACATATGTATGGTAACAAGCCCAGACCGTGATGAGTACATATGAATGGTTGCAGACCCGGACCGACTGAAGCGATATCCAAAACTCGACATCCTGATAGGAGACCATCCAGCCAAATTTGTCCTGGACTCTGGAGCCTCTCTGAACTATATCTGTGCTTTAGAACATCAAAATATGAAACACAAACCCAAATTGGAACCGGCAGCCGTCCGCATATTTACGTGGATGTCACGCAAGCCACTACCTTGTCTAGGCCGTTTCCGCACCACTCTCACGTTCAAGGACCGGACAATTGATGCCTATATCCATGTAGTGGAAGGACCAGATCTGGCAGACTGTCTACTCAGTTTACCTACGGCGGAAAGACTCAAACTCGTAGAGCTCCTCTACATGACGGAGGACACTCCTGACATTGTTGCGAAATTCCCCAAATTATTCAAAGGACTCGGGAAGCTTAACCACTTCAAAGTAAAACTCCACATCAATGAAAATGTGACACCCATTGCTCAACATCATAGGAAGGTGCCATTTCATCTACAAAAAGCCGTCGATGACGAACTCCAAGATCTCCTTCGAACAGACATCATAGAACGCACGACGGGACCCACCCCATGGGTATCGCCAGTCGTGGTGGTCCCTAAAAAGGGGCAAGACAACAAAGTCAGGCTATGTGTCGACATGCGCGCGCCCAACACCGCCATCGAGCGAGAACGCCATCCTGGGCCGCATATCAGTGACATGATTACCAAACTCAATGGCGCCACAGTATTCTCCAAACTCGACCTAAATAAAGGTTACCACCAGCTGGAGCTCCACGACAAGTCGAGATATATCACGACCTTTACCACGCATCAAGGCTTATTTCGCTACAAACGCCTGAACTTTGGCATTTCCTCGGCTGCCGAGATCTTCCAGGAGGCCATCAGGCGAGTCATTCAAGGCATCCCAAATGCCTTCAACTACAGTGACGATCTGCTGGTATTTGGGAAAGACCAGACAGAACATGACACGGCCCTGGACAGAGTCTGTCATGCACTGATGACTGCAAACCTAACACTTAATGCCAGCAAGTGTGAATTCCACAAAGACACGTTAAAATTTTATGGACACATCTTCTCGAAGGAGGGCATGAGACCAGACCCCGAAAAAGTAGCGGCCCTGGCTGATACTCAGAAGCCCCGAGATGTCACTGACCTACGCTCCTTCCTTGGCATGGCAAGCTATTGCGCACGCTACATCCGCGACTATGCCACGATCAGCTACCCGCTGCGGGAACTTACTCGTCAAGGTCAGCCATTCGAATGGACGGATGCGTGCCAGCACGCATTCTCTGTGATCAAACAAGCTGTGGGGTCAGCCATCAACTTGGCATACTTCGACACGAAAAAGAAGACTGAAATCACGGTGGACGCCAGCCCGGTGGGCCTGGGTGCCATTCTAGCCCAATACCGCGAAGACTCAGACCAGCGACACATCATCGCCTACGCAAGCCGTAGTCTCACGGATACCGAAAAAGCGTACTCCCAGCTGGAGAAAGAAAGCCTAGCTGTGGTGTGGGCGTGCGAACACTTCCACCTTTTTGTCTATGGCAAGCATTTTACGATCATCACGGACCATCAGGCACTCATTACAATTTTTGGAAACCCCAATGCAAAAATGCCACCACGCATTGAGCGGTGGGGCCTGCGCCTCCAAGACTACGTCTTCTCCATCGTCCACAAACCTGGGAAAGCTGAGAACCCAGCTGACTTCATGTCGAGGCATCCGCTGGCGGGTGCCCGTTCTGCACTTTCTGTGGCTGACGAATATCTCCACTTTGTTGTCGACGCAGCATGTCCTCCCACTGTTCCCGTTGAGGCCATCCAGGAGGCATCTGCACTTGACCCTCTCGTCCAGGCCGTAATGACCCGCATTCGCACAAACTCATGGAGGGACACGAAACAGTCCTCCTCTGACTCAGCTCAACTTCGACAAGATCTGGCCGCATTCCAACGGGTACGTGAGGAACTCTCCATCAGTGACAACGGTCTCCTTTTAAGAGGGGGGAGAATCGTAATTCCTCTTAAACTACGCCAAGGGGTCATCAACCTGGCACATGAAGGACACAGAGGCATCAATGCAACCAAGAAAGCTCTGAGAGAACGAGTCTGGTTCCCCACCCTTGATTACATGGTAGAGACAACCCTGAAAGACTGTATCACATGCCAAGTGGTCAGCCGGGAAGAACCGCCAGCACCGCTACAAATGTCAGAACTGCCGGAAGGAGTATGGCAACAAATTGCGGTCGACTTCTTTGGTCCACTACAATCAGGACAGTACATCATTGTTGCCATGGATGAATACTCCCGATTCCCATTCGCACAACTAATATCATCTACTCGAGCAACGACAGTGATCCCAGTGCTTGATGAGATATTTGCAGCCTGGGGCATCCCACTGCGAGTAAAGACAGACAACGGACCTCCCTTCAACGGCCATGAGTTCACAAACTTTGCAACCCATCTTAACTTCAAACACCAGAAAATCACTCCGCTGTGGCCACAGGCAAATGGTATGGTGGAGCGATTTATGGGGACACTAAAGAGGGCAATCCAGCAAGCAGAACTAACTCACCGAGACATCCAACAGACATTGAACGAAGTACTAAGAGCGTATCGAAACACGCCGCACAACACCACTGACCAGTGCCCAGCCACTGTAATGCTAGGAAGAACACCTCGAACAAGACTGCCCATGCTGAATGAAACTCCTCAACAACGAAATGTCACGGTTGATCACAACACCCTCGTGGAAATAGATCACAACAAAAAGCACAGAATGAAGACATATGCTGATCAACGCAGACACGCCAAAGACTCTGACATACAAGAAGGAGACTGGGTGATAGTGCGAGGTGATCGGCGAGCCAAAGCAGACAGTCGATATCTCGACACTCCCATGCAAGTCACTAAGAGGAAAGGAACCATGGTCACAGCCAAAGCTGACCACAAACAAATAACGAGAAACATCTCACACTTTAGAAAATGCAACCGGCGCAGCCGACATGAGACCGTGTCAAATCAACCCTCAAGTGACTCCTCCAATCAGAGTGACAACAGTGACCAAAGCCACCACAGTCCCATGTGAATGGTGGAAATCACAAACCACCACAGTCCAGCACCAAGACACAGAGAACGGCCGCAACGTCTAATAAGAAAACCTCGACGTCTGGTCGAAGAGATATAGAGGAAGTGAGACTTTGCAAAACAGGGGAGATGTAGCATCGTCCCGCCTGACCCTTGCTTGGTACAGGACAGGCAAGCAGGAAGAGAAAGGGACGTCAAAGGAAGTTAGTAGTTTGTAAGCCAGTGTGAGGCTGGCAGGGAATAAAGAAGGAAGCAGATAGCCTACCCCTGTGTCGGTGTGTTATTTCCAAGAGCGCTGCGACACTAATGAATGAATGAATGAATATAATAAATAAGTGATAATATACATACACAAATAAATACATACATACACACATGAATAAATAAAATGGATATAGAATGATCCACTGTGACCCATAGGGGGAGGAGGTGCCAGGGGTAAGTGAGCTGCTTCAGCTCTCTGGCCCCATCATCCTACCTCAGACACTTCATAGAGTGACTCCACTCCCCTCGTGCCTGATTGGCAGTTCTTCTGAAAGGGGCCTTCACTCTGTTGGCAGCACATCAGGATGAAGTGCCTGAGGACAGTGCGGCTCACCTACCTGTAGCCCTGGAGCAGGTCTGCCAGCAGGAGCCTCAGCAACTCAGACACATTTTAAGGGCCTCACGAGTTGACACCTGTCTGCGTGCGCGAGCTGTGTATTCTCCTCTACTAGGCATCTGCTCCTCCCCTTGCACCTTGGCCGGTGCAGTGATGAGCAGCCCCGAAGCCGGATACTCCAGTGATGATCAGCTGCAGGTGGGTCGATGCTGCCTTGCTCCCCTGGTCATGATGTAGCCTGGGCACTGCCGGGTGGCACCCGTAGCCATGAACCCCTCTGAGGACAAGAATCTGCAGAGTACGGGTGACTAAGTGGTGAACAGCATTCCTGGAAAAAGAAGCCAAAACCGAGATGCTCATCTGCAGGCCCATGAATGCCTTCAGGGTGTGAGCCAAGGGTGAGTTCAAGATGTTGGCTCTACAGTTCCTGGATATGCAGAACACGGAGCTCAGCAAGATGCACCCAAATTCTCCCTCTGCCTGGCCTCCATGCACTCATTAGGAGACTGCTGTCAGGAACAAATAGGTCATTTGGAAAGTTTGTATGAATCCACCATGCTGTTCTAAAAATTTAGCTAATAGGAAATACTTTTTTTGTATTAATAATGGTAATGTTAATACTGTTTAGAAATATTTTATCAGTTCTGGTATTTTTATACTGACAGGTGGGATCGTGCCAGTGAGTCCTCGTTGGGAGGAGCAATGGTGCAAGCCTTCACATGCATGTATTTATCAATGGAGAGGGAGAAAGGCAAGAGTTTGCAATGGTGCACGTGCAGTGCCAGAGGAATGCAATATTATAGACCATCTCAGGGCAAGGAGTAGTTAGTCCATCACAGAATTTGACAGTCCAAAAAGGCTTCAATGCTGTTAATCTGAAGGTACCACATAAAATCATGCACTGTGCTTCTCAGGGAACCAGGCCAGTGAGAACAACACATGCTAGGAATTGTTTCCGGGAAGAGTATCTGTACGTGAAGTAAATGTTTCAAGGGGTGGGCAGAAATCCACAGAATCTCGCAGAGATTTATGTAATTCTGTGGAAATCTGCAAAGTAAAACTCTGTGAGATCTGTCCACCCCTAATTGTTTTGAAACTGCTGAGAACTTGCAATGGGGGCACTTCTGCGCAATGAAGTTTCCAAGGTAGCTCTTGGATGGAGGCCCATTTTGTTTATAGAAGTGCTCAAGACTCCTATACAACTTCCCCACAGACACCACTCCTGCACAGAGTTCTCAAGAAGATCAGGAATGACCAGGCTCCAGTCATTATAATGGCTCCGGATTGGACATGGAAAGTATGGTATCACAAACTTCTGAGCATGGGTCTAGGTCCTCTGATCAGGTTGCCTCTATGGGAGGTTCTCCTGTCTCAGCAACGGGGCACTGGAGACTCAACATTGACAGCTGAGAATTTTCAAATTGTCTCCTGAAGTATGTGACGTCATCTTGGCCAGCAGAAGTCCCTTCACCATGACTGTATATGCCTGCCGATGGGACAAATTTGCTGCTTGGTGTGTTGCAAAATCCATTGATCCTCTGTCTGCGCCCTTATCTGAAGTTCTTTTGTGTGCATTGTCCCTCATCAGGCAAGGCCTTGCTTTGGGCACAATTAAAGGGTAGCTTTTAGCCATCTTGGCATTCTTGCAGTTTCTGGACCAACCATCCCCGTTCAAGTCGCTCATTGTGACATGCTTTCTGAAAGGTTTACCACACATGTTTCATCCCATACCTTTCATTATGTCACAATGGGACCTCAATTTATTTCTTACGTTTCTGATGTGCTCACGTTTTCAGCTCATGCATAGCTGCCCTCTTCAACTGTTCCCATCAAAATATTCTTTCTCGTGGCTATTGCATCTGCCAGGAGGATTTGTGAACTGTAAGCACTCTCAGTCAACCCGTCCGTATACCACGTTCTTCCCAGACAAACTTGTCCTTAGAACACATGTCTCTTTTCTAACCAAGGTTTTGACACATTTTCACTGTGGACAGAACATTATGCAGCTGACTTTCTTTGTGCCACCACATATGTACAAGAAGAGGAAATACTCCATTGTGTGGATTCAGAAAGAGTGTTAGTGTTTGACATTAAACATAATAAAGATACACTGGTGGACAGCTCATTCCACCAGAGCCAAGGTTGCAACCATTGCATTAGCTTGTGGTGTGCCAGTTCTGGACATATGTCAGGCAACTACGTGGGCATTGCTGCACACATTTGCCAAACACAACTGTCTAGACAGTCATGTGGGCATTTTGCCCGTTCAGTCCTCCAGGACTTTTTAGTGTAAACAGTCCGCAGACCCACTGCTGGGGTGATATTGCTTTAGTATCTATTCTAAGATAAGGAATCTGCATCTAGAAGTGTCTATCAGATAAACAAGCTACTTACCTTTGGTAATGCCTAATCTGGTAGAGACTCCATCTAGCCATAGATTTTTCCCAACCTTCACATCCTCCCAATTCTGCGAACGGTGACTTTGGCACACTGGTTCAATACCTCAGTATGGCTCTGTGCTTCTTGTGTGGAAAACATATTCACAAAACTGAGGTCAGCTCGCTAGGGTGGCGTCTGTTGGGCACCAAGCATGTCACTTCTGGTGTGGATGATGCCACCTACTGGCCCGCAAGTGGACTGCACAGAAAAAGATCCCAGATCCAGTCTGATGCCCTGAAAAAGTTTTTAAGGTATGGAATCTGCAGCTAGATTGAGTCTCTACCAAACAAGACATTATCAAAGGTAAGTAGCTTGTTCATCAATGCATCCTGCTTCTACACACTGAAGACACATAGGGAGATCTTTTAATGGCTCACAAGCAGCACCAGAAAAACTATCACTAACACTCTAGTCACCAGCAAGTTGGACTACGCCAGGGTCGTCAAGTAATTCACCAGAAAACTAAAGACATTCCAGAATTAAGGAGGCAGATCCATCCTCAACCTCCCACACAGACCTCACATCACACCACATCTCAGGGAGCTCCACTGACTCCCGAAACACAAACACACTCATTTCATACTCCTCACACACTCATTTAAGGTACTTCACAACTTAGGCCCCACCAACTTAAGCAGACGCAACTCCTTCTACTGACCACCTAGACACCACCAATCTGCAGAGCTGCTTTAGAGCCAGAAAGCCAGGTCAGCAGAGCTGCTCTAGAGCCAGAGAACCAGGTCAGCAGAGCTGCTGTAGAGCCAGAGAAACCAGGTCAGCAGAGCCGCTGTAGAGCAGGAGAACCAGGTCAGCAGAGCTGCTTTAGAGCTATAGAACCAGGTCAGCAGAGCTGCTCTAGAGGCAGAGAACCAGGTCAGCAGAACTGCTTTAGAGCCAGAGAACCAGGTCGGCAGAGCTCTTTAGAGGGAAAGAACCAGGTCAGCAGAGCTGCTTAGTAGCCAGAGAACCAGGTCAGCAGAGCTGCTCTGGAGCCAGAGAACCAGGTCAGCAGAGCTGCTTTAGAGCCATAGAACCAGGTCAGCAGAGTTGCTTTGGAGCCAGAGAACCAGGTCAGCAGAGCTGCTCTAGAGCCAGAGAAACCAGGTCAGCAGAGCTGCTTTAGAGGGAGAGAAAAAGGTCAGCAGAGCTGCTTTAGAGCCAGAAAGCCAGGTCAGCAGAGCTGCTCTAGAGCCAGAGAACCAGGTCAGCAGAGCTGCTGTAGAGCCAGAGAAACCAGGTCAGCAGAGCCGCTGTAGAGCAGGAGAACCAGGTCAGCAGAGCTGCTCTAGAGCCTAGGAAGCAGGTCAGCAGAGCTGCTCTAGAATCAGAGACTCAGGTCAGCAGAGCTGCTCTAGAGCCAGAGACCCAGGTCCGCAGAGCTACTCTAGAGGCCGAGAACCAGGTCAGCAGAGCTGCTGTAGAGCCAGAGAAACCAGGTCAGCAGAGCTGCTTAAGAGGGAGAGAACCAGGTCAGCAGAACTGCCTTAGAGCCAGAGAACCAGGTCAGCCGAGCTGCTCTAGAGCCAGAGAACAAGGTCAGCAGAGCTGCTTTAGAGCCATAGAACTAGGTCAGCAGAGCTGCTCTAGAGGTAGTGAACCAGGTCAGCAGAGCTGCTGTAGAGCCAGAGAAACCAGGTCAGCAGAGCCGCTGTAGAGCCAGAGAACCAGGTCAGCAGAGCTGCTCTAGAGCCTAGGAAGCAGGTCAGCAGATCTGCTCTAGAATCAGAGACCCAGGTCAGCAGAGCTGCTCTAGAGCCAGAGACCCAGGTCAGCAGAGCTGCTCTAGGGGCCGAGAACCAGGTCAGCAGAGCTGCTGTAGAGCCAGAGAAACCAGGTCAGCAGAGCTGCTTAAGAGGGAGAAAACCAGGTCAGCAGAACTGCTTTAGAGCCAGAGAACCAGGTCAGCAGAGCTGCTCTAGAGCCAGAGAACCAGGTCAGCAGAGCTACTTTAGACCTATAGAGCCAGGTCAGCAGAGCTGCTCTAGAGGCAGAGAACCAGGTCAGCAGAACTGCTTTAGAGCCAGAGAACCAGGTCGGCAGAGCTCTTTAGAGGAAGAGAACCAGGTCAGCAGAGCTGCTTAAGGGCCAGAGAACCAGGTCAGCAGAGCTGCTCTGGAGCCAGAGAACCAGGTCAGCAGAGCTGCTTTAGAGCTATAGAACCAGGTCAGCAGAGCTGCTTTAGAGCCAGAGAACCAGGTCAGCAGAGCTGCTCTAGAGCCAGAGAAACCAGGTCAGCAGAGCTGCTTAAGAGGGAGAGAACCAGGTCAGCAGAGCTGCTGTAGAGCCAGAGAAACCAGGTCAGCAGAGCCGCTGTAGAGCCAGAGAACCAGGTCAGCAGAGCTGCTCTAGAGCCTAGGAAGCAGGTCAGCAGAGCTGCTCTAGAATCAGAGACCCAGGTCAGCAGAGCTGCTCTAGAGCCAGAGACCCAGGGCAGCAGAGCTGCTCTAGAGGCCGAGAACCAGGTCAGCAGAGCTGCTTAAGAGGGAGAGAACCAGGTCAGCAGAACTGCTTTAGAGCCAGAGAACCAGGTCAGCAGAGCTGCTCTAGAGCCAGAGAACCAGGTCAGCAGAGCTGCTTAAGAGGGAGAGAACCAGGTCAGCAGAACTGCTTTAGAGCCAGAGAACCAGGTCAGCAGAGCTGCTCTAGAGCCAGAGAACCAGGTCAGCAGAGCTGCTTTAGAGCCATAGAACCAGGTCAGCAGAGCTGCTCTAGAGGCAGAGAACCAGGTCAGCAGAACTGCTTTAGAGCCAGAGAACCAGGTCGGCAGAGCTCTTTAGAGGGAGAGAACCAGGTCAGCAAAGCTGCTTAAGAGCCAGAGAACCAGGTCAGCAGAGCTGCTCTGGAGCCAGAGAACCAGGTCAGCAGAGCTGCTTTAGAGCCATAGAACCAGGTCAGCAGAGCTGCTTTAGAGCCAGAGAACCAGGTCAGCAGAGCTGCTCTAGAGGCAGAGAACCAGGTCAACAGAGCTGCTTTAGGGGGAGAGACCAGCTCTGTAGAGCTGCTTTAGAGCCAGAGAACCAGGTCAGCAGAGCTGCTCTAGAGCCAGAGAAACCAAGTCAGCAGAGCTGCTTTAGAGGGAGAGAACCAGGTCAGCAAAGCTTATTTAGAGCCAGAAAACTAGGTCAGCAGAGCTGCTCTAGAGCCAGAGAACCAGGTCAGCAGAGCTGCTTTAGAGCCATAGACCAAGGTCAGCAGAGCTGCTCTAGAGGCAGAGAACCAGGTCAGCAGAGCTGATTTAGAGGGAGAGAACCAGGTCAGCAGAGCTGCTCTAGAGCCATAGAACCAGATCAGCAGAGCTGCTTTTGAGCCAGAGAACCAGGTCAGCAGAGCTGCTCTAGAGCCTAAGAACCAGGTCAGCAGAGCTGCTCTAGAGCCAGAGAACCAGGTCAGCAGAGCAGCTGTAGAGCCGGAGAAACCAGGCCAGTAGAGCTGCTTTAGAGCGAGAGAACCAGGTCAGCAGAGCTGCTTTAGAGGGAGAGAACCAGGTCAGCAGAGCTGCTTTAGAGCCAAGGGACCAAGTCAGCAGAGCTACTCTAGAGCCAGAGAACAAGTTCAGCAGAACTGCTTTAGAGCCAGAGAACCAGGTCAGCAGAGCTGCTTTAGAGCCAGAGAACCAAGTCAGCAGAGCTGCTCTAGAGCCAGAGAACCAGGTCAGGAGAACTGATTTAGAAGGAGAGAACCAGGTCAGCAGAGCTGCTTTAGAGCCAGAGAACCTGGCCAGCAAAGCTGCTTTAGAGCCAGAGAACCAGGTCAGCAGAGCTGTTGTAGAGCCAGAGAACCAGGTCAGCAGAGCTGCTCTAGAGCCAGAGAACCAAGTCAGTAGAGCTGCTTTAGAGCCAGAGAACCAGGTCAGCAGAGCTGCTTTAGAGCCAGAGAACCGGGTCAGCAGAGCTGCTTTAGAGCCAGAGGACCAGGTCAGCAGAGCTGCTCTAGAGCCTAAGAACCAGGCCAGCAGAGCTGCTCTAGAGCCAGAGAACCAGGTCAACAGTGCTGCTGTAGAGCCAGAGAAACCAGTTCAGTAGAGCTGCTTTAGAGGGAGAGAACCAGGTCAGCAGAGCAGAGTTGCTCTAGAGGGAGAGAACCATGTCAGCAGAGCTGCTCTAGAGCCAGAGAACCAGGTCAGCAGAGCTGCTTAAGAGGGAGAGAACCAGGTCAGCAGAACTGCTTTAGAGCCAGAGAACCAGGTCAGCAGAGCTGCTCTAGAGCCAGAGAACCAGGTCAGCAGAGCTGCTTTAGAGCCATAGAACCAGGTCAGCAGAGCTGCTCTAGAGGCAGAGAACCAGGTCAGCAGAACTGCTTTAGAGCCAGAGAACCAGGTCGGCAGAGCTCTTTAGAGGGAGAGAACCAGGTCAGCAAAGCTGCTTAAGAGCCAGAGAACCAGGTCAGCAGAGCTGCTCTGGAGCCAGAGAACCAGGTCAGCAGAGCTGCTTTAGAGCCATAGAACCAGGTCAGCAGAGCTGCTTTAGAGCCAGAGAACCAGGTCAGCAGAGCTGCTCTAGAGGCAGAGAACCAGGTCAACAGAGCTGCTTTAGGGGGAGAGACCAGCTCTGTAGAGCTGCTTTAGAGCCAGAGAACCAGGTCAGCAGAGCTGCTCTAGAGCCAGAGAAACCAAGTCAGCAGAGCTGCTTTAGAGGGAGAGAACCAGGTCAGCAAAGCTTATTTAGAGCCAGAAAACCAGGTCAGCAGAGCTGCTCTAGAGCCAGAGAACCAGGTCAGCAGAGCTGCTTTAGAGCCATAGACCAAGGTCAGCAGAGCTGCTCTAGAGGCAGAGAACCAGGTCAGCAGAGCTGATTTAGAGGGAGAGAACCAGGTCAGCAGAGCTGCTCTAGAGCCATAGAACCAGATCAGCAGAGCTGCTTTTGAGCCAGAGAACCAGGTCAGCAGAGCTGCTCTAGAGCCTAAGAACCAGGTCAGCAGAGCTGCTCTAGAGCCAGAGAACCAGGTCAGCAGAGCAGCTGTAGAGCCGGAGAAACCAGGTCAGTAGAGCTGCTTTAGAGCGAGAGAACCAGGTCAGCAGAGCTGCTTTAGAGGGAGAGAACCAGGTCAGCAGAGCTGCTTTAGAGCCAAGGGACCAAGTCAGCAGAGCTACTCTAGAGCCAGAGAACAAGTTCAGCAGAACTGCTTTAGAGCCAGAGAACCAGGTCAGCAGAGCTGCTTTAGAGCCAGAGAACCAAGTCAGCAGAGCTGCTCTAGAGCCAGAGAACCAGGTCAGCAGAACTGATTTAGAAGGAGAGAACCAGGTCAGCAGAGCTGCTTTAGAGCCAGAGAACCTGGCCAGCAAAGCTGCTTTAGAGCCAGAGAACCAGGTCAGCAGAGCTGTTGTAGAGCCAGAGAACCAGGTCAGTAGAGCTGCTCTAGAGCCAGAGAACCAAGTCAGTAGAGCTGCTTTAGAGCCAGAGAACCAGGTCAGCAGAGCTGCTTTAGAGCCAGAGAACCGGGTCAGCAGAGCTGCTTTAGAGCCAGAGGACCAGGTCAGCAGAGCTGCTCTAGAGCCTAAGAACCAGGCCAGCAGAGCTGCTCTAGAGCCAGAGAACCAGGTCAACAGTGCTGCTGTAGAGCCAGAGAAACCAGTTCAGTAGAGCTGCTTTAGAGGGAGAGAACCAGGTCAGCAGAGCAGAGTTGCTCTAGAGGGAGAGAACCATGTCAGCAGAGCTGCTCTAGAGCCAGAGAACCATGTCAGCAGAACTGCTTTAGAGCCATAGAACCGGGTCAGCAGAGCTGCTTTAGAGCCAGAGAACCAGATCAGCAGAGCTGCTCTGTAGCCTAAGAACTGGGTCTGCCGAGCTTCTCTAGAGCCAGAGAACCAGCTCAGCAGTCCTGCTGTAGATCCAGAGAAACCAGGTCAGCTGAGCCGCTTTAGAGGGAGAGAACCAGGTCAGCAGAGCTGCTTTAGAGCCAGAGAACCAGATCAGCAGAGCGGCTTTAGAGCCAGAGAACCAGGTCAGCAGAGCTGCTCTGGCTGACACTGACTGACTGACTGACACTGACTGATTGACACTGACTGACACTGATTGACTGACACTTACACCGACTGACACTGACTGACACTGATTGACTGACACGGACTGACACTGATTGACTGACACTGACTGACTGACACTGATTGACTGACACTGACTGAATGACACTGACTGACACTGATTGACTGAGAATCACGAGGTGTCCCACAACAACAAATCATCACATTAAACTCAAGGACCACTGTGTAGATATTATTGTGGATCTGGTGGTAGACACAAATAAGCCTGTCTGATGTGATTAATTAGAGGGCAAAGACCGAGAGGTAAGAGGTTTCAATCCCACAGGATATAAATGAAAAAAGTTTTCACAGCTTTCACATGATACATAAAAAAAGAATCTTTGATTCTTTTTTATGTATCATGTTTTGTATTTTATGAATTGTATAGGAAATTGCAATGTATTTTCCCTCATGTTTTTTAATTAATTGTTGTCACAAAATTTTTATGAGTTACCAATAATACATTTTGAATATGGTTTTTACCAATAACGTTTTGAGAACAACTTCATTCATATAGTGTGTTTTAGAACTGTGTACCAAACATTACGATAAGCTGTGAAAACTTTTTTCATTTATATCCTGTGGGATTGAAACCTCTTACCTCTCGGTCTTTGCCCTCTAATTAATCACATCAGATAGGCTTATTTGTGTCTACCACCATATCCACAATAATATCTACACAGTGGTCCTTGAGTTTAATGTGAGGATTTGTTGTTGTGGGACACCTCGTGATTCTCTTTCTTATTCCCCCTGGTCCCAGACTAACCAATATAGGGGGCCTCCTAAATTTTCTAGTGACACTGATTGACTGAAACTGACTGACACTGATTGACTGACACTTACTGACTGACTGACACTGACACTGACTGACACTGACACTGACTGACACTGACTGACTACTCTCTACTACTCTATTACTCACTATCTACTACTCTCTGCTACTCTCTCTCTACTACTCACTCTCTACTACTCACTCTCTACTACTCACTCTCTACTACTCTACTAATCTCTACTACTCACTCTCTACTACTCACTCTTTACTACTTTCTACTACTCGCTCTCTACTACTCACTCTCTACTACTCACTCTCTATTACTCTCTACTATTCACTCTCTACTACTCACTCTCTACTACTCTCTAGTACTCCTTCTCTACTACTCACTCTCTACTACTCTACTACTCACTCTCCACTACTCACTCTCTACTACTCACTCTCTACTACTCTCTCACTAGTACTCACTCTCTACTACTCACTCTCTACTATTCACTCTCTACTACTCACTCTTTACTACTCTCTACTACTACTGTCTACTTCTTACTCTCTACTACTCTCTACTACTCACTACTACTCTCTACTACTCTCTACCACATCCCCTCTATTACTCTACTACTCACTCTCTACTACTCTCTACAACTCTCTATCTACTACTCACTCTCTACTACTCTCTTTACCACTCTCTACTACTCACTCTCTACTATTCACTCTACTAATGTCCTTAGTAGGATTTTGAAACATTGCAGACGGGCTCATTTTGCATTTTGAGCGCTGTACTGTAAATGGTTACGAACAGTTCAAAAACCACAGCCTCACTTCTTTGATGACGGTGCTCCTCTCCACGGCTGGGCTGCCGTGTGAATAGATATACCAACAAAGTGCCCCAAAGCATTGAGAGGGCACACACAGGGCTCGCACCTTCCGGTTTTCTGATGCAGCTCCCCTTCATGTTTCACCATTTAGCATTTTATATGCCGACGCGTTTCAAGGCTCTGGGCCTCTTCTTCCCAGCCAGCTCCCGAAGGACGCGGGGAGCCGGCTGGGACCGTGGGGGCATTATATGCCGACGCGTTTCAAGGCTTTGGGCCTCTTCTTCTTGGGCTGCTAATTAAAACACCACATCGCAAGCTCACCATGTGTTTTGCAGCGTTATTTATTTATATTCAGGTCCTTAGTAGGAGGTGCTAAGTCCAATCTGTTAGCTGTATCCTGGGACATGTAGTCTCTTTGGTGAGTGTCATTATTTCCTTTAGTAAGTTTGATGTGCATTTTACAATTAAAGCATTTTAAAATGTCCTTAGTAGGATTTTGAAACATTGCAGACGGGCTCATTTTGCGTTTCGAGCGCTGTACTGTAAATGGTTACGACCAGTTAAAAAACCACAGCCTCACTTCTTTGATGACGGTGCTCCTCTCCACGGCTGGGCTGCCGTGTGAATAGATATACCAACAAAGTGCCCCAAAGCATTGAGAGGGCACACACAGCGCTCGCACCTTCCGGTTTTCTAATGCAGCTCGCCTTCATGTTTCACCATTTAGCATTTTATATGCCGACGCGTTTCAAGGCTCTGGGCCTCTTCTTCCCAGCCGGCTCCCGAAGGACGCGGGGAGCCGGCTGGGACCGTGGGGGCATTGGGGCTCCCCCCACGGTCCCTAACGTTATTTTTGAGCTCTGGGGGAAGGGGTCCCCGGGGATTTTAAAAATCAGTGATAAAAGCTATTTTTTTTTACGGTAGATTTAGCGTGCACGTACCATGCACATACGCACAACGTACCGTGCGAAGTCTGTAAGTCTTCCCGTAAGCGCACCTAAGCTAGAAAAATAAAAATATTTTTTAGATATTTATCAAGTGTATGTGTTTACATGTTGGGTGGCTCTAAAAAGAGCCCTTGTGTTTATTGGGAGATGTTAGTACCTACACAAGTAAGTACAGATGCAGAGTCTTAAGTTTATGAGGAAGACTCTGTTCCCTTCATCTGTAAAATGTACACCATCTCTCCTATAGATGTCTTGCATATTGAAACGCAGATTGTTGTTGTAAATGGACCCCATTCTATAGTCTCGGAGAAAAGCAGAAACAGATTTATTCACATGTTTCCTAGCTTTCTCAATTTGTGGACAAAATTGATTGGACCAGTTTCAATTCTGCCTTTGGCATATATTAGAATAGACAAAGGCAGTTTGGGGAAAAGTGTCATCAATTGTCCAAAGGTGTCCTTCATAAGCATTTCCAGAGCTACCCCTGTCAAAGTGCCTAGGGTATGGCCACCACAGTGCACAATTATGAGGTCAGGGTGTTGGAGATGTAAAAAGGATTTCACCAATGGCATCAATTAACCCTCTCTGTCCAATCCATTTAATGTCTACATTTGGTAAACCTAGGTCTTTGTAAGCTCCTTTCTGTTTTGCGTACCTTTGACTCCAGAAAATATAGCTGTGTCCCACAATCCACACTCTAAGCATCTTGAAGAGAGGTCTGGATGCAATCAGATAGTTTCTGTAAATGAAGTGGCAGTTTGATAAGTAAGATTTTTCTAAAATTGTGGATAACAAGCATTTTTGATTTTTTTTTTTAAATGATTGGTTGTTTGACATTATTCTACACAGATAACTAGGGTGCATGTTTCTGTTTTTTGAAAGCCTGATTTTTATTGGTTAAGAAAAACTGATAGAAAAGAACGTTACATAAGATAAGCTGGTATATTGTCAAGTCAAGCACACTTGTTGGTTTGAATTGCAACAATGTATGATGAACTTTTCACCTGTGTGTTTAGTTAGGTGTTCCCTGGAGTGTTTTTATGGTAACTGGCAGAATGTGGAATGGGGGAAGGTTTGAAAGTTTTGTTAGTTGGAAAGGGTTCAAAAGTTCAAGCAATAGAAAAGTGTGTTTCATTTTTATTTAATGTGGGAATAAATGTGATTTGTTATTTATTTGTATATGTGTGTGGGTTGAGTGTGTAGATTGATAGGAAACGTTTGCTGCTCTCTCTTTCAAGTAGGAAAGGAGATTGCTTTTTGTCAGAGAGCAGCATGTAAGCTGCTCTCTCTGATGTAAATCAATGCCGGCTCCCGAGGGACGCGGGGAGCCGGCTGGGACCGTGGGGGGATTGGGGCTCCCCCCACGGTCCCCAACTTTATATTTAGCCCTGGGGGATGGGGTTCCCGGGGATTATAAAAAATTAGTGATCGAGGCTATTTTTTTTTTTACTGTAGATTTACCGTACGCGTACCATGCATGTACGGACGATGTATGGTGCGAAGTTTGAAAGTCGTCCCCTAAGCGCACCTAAGCAAGAAAAAACAATAAAAAAAATATGTTTTACAGATATCTATCAAATGAATGTGTTTATATGTTGGTTGGTTCTAATGAGACCTTTTTCTCTTTATTGGTACTTATAAGTAAGTACTTATGCATAGTCTAAACTTGTTGAGAAGTAGTGTTTTATAGAGTGCTGAACTTTTGACCTTTGTTGACAGTTGACTTTTGCATGATCTGTTGGGGGTAGGGTGGACAGTTATGTCAGTTAGAAAGGTTTGAAATGTTGTACCAATAGAAATGTGTGTTTGTTTTTGAATTAATTTGTGAAGGATTTTGATTTGTTATTCACATGTATGTATGTGTAAATTGAGAGGGAAAATGTTCTATGTTCTTGGTTCTGCTGCAAACACTGAAGTAGAGAGATTCTGTATAAGAATATCTGCTGTGTGAGTGGCATTCTTCTTAATCTACAAATTAGTTTCAAAGGTGAGTTGATAAGTTGTAAGGGAATGTGTGTGGTACATTTTATTTTTAGTAAGAGTAATGTGTCCTTTGCATTTGGATAAGTATTGTGATAAAATTATTTGGTAAGTTAATTTGTTTAGTGAGTCACCTTTGTGCAATAACGTGCAGTACCAAAAAATGTAGAATGTGTGCAGTCACTTTTTCAGTTGTAGAGTAGTTAATAGTGTTGCTTGTTTAGAATTAGGCTTGTGTTCTAAATCTACAATTTTGCAGTCAGTATACTTACACTGCTGCATACACATTTGGCAGATTTATAAGCACCTTTTGTCCTTTTGTTGTATTCTTCTGTCTCTCCTCATATTCCTTCTATCTCCTTATTTTCTCCCCTCTCTCTTCATACTTCATGTTTCTCTTCATACTCCCTGTTCTGTGCTCTTCCTCTTCCCTCTCTCCCTTCATACATTCTGGGGCAGCTTTACAAGCCCCTTGTGCGTCTTTGTTATTCTATTGTGTCACCTTTTTTGATGCAATGTTGGCAAAAGTAATGTTGTAAATTGCATATGTATTTTCAAAATGAGTCAGGGTTGTTCACTGAAATTTAGTAGTTATATACATGGAATGTGTATAGTCACTTAAACGTTTTACAGTAGTAAATGTGTTTTGGTATAATGCATGGTGTCATATTTTTTTTGTCTAATATCACACTGTGCGTCTGTGTACATTAAAGAATTATGGGGCATATTATCAAGGACAGGTGGTAAAATTATCGCAGTTTTATCGGCAGAAAACTGCTGATAAAACTGCGCTAATGGGTTTGATAATACGCCCTTGTTAATTTCCATGGAAGCTCATGTTCTGATGTTAACATGGGCTTCTATGGGAATTAATAAGGGCGTATTATCAAGTCCATTATCGCCGTTTTTTCGGGAGTTTTCTTCAGATAAAATGGCGATAATTTTAACACGGGCCTTGATAATAAGCCCCTATATTCGCCCCTTTTTCCATATTTTCCACTGTCTCTTGTTATACTCCCTCCTCTCTCTTCTTACTCCTTCCTCTCTCCTGATGCTACTCCCTTTTTCTTATATTCTCTTCTGTCCTCATACTGCCCTTCCTTATGGTTATATTTCCCTGTCTCTCCTCATATTCCTGCTGTCTCCTCATTTATTCGCGCTCTCTTCATACTTTATTTTTCTCTTCATACTCCCTGTTCTCTCCTCTTTCTCTTTTCTCTCTCTCTGTATACACTCTGGGCAGATTTACAAGCCCCTTGTGCGTCTTTGTTGTTTTATTGTGTCACTTTTTTTTATGTAATGTTGGCAAAAATAATGTTGTAAATTGCATATGTATTTTCAAAATGAGTCAGGGTTGCTCACTAAAATGTAGTAGTTATATACATGTAATGTGCACAATCACTTAACCGTTTTACAGTAGTAAATGTGTTTTGGTATAATGCATGGTGTCATATTTTTTTGTCTAATATCACACTGTGCAGCTGAGTAGATTAAGGAATTATATTCGCCCCTTTTTCCATATTTTCCATCCTCTCTTTACATACTTCCTCCTCTCTCTTTTTACTCCTTCCTCTCTCCTGGTACTACCCTCTTTTTCTTATATTTTCCTCTGTCCTATACTGTCCTTCTTTGTGTTTATATTTCCCTGTCTCTCCTCATATTCCTGCTGTCTCCTCATTTTCTTCCCTCTCTCTTCATACTTCATCTTACTTTTCATACTCCCTGTTCTCTCCTCTTTCTTGTTTTTCTCTCTCTGTATACACTTTGGGCAGATTTACAAGCCCCTTGTGCGTCTTTGTTGTTTTATTGTGTCACTTTTTTTGATGTAATGTTGGCAAAAATAATGTTGTAAATTGAATTGAATTGATGATTTGTAAAGCGCGTTGGCTACCCAGGGGCGTCCCAGCGCTATAGAAAAGAGTGAGTTGGGCTGGAGAGGCTGGAGTAAGAGAAGCTGAGTGAAAAGTTAGATTGGAATTTTGCTGAAGATTTTTGAAAAAAAATTGCATATGTATTTTCAAAATGAGTCAGGGTTGTTCACTGAAATGTGATGCACTTTTAATATGCGTCACTTTGTAAATACCACACACCATGGTACATCTTTTGCACCACTGCTGCGTTACAAAAGTCACGCAACCGCTGTGTAAAGGAGGCTCAAGGGGGTTATAAATTCGCCCCTAACACATACAAATTCACCCAGGCAGTTTCACCAGCAGTGCAAATTGAAGCATAGACTTGTAACATATTTATGTGCATGTGTTACATTGAAGTGCTTCGGAGGTACTACAATATGCTACAGGTAAACTCCTTATAGATTTATGCTGCAGCACATCTTTATAGTTCTGCACTTTCACATACACCATACACTACTAATGTATTCATTCATTCATTTATGTACTACACATTCATTCAGACAAAGTTTTAACACTATCTTAGAAATATAGCTCTTTCTTTGACCAGTGGAGGTAGTTCTGTCAAGAGCTGTTTTTTTTGTCTTTTTAGTTTTGTATTTGTTTTGTATTTTTTAAACAAGTTTAAAAGAAAACAAAAAAATGGAACTGGAACCCAAAAAGTGTCCAATAGGGACAAAATGGAATGTGAAAAAAAAAACTAATGACGAGGACAGCGATGCTCCCGCTTCCTACGTTTTATCAGGTCGATAGATTGTTCCCCGTAACATAAAAGTTCATCACAATAAATCAGGTTCGATCTGTGGGTGTGGACTGCTTCCCACACATGGTGGTGGTGCAGTTGATGTACTTGCTACAGCAGCAGGTGGATCCTCTGGCAACCTCCGTGTTGCAGCTCTCGCAAAATTGTTGGGGTGCAAGTTCTTCACGTGCCGCACCATACTCGCAGTGCCACAGGCTTCAGAGAAGAGATGCTTCTTCTTAGAAAGTCAAAGTAGAATGATAAAAATAGGAGGGGTCTTTCAACAGTTGGAATAGCAAGTGTTATGAACCAATCAAATCTCTTCTTTTTAAGTAACATGGCTTTGCGTACGCTTACGGTGCGTTTACGGTGCTTTTACGCTGCAAGTACGAACAACGTACCTCCACGATTTGCATACTTGTTTTTAAAAGTAATATACGCTTATTAAAAGTTAAAAAAACTATTTTCATGATTATCCCAGATAATGTCTTACCTTAATATGTACATTAAATACATAAATATATGTTTTTGAACAATTAGAAACTTTCGTGCCGTACGCGTACTGGGCGCCGTACATCACACGGAAACGTGGATGCGACGCGTAACGTCAAAGCGCATTCATAACGCATGCACGGGTACGCGCAGAGTACGATTTGCAGTAAAAAGTATGGTGCGATTAACCCAACCAAAAAAAACAATGAAAAAGGAATTATATAGAATTTAATTTTAATATATTGAAAAAAAATCATTAATAAAAAAATATTTTTGAATTTACTTTTGTTATTAGTTTACATAAAAAATATGAAATGTAACTTAAAAAATAAAATACATATAAATATTTGTAATAAAAATGTAGGAAATTAGTATAATAAGAAAGAAATATAATAATTAATACATTAAGAAATTATCATTTGCAAAACCTTCGAAATTCACTGAAAAAACCATAGGTTTTACACACGTTATAGTTAGGAATTAGCATTTACAAAACCTTGCAAATTCACTGAAAAAACCATAGGTTTCAGCCACGTTATAGTTAAGAATTAGCATTTAAAAAACCTTAGAAATTCACTGAAAAAACCATAAGTTTCACACATGTTATAGTTAGCTGGACATTTCACTCATACAAAACCATCGCAATGCACTGCTGATGACGTCACATATTACATCACTCATGACATGGTCAGTGACATCACTCGTGACATCACCTATGGTTTTTTCAGTGAAAAAAACCCATAAATATATATATATATATATATATATATATATATATATATATATATATATATATATATATATATATATATATATGTATATATATATATACACCACACATTTTTTGAATTTTTTGATTTGGCATGTGTTTATCAGAAAGTATACTTAATAACTGGTTTTATGTTAATCTATTTTTTGAGTCAGCACAACATTGTTGCATTTACTGTGGAGAATCTGTGATCAGCAAATGTATTTCCCATACTGAAAAATAAACTTAAAAACATTTTTTAAATAAAGTTAAGTCGAAATATTTAGTGAGATATTGAGTGAGATTTATTTAGTGAGATATTGTTTTAACTTTTCTTTCTGTGTACAATTTAGTAGAAAACCACCTTTACAAAAAATATATATATTTGCGTGTACCGACGTTGTCCCAGTGACGTCGGTAGTCGTGTAGAGCTTGTGATTTGTACAACGTGTAAAACATATATATAGACACATTCTACAGTATATTTAACAGTAGAGCTTTGTCAGTGTACTTTTCAAACTCATATTTTTGTAGTGAGTTTCCAGAAAACTTTTCTTCAAAGACGATTTTCCATTTTCACGGTGACGCTGGGCGTCACAATGATATCTGTAGCCGTGGTCACCATGAATATGTTGTGAAATGACAAAACAAATGCAGATATTCAATAGCCACTACCACATTTAAAACTTATAACTGCATAATGGATTATAACCAACACACTAAACACATTACTATCCAAACAACTGTATACTAGCATGCACAACTCCCTTAATATCTCTATAACACAGTGCATAACCTTTTCATTGTAATCTGTGACTGCATGCATCACTGTATCACTAAGTCTCTCATTCACTGAATAATTATTTGAGGGGATCTGTGAGACGGTGCATCAGTCTTTCAAAGGTTCTGTAATGAAATGTGTGACTGCCTCAGCTATGAGTGGGTGCATCAGTGTCACAATGGGTCTGTGATTGGTTGCATACGTCTCTCACTCAATCTGTGAGTAGGGGTATGAGTGCCTTTGTGTATTTGTAAGTAAGTATATCACTGTCTGACTGGATCTGTGAGTGGATTAATGAGTATCTAAGTGGGTGGCTGAATGGGTGAGTGAGTAGGTGCATGAGTGTCTGAGTGGGTCTGTGAGTGAGTGCATGAGTCTCTCAGTAGACTATGACTGGCAGTATGAGTGTCTGAGTAGTTCTGTGAGTATGTTGTTGTGTCTCTGAGTGCGATTGTGAGTGGGTACATGAGTCTCTGAGTATATAACTGACTGGGTGCATACATTTTTGAGTGGCTCTATGAGTGGCTGTGTGGGTGATTGTATGGGTGTGTGAGTGTCTGAGTGGACCCATGAGTGGATATATGAGTGGATCTGTGAGTGGGCATATGAGTGTCTCAATAGGTCTGTGAGTGAGAGCATAGCTGTCTGAGTGGGTGAGTTAATTGTTGCATGCATGAGTGTCTGAGTGAGTTTGTGACTGGAAGGGCAAGTGTCTGGGCGGCTCTGTGAGTGGATGCATAAGCCTTAGTTGGATGAGTGAGTGGGTGCATGTATATCTAAGTGAATTTGTGAGTGGGTGTGTGAGTTTCTGAGTATATGGGTGAGTCAGTGACGGAGTCCATAAGCCTCTGAGAGGGTCTGTGTCTGGGTGTGTGAGTTACTGTATGGGTGTGTGAATGGGTGTTTGAGTGTCTGAATGTATCTGTGAGTGGGTGTATGAGTGTCTAAGTGGGTCTGTGAGGACATACGTAGGTGTGTGAGTGGGCCTGTAAGAGGGTGCGTGAGTCTCAAAGTGGGTCTGTACACAGGTGTGTGACTCTCCGGGTGAGCCTTTAAGTGGGTGCATGAGTATCTGAGTGGGTCTGTGAGTGATGCATGAGTGCCTAGGTGGGTCTATGAGTGACTGTAAGAGTATCTAATGGGTATGAGACTGTGTGCATGAGTCTATGAGTGGGTCTCTAAGTAGGTGCATGAGTCTCTGAGGGGGTCTGTACAGGGAGGCATCACTCTCTGAGTCTGTAAGTGGGTGCATGAGTATCTGACTAGTATGTGGCTGAATGTATGTGTGTAAGTGGGTATGTAAATGGGTGTATATGTGTCTGAGTGAATTTATGAGTGCATACATGAGTGTGTGACAGTGACCAGCGAGTCTGTATAAATATATATTTAAAATATACTTTCACCAATATTCACGATGACGTCACGATGTCCCCGCGACGGTACACGGGGGCCGCGCTAGTGATTGCATTGTCGTCGTGAGTATCGCGCACAATAAAAGAAAATCCATTTTGGACACATAACTTTGTCACTAACACACCCATTTCTCAAACATGAGGACAGTGTATCTCCACCCAGACCCCTTATGTGGGCTTTCACACAAATTTTCAGCTCCAGGAACCACTCCCAGACAATAAAATGGGATCCGCAACTTTCTGTTCAGGCTGCATCCAGCCAATCAGAGCATTTCTATCACAAAATCGTCGCGAAATATCTGCAGTCAGAGATTTTTCTATCATTTTCAGCTTAAATTTCTCAAAAACTACTGGATGGATTTGCACCAAATAACAAAAAGCCTAATCTGCATAACAACATCTACCTTTCTGCCAAATGTAATGTCATTCCATCGAGCGGTTCGGACTGTAGGTTCGACAACACGTTCCGATGGAAATTAACCCCTTACGTGCTCCCGTCAGCCGTTGGTCGACGGGAGCACTACCTCGCTAGTGCTGCCGTTGGCCAACGGCCGACGGAGGCCCGTCCACCTAATAGAACGCCCGCACCGCGGTGGAAAAACCGCCGCGGTTAAGGCGTTAACATCACTGACGCAACCTTTTTTCGTGCCCCTATTTTTCAGTCCCCAGTGTACGGATCACCCCAAACATTCCATATAACATAGACTAGACTTTGACACTTTTTTGTAAAATTTCGTGAAGAGTGGTCAAACAACACCAAAGGTGTAGGCAAGTCAAAAAATACTTTTTCTATGGAAACTAGGTCTTAACTATAACTACCTATTGGTGACCGCTCGATACTTCACCAGGGCACGTGAGGGGTGGAGCATTATGCCGGACGAGCCCCCTGGCAAATTATAAGACAATAAATCCAACAGTAAGAAGGAAACGCTCGCTCAGTCTTGTGATGATGCAAGAAGTTTACTTCCAAACATGATGCATTTCGGCCACAGCCGTGGCCTTGATCACATGTATATGAATGAAAAATCACAGTTCTTAAATCCACATTAAGAAAATAGAAAACAGACTACGCATAAGTGAAATTCAAGCAGTTAATGTACCTTGCTTTGACCTAAAATTACGTACAAATGAAAATATGCAAACAGGCACTCTGGCATGATAAACAATGAGTTAAAATAATGAAAATAAAATAAAATAAATGTTATAAATGTCCACTAGAAGCTTTGATACTGATTCCTCAAGGCAGCCAGCATATAATGGTTGCGCAGTCCACGCAAGACATAAATGTAGGGGAGTTGAGACCGGCAATGATGAGGACGGTGGGGGCAAGGAGGAGAGACACCACGGCGAGATGGAGGAAGGCCTACAGACACCACCAGATAGCAAGTAAGTGGTTTTTTAAAAATCTTTTCTTTATTGTAGGTCCGACTGGGGTGGAGCGGAGGCCTACAAGGCTATTAGAACATTCTTCCACTAGAGGGCACAATGTTCAAACAAATTAAACAAAGGCCTCTCGGAGCCTGAGGGGGTTTAAATCCCCTTGGGCTCCGAGAGGCCTTTGTTTAAACAGCATTGGAATGTTGCTCTGCGGGCCTTTACCGGCCCATACAAGCACTGAGAACTCCATTGTCTGCAATGGAGTGCTCCACATTCCAATGTTCTCATAATAATTAATATAACAAATAAACACAAATACAATTTAAATTCTACTATTAGAACCCTTAATGACAAAGAAAAAATAATTTAACAAACAAACAATCCAAAATGTGCAACACTAGCAAATATTTTAGACTTTAAAATAGTTGCACTTACTATTCTAACTCCAATTTAAGCAAATTTTGGGTAAGTGTTGGCCTTTGGTGGGGTTAAATATTCTATTTTCACCCCACTGCAAGTAAAAGTAAGGAGAGTGTGTACTTTGGAGAGGTCAGATTTACTATCCCCACTCCAATCTAAAGAACAGTAGGGAATGTGTTTGCCTTTGAAGGTGTTACAATTACTATTCCTAGACCAATTAAAATAGCAGTAATCAAAGTATTGGAGTTTAGAAGTGTTTGATTAACCATTCCCACACCAATCTAAGCATTCCCACACCAATCTAAGCACCAGTAGGGAAAGTGTTAGATTTCTGAGGGGTTAAGTTTACATTTCCCACTCCAACAGAAGAAAAATCTGTGAAAGTATCAGATGTTGCTGGATTTAGATTTACTATTCCCACTGCAGTCTAAGCATCAGTATAGAAAGTGTTTGACTTTCATGGGATTAGATTTACTATTCCCGCTCCAACCCACTCCAACTTTAGCAAATGCATAGAAGGTGTTGGATGTGGAGGAGTTAAATATGTCATTATAGTTCTTATTCATTTGAAAAAATTAAATACCGAACAACATAAATATATTCAAACATATTTAAAATAAAAAATACATGCATTATAAATAAAAAATAAAACGTACATGTCACAGAAAAATACAAATTAATATTAAGAAATAATTTATCAAGTTTAAAGCAAATATATAAATTTAAAATAAATACACTTCCCTCCCTTCTGTCCACAAAAGCATCATCAAATTTTAAATACAGAATAAATAAAACATTAATAATGTTAAAATAGTAGTTAAATAAAACAATCAAATATCAAATTTATTTTAAAATATTTATTATGAAATACACATGGCAAAGAAAGAATAGCTAAGTAAGACACAGCAAATAATTGACGTAACAAATAATCAATTAAAGAAAGTACATAATTATTTATTAATCATAACGTATACATTCATTAAGAATAAACAAGAGTAATTAATATTTTTGATACTTTCTCCCCAAATCCCGTACAAACCCAACAACCCAATACTTACACGTTAAAAAACACAAAATACACTTCAGTGACTAAAATATCAATTACTAAATTTAACAATTAACATAATTAATTACAATTAAACATCTAATTAACATAACATTCAAATAAAAGAATAATTTAGCATTTAAATAAATTTCCATCCTATTACTCTACAACACCAACAATCCGTTACTAATTCATACATTTCTAAGGAAATGTAAAAAAAAACATTCTCTGTGCAACTTACAAACTATGCTGAAAAGTAAAACAATTATCATAATAATACTAATACCTAAAAATAGTATAATAACTATAATATATTAAATTAATGTAAAACTATATTTAATACAACTACTTTAAAGTAACTGATGGTACAATCAACAATATTTTAAATACTATATTATATATTTAAAAAAATTATATTCTTTGCTTCTTTATTCTGTTGCATGATATTTTTGGCTTGAGGATAATGTTGACACAATATTGTTGCACCACAATATTTTTAACCAATATTTTGGACATTCACCACAGAAACATATACATGCACACACTTACACATAAGCACAAACAAGCACATATTACATATAGGCATATACAAATACATATATAAACTCCCAAATACTTATACACACTGCCATATGCATAATATTTACTATAAAGACTGAAAAATTATTTTGAACATATTTTTTTTAAAGTGAAAAGTTGTTCAAAAAATCTTTACATAATGAAGAGTCACAACATATACGCAAACATTTACACATATCACATACAGGCAAAAATGTGAAATCTTATTCAACCAAGTTGGTGTTCGTAAAAAGGATATTTGGCAGATAGGGTAAAGAGGGAAAGACATAAAGGGATTACAGAATTTGACAATGTGATCTTCACTCACTGTCACTGGTGAAAAGGACACAAGAGATGGTGGCTAAAACATTTCCCCATTAATCATTTGCCCATTCGAAGCAAAGTTTAGCCTTGCACATGTTGCAGACACATGAAAAGATGGCCTACTGTCACTATGCTTGTGCATTTCAGCATAAAGAGTTACATTTTCTGAGTTATCATCCTGCGCACTTAAAATCACATGGTTTTGCACCAATCTCTTAGCCACAGTTTAGTGTGTCTGGTCGCAAAATAGTTATCACAAATTGCAGGCAGTATTGTTGCGACCAGTAAAGAATTTTATGAACTGACCTTTGTTCTAATATGGCATTCATAAAATTCGGAATCATAGTAATCTGCGCTATCTCATGAATACTAATAAGGTAAGTCTCAAACTGTGACTCACTACTTTTAGAGGCTATCACAGAGCTGGTATTCTACTAAGATCAGCTTGTGAACACTCTTTAATAAATTAAACTTTTGTCAAGTACAACCTGTTTACTTAAAGTAAGCGGGGATGTGTTTAATTTATTTTTTTACTGTTTTTCTAAAGTTTGTTTGAGTTGTTAGTGGTCCCCTAGACCACTTCCTGTTTCAAAACTAACTTTTTTTTCATTCATCCCTTCCATTTTGAGAATGCATTGCCACCCCAACTCAGGCCTAATACATTTTTAAATGTTTTGCTCCCACATTTTGATTGCAAATCAGTTATGGAAATCATAGTGTTTCGGTATTTGGAAGGGACGGCTACAACACATTTACCAACTTTTAAAATGGGATTCGTACAAAAGAAAAAACTTCTTGCAATTGCAAACTCCAAATCAAAGTGTTTTCAACCACAGAAATCCTTAGTACAGCCTTTGGTCCTGAGGGTTTGTCCTACTCACAGGCTAAATTATATAGTTAACTAGCCTTGTTTCTAAGGCTAGCCTTGACCATCCATTAAGGTTGTGATACTGCTTCTTGTTTTTCTCTGCTATCGGATCTGGGTCAATTTTATATGGGAATCTAAAAGTAAACTGGTCAATCAGCTTGGTGTGTTGCAACTGTGCTCTAAGCTCACTCCAGAAGGCTTTCAGTTTTCTTCCTTCTTTTGTTACAAGGCTTCTGACCATTATGACTTTACCTCTAAGAGTGGACGTTTTCTTCAGCCTGCCACTATTTAGACTCTTCATCTAGTTACCATTCTGTACTTGGAAGTGGGACAAGGAGGCTTCAGCCCTTATCTTCTAACTAGAAGGTATCAATTGGAATGTCTCTGAAGATCTGCGCTTGGAAGTGGTTTATCTAAATCAACCTGATCATTTCCTAGTAGATAGACATTCCTCTGCCCACTGAGCAGCTGTAAACATGCACTGCATACAATGTAATCCCAATGATGTGATTGCATGTGTGTTCAACTTAGTAACGATGCCCAAATTGCATACTTGGATACTTTCTCAAGCTGTAACGTCAAAATATTCATCACTATATGTGATGCTACAGTCAATCTAGTAGTCAGGCAACAGTTTCAGGCTCATAGTCTTATTGGATTAATTCTTGAAAAAGAAAGGAACACAACATTTGTAAGTCAAACATAGTTTAGCCTCGCAGCTAAATTAAGCCTTTGGTTCTAGATGTAGGACTATCTTCGCATTGGAGGTTGTTGGCTGTCTACCACGAATTTGTTGGGATGCACTCATTGCCCAAAGTTCACAACTAGAATGTACAATGTTAGCACTCCATGTTACCGAATGGGGACTTTGTGCACAAAAGGACAGCAGATTTGGCTTCAGGAAATGCCCTAGCCTTCGATTTAGTGCATTTCGTGACATTTTCATTACAAGCATGATTGAGGCAGCTCTGACACATGATTGGATAACAGCAAAAGTAGGGTTGTTTCTAAATAACAAAAATGCAACAACCCCGTATTTCTACATGATACGAAATATCCATAAAGCTTTTGAAATCCCACCCGGACGCCCGATCGTGTCAGGGATTGGTTCCATCCTGGAACCCCTTTCGAAATTTGCAGATGCATTCCTTAGACCCATAATATAAAAGACGGAAACGTATCTGAAGGACATGAAATCTGTGCTAAACCTTTTGAAGGATCTTCATTTCAAACCGGTGACACACCTACTCATGGGCCTAGATGTGGAAAGCCTTTATACTAGTCTCCCACATGTTGACACCCTCAACATCATTGAGGAGGTCTTGTTTGAAGAGGAGTGGGCCTACCAGACACCCAGAAACCTGGTCATGGAATGCTGCAAGTGGGCCCTCACCCAAAACTTCTTCCATTTTGAGGACACGTTATACCTCCAACAACACGGGACCAGTACAGGCAGCACCTTTGCCCCGAGCATAGCCTGCCTCTATGTCCACCACCTAGAAACCCACAAATTACTCGTACCTCCCAACCCCTTTAGGAACCATATAAAGTTATGGAAGAGATACATTGACAGCGTCCTAGTGGTCTGGGAAGGAGAAAAGTACGAAGCACGGGACTTCCTACTCTGGCTCAACACATAAGATGAGTTCCTCAAGTTCACTTGCACCTTGAGCAGGAAAGAACTAGTATTCTTGGACCTAAATATCATAGGGGATGGGGACGTAAAATTGAGGACAACTACACATGAAAAAGCTACAGCATAAAATTGCCTTTTACTCTACAACAGTTTCCACTTGAGGGAGAACCATCCCTTTGGACAGTTTCTGAGGCTGAGGAGGAACTGTTCTGAGTTACGGGACTGCAAGGAGCAGGCAGACCACCTGACCGAGAATCTAATCATGCACAAGTATCCCAGAAAAGTGGTGTCACGAGCAAACAAGAGAGACAAAAACAACAATTGAGAGTATCTTTTGGAGCCCCCAACCATAAAAGGGAAGGAGGAGAAGCCAATTTGTATCACAACCTACAACATAGCAGCAAATGCTGTAACAAAGATCATTAACAGTCAGTCAAAAAGTCTTTATTTCAAATATTTCATCATAAAAGACATACTAAACAATTCATAATTACACAATATTTCACATAATCCATAAAGTGCAATGTCTAGTTGAATTATACATAGTATGTACGAGTTCAAACGTATAAATAAATATTAAGCTAAGATCGGGTTTAAAAAAATATTAAATAACAATTTACTAAGATTTGACAATTTAATGAATATTTTAAAACGATGGGACGCTCCACAGTATCCTCAAGCCTTACGGCCGTTCCAGTACATCATTAAACCCGCCATTAGACTGTGGACCCATTTATTGGGAGCTAATCTTCCGAGACCGAAGTATCCAGGCCCAACTAATATATTTAGCCACACCAATGACCACCAGTTTTGAGGTGTCGGTTTTCAGAATTCTGCTCGCAACCTGCGCAGATCGTGTTCACATTAACCTACATACTGGACGTAGTTACTTCTGTCTAGGAACGAGGTACACGGGGCATACAAAGAGAAAGTGATCAACAGTTTCTATCAAATCCATACAGAACGACAGAGACCATTACCATATCTGTCCCAAGTCTTCGTTAATCCTCGTAATGGTAGCGAGCCTACCCTAAACTGATGAAAAAGCTTACGATCCTGTGACTTTGTAATAGTATCCCAGTATTCTTCCAGGGAACAGTCATCCTTGACTGTCACAAATGTTGCTGTCAAGGAACTGCCTGTCAGGGAAGCATGTCTTTTGGTTACAGTCCAATTCCAGTACGCATCTCTCAAAAGCTTTTTTGAGGGAAAGATAGCTGTATCCGGGTTGGACCATAACTCCCCCATCCCCATGTCAGTCAGAATAGTTCTAATTTCTGACAGCCAAACGATCCTGTGTGAGCCCCTAAGGCTTTTAACTTCTAACAGGGCCGTAGAATATAAGGACAATTCGAGTGTAGTCAACAGGTGCCGCCAAAACGCCAGTGGTCTGTACCGCACCATGTCCTCAACAGGCTGGCAACCTAGATCATATAAGAGGGGTATACGTGGGGTTGACTGTGGCAGTCCTACAGCAAACCTAAAGAATTTATTTTGGGCCACCTTTAGAGAGTCCAGGTTACTAAAACCCCATAGTTCAGCGCCGTACATCACGGCTGGCAGGATTTTGGAGCCATAAATCTTAACGAGAGGAGCCATGGGTTTAGTTAGAGAGCACCGATGCTCTTTGAGCAGTGCTCCTCCTAGTTGGGCATGCTTTAAGGTTAGTAAGTCTAACTAGGGCTTCCAGCTTAAGATCATTAATAAACACTGGCGGATTCTGAACAGTGGCTCCATGACAATACCACAGCCAATGTACTCGAACTAAAGAGAGTCGAAAGCTTTAAAGACATCCTTGTACACACACGTCCTAGAAAGCACCCATACACAAGGATCCCCACTCAAGGGACCCTTGCCCCTGTAACATGCCATTACCCGTGTGGCAATTGTAGCGTCTGTCACCTAACAGAACCTACCAAGACTCTCACACTTAGCAAAAGAATCACATGGCAACTTGGGAAATTCACAAGTTGTAACACAAAGAGGGTTGTCTATATGATCACATGCCGATGTGGCTTTAACTACATTAGAATGACCACTAGGAAAGTGAAGACTCAAATCTGCAAGCATAGGAGTAATGTGCATTGCGAGAGAACAACCACCAAGAAATTGGCACATTACATTGAGAAAAAACATACAGTTCAAGATTTTAAATGGGTCATACTGGAATCAATGGAACACCATGAATCAGTAGAAGCTAGACTCCTAGAGAAAAAGCAACAAAGGGTTTTCAAATTAAAAACACACATAGTGGGTTTGAACAACAACATACCATGGAGTAGTTTTGTAACATAGACATCACACCAATGAACCTCATGCACCAGGAACACCAGACCAGCATCCTACACTATGACGCACCAGAAGTTGTTTGATTCTAAACGTATGGCGGAAATAACTGTTTAATGAAAGTATAGAAATGAGGGTTCCCCATAATGGTGAACATAATTGTCCGAAAACAAATGACCAAGAAAAACTTCTGTACTTAATGGCACCTTAGAGTCTATAGACTCTCCCCACAAGAGAGCTATATACGTGCCACAGTGCGTTTGACACATTAACATCCTCTTGTGCACATCACCATCATCACATGCAAAACTCAGGTTTGGCAAAACATGATTTTAGGAGCTTCTTATATGTAGCTCCGAAAACCCTACCACTGTTTACCATCATAATCGGGAATGGGTGCAAAACCAATGATAACTGCCAAAAATACTTTTGTCCCCTGATTCCTGTTTCTTAAATACGGCAAAGTTTGTAAACCCAGTCTATTGCTGCTTTATCAGTGCCCAGCATGACGACTGTGCTGAGGCCAAAATAAGGCAAACTTTTTCTCCCTTCCGGGTTGCCCCAATTAGCCCATCTGTGGTGGCCATTTTAGGAGGTCAGTGTACCAGTTTTTCTTGACGTACAAGGTGAGCACACCAACGTACTCAGGGGTCCTTTTTATTCAATCACCGCAGCGGGACCGGGCAAGATGCAGTTCCCGAGTCGTGAAAGAATAGTAGAGGAGTACGGCTGAGATGAGGTGAGTTCTAAACAAACCCCTGAACGCCATGGCCTTTTTTACGAGCAGGCTCTCTTCTCTCAATACCACTAACTGTAAAATATGTTCCCACATTAGTGTGTGACTAGAAGCCGAACTCCCAGCCGGGGAAACCATGAAGCGCGGGCTTCAGTTATAATATATACGTGTTATGTGTATGTTGTGTTATGTGCTTTATTCTATGAATCATACTGCAGTTATTGGTAAAAGTATTCATTCACTGAATGGGATACTGAGAACCACAGACATGTCTTGTGTTTTATGTATGTTGTATGTGGTTTTATGACTACTTTAAACTCACTAGAAGGGCCACGGGTAACCACGAACGAACTGGCAGGCAAGTCACTATTGGTTTATCTCTGCACCTAGGAGGTGCACACATGGTTGAAGAGCATAATGAATTAGCCTCCCTTCTCAGTAAGGCGAAGCCGACATTGACAAATATATTTATTGTTCTTTCGCTTTCTTTTATTTTCTTTCAGAAATTGGCAATACAGTACCAGGTGGTATTAATTATTTGTACGTCTGAGTAAGCATGTGCGATTGATGCACGTTTTGTAAGTTGTGATTAGTGGAACAACTATAGGAGTGGAACTAGGTATTTGACAATTATCACACTCGGTCCTGAAGAATAGCCGAGAGGGGTAGGCTAGAAACATGTCGACCATTAGGGCTTGGGAACAGTAATTCCAATGATCCTAACCTTTTCCCCTGTTTTTTAACCATACCAACTAGGGGTTGGAATAAAGTAACATTACCCACTAGCCAGGTATTTTTAACTCACACCTTCCTTTACTTCGCTCCTTCCCTGCAGGATCATCTGCATGTCATAGTCATAAAATTAGTGCTCCAGCGTAGTTCTTCTGGTCGCAGCACGCCCCGTTCCGCAGAGGAACATGAAGGACACTATGATGAAGCATGCCACCAAGGGGTAACCCTGGTGGTTGAGGGTTTTACAGAATAAAAATGTTTTACCAAGTGAAGGAACAATAAACTCCATGCAAACGTAAGGTTAGGTCCTTTGTTTCATTGCATAAGTCTGGTCTTGGAGGGTGGTCCCAGCCTATATCCTCTTACTCCCCCCTCTTGTGTATACAGACATTAGTACAACTCGGGGCATATTCTCAAAGAGCTATCGCCAAGTTAACGGCACTTTAGCGCAGCCAAAGTGGCGATAAATGTATCACCCTATTCACAAGCTGGTTCTAACAGCTGATAGCACCAGTTTACCCACGATAGCAGCCGCAAAAAACATCGGCACAGACGACCCCGGCAACTATCGCTAATGAGATGCAGAGTAGCCGTTCCCATGCAAAAAGCTGCAATAACACCACTCCGCAACATTCTCAACGACCAGCCAGATCGGCAATAAGAACACAAAACATGTGACAAGGCACGTTAGTAGCAGGAAATTAACACCTACTCTGACCTGGTGTAAAGTCGACCCCCAGCCGGCCCCACAAAAGGGAGCCCAGCCCACAGCCACACCTGAAGAACAACAGATGCCATGGAGCTGCTGATCATGCAGCTCGGAGCCCCAAGAGGAACACAACACCCTCCACCACCAGCCCCAAGACCCTCCCCGCCACCACCCCCCAGAACCCTCCTGCACCACTTCCCCGGACCACCACAGACGCAGCGCAGACACAGACCGCGGACCTGCAGAAAATGCACCAGCCTCACAGACCTAACACCAGAATATGTCATTGCCCACTACAGGCTCAAAAGGACAACTATCCTCCGCATCCTGAACATCATAGCCCACAGGCTGAAGGTACCCACACAGTGGAGAACCAACATCCCTCCGCAGACAAAGCTGCTGGCTATGCTGCACCTGTTGGCCTCTGGTACCTTCCAACCAACAACTGCCAGAGTCGGAGGAGTCTCACAGCTAGCCCTATCAAAGTTCCTCAAACCTGTCTTTAATGCCATTATCAGCTTGGTACCCCAGTACCTATACTTCCCCCACACTCCGCAGGAACAGCTGGAGACCAAGCAATGCTTCTACACCATAGCTGCCTTTCCGCACGTGTTGGGTACAATTGACTGCACACATGTCCTACTTGTGCCCCCTGCTGCCACTGCACACAATTACCGTAAAAGAAAGCACACGCATTCCATCAATGTGCAGGCAATAGTGGACCACCGGAGACTCTTCACCAATGTCGTCGCCAACTACCCAGGCATCCATCATCAACCAGCGCTTCCAGGATGACACCTATGGAAATGCACTGCTCGTTGGTAAGTACCAAATGAACACACCACACACCAAAACTTCACAATCATGCAACTCACAACTCTGGGAATGTACACCTTACAAACTCACATACAACATGCCAAACCACATGCCCACCTACCAGACACGACAACACAACTCACAGTGGGAACCTGGAGTAGACACGTACACAAGCCATCAACGGCATGGCACCTCAGCCACACAATAGCAGATTGTGGGGAGAAGTGGGAACCAGGCAAGTGTGAAGGAGTTAACTGACCCATGAATAAGCATGTACACAATGCCAAGTGTGGTGTGGATGTGCTGGCCAGACTGCAATATGCAGACCACAGACATGCCCATGTCGACATATACTGCTGGTGTTTGGAGTGTAGGGTATAGTGGATGCAACCATGTCACCCTAGCCAGTGGGGGACATCAAGGAAATGTAGCTTGTCACGCCCCCCCATAAGCGTAAGCGGAGTGGTCTGGCCCGGCTTATGCCAGGCCAGCATAGCGGTGTGAATAAAAAAGCTGGCCCTGGGCCTGGTTCTCCACCGGAATGCCCAACGTCTCTGCCAGGGTGGTGCTCTCACCCCATCACGAGGCCAACGCCATGTGCGGCGGGGCCTGCAATCCTGTGCGCCTGCTGCACCCCGAGACGCTGGTCCCCGAAGCCTTCTTGCCCGTCCCTGCGCAACCAGGCCTCACCGCTCACCTGCTCACACCGGCGTGTGTCGAAGAGGGCCCACAACATGATGGTGCCATCTCCAAGCCCGAGGCCTGCAACTCCGGCCTCCTCGGACCATCACGACCTCCGCGACACAGGCCCGCTGGACTCCATTCTCGTTGACGTACTCCACTGGCATACACAGCGGACTAGTAGGTCACACATTTGGAACTGAGTCTTGATATTTTCATGGCAGTGTACATGTCACGGTACGCAAGGAGATGAGTAAGTGGGAGACGCGTTTCTGTCCGGAGGTGAAAAGGCTCACCTTTGCGAAGGTGATGGGACACTACCAACAATTGCACTGGTGCCACTGACTCTGCCCTACTCAAGTCTGGGACCCATGATGTCCGTACCTTGTACTGCTGATTGTCTGCTCTCTGTTGTGGTTTCTGGCAGCACCAACCAAGCCCTGAGTGGTGGCTTACACTACCCAACACCCATCTACCACAGGCGTCATTGGAGTTGTGACCCTGGCAATAAAAGGGCCCGGGTGCACGTGCCCGTAGCCAGTCCCACAAACTCACTCAGTGTGTCCGTGTGGTCTTTATGTATGCTTGTTGGACCAGGCACATTCCACATTACATTGTGCTGTGTTCAGCGTGCGCAACCATGTCACTGCAGGAAGTGGTGTAGACCTGGGATATGTAACCGTGTTGTATCTTCATTTGAGCATACGCAGGGTGGACAGGCGTACAATAGTAGGGGTGTGGCACCTCCACACGTGGATCTGGGTGTGGTTCAGTGCGGCCCTTGCCAAGGATGTGGCTAATGCTTGTGTCTCTGTTGTAGTGTCTGCGCCACACATCCCGCAATCTCTTATGTTGCTATGTGGCATGCCCCCACTGTGCATGCTCGGCCGAAGGGGTACATGGGGGAGGGCATGCCCGTTCGGGTTAAGGGATCACACATGCCAACGGTTGTGTGTGTTGCTATTGCACCAGCATGAGCCAAAGATGTACCCTCAACTGCATGTCGAGTTCAGCCAGGCAGGTGCTCTACATCACTGTCAGCCGTGTCCTTGCCATGGGCCTACACACACGTGGCCGGCCACATTCTGCACATCATCATCACTGTGCATTGCTCAGGCTTGTAGACATGCGCAGACAGGCATGTCGATGGTATGCCGTAGGTGTGCAAGTGATGCAACCGCACTGCGCACACTGGTGAATAGGCTCGGGGGGAGGGAGGAGCAGCAGTAAGGCTCTGTAAAACACATTGATGCCGCTCATTTGCAACAAGCAGTACATGTCATACAGGAATCACAAAGTCACACATATCACACACCATTGAACCAGTGAGGCTGCCGACACATCATGCATCACTGTGTATTGGCTCATGTCTCTCTACACTGTGGCAGGTGATCAAGGATATGTACTCTTCGCTTGGATGATTACACCCCTCCGAGCCCCGAACACCCAGGCCCAGAGGCAGTACAATGCGGCCCACAATTGCACCAGGGGCATTGTGGAGCGCACATTTGGTGTGTTGAAGTCACATTTCAGGTGCCTGGACATCACAGGTGGTAAGCTGCACAGCCCAGGCCTTGTGTGCAAGATGATCATTGCATGTTGTGCGTTGCACAACATATGTGTACGCAGCAAGGCCCCATGGATACAAGTGCCAGATGCACCCGACGATGATGATGAAGATGAGGCAGGTGGACCACACCCCACTGCAGCCGCAGCAGGAATAGCCCGTAGGGACTACATCATAGACAGTTTCTTCTCTGGTTGACGTAACATTGTGTGTGTCCTTAGCAGTAATGGCACAGTACTTTGACTGACCACAGGCATTGCATGTGCTAATAAAAGCATTCCGATACACATTCCATGCGTGCATGTCACTCATCTGTAAAGGGTCTTCACTCAGACAAGTGTGGGTGTGACATGTTGTGCTGTCAATTGAGGGATTTGTTAATGGATGGTTGGTATATCACCTCTGTACAGTGAGGCTGTTTATGGTGGCACGTATTCGTACTGCCAGTTCTGTGTGTCACAGTTGTTATGGTATTCCACTCTTCAGCGTTTCACATGTGTCCCAATTCATTCCTTTTTGGCTATCATTTGTGGCCTACAAGTGTCAACAGGGTATCTTTTGTGCTCTGATATGTGCCGCCATGATGTAGTGATGCACCCTGTGTCTCAAGTCGCACAACATGGGCAATATGTACGTAAGGGTGAGTTACTGCCCCTACATTGGTCCATGCTTTCATTCTTGTTTGATCATGGACATGGCACGTTGGTGTGCAGTGGGTGTTGTTTGTCCCTCTGCAATGTGAGGGGGTCATGCGGTTTCACTGTGTGTACCATGTTTGTTTCCGCATTGGCGCAGGTTACGTTCTGAATGCATGTAAATGTATATTGTGGCTGTTTGTGGGGAAATGCCTATCTGATTTTGACGATGGTCATTTGTTCTGCGTCACAGCTGTGGGGTTGTGCTTGCACGTTGTCATCTCACCGTTTCTTTACTCTGCTTTGCATTTTCCCGCCAGACGCGTGGGGTTTACAGGCCTGCCGCTGGTTTTCGCTGGTTTTCGTATTGTGATTGGCCTCAAGGCAAGTTTTCTTGCGTTCGTGTTTTGCATTTTTGCGGTGTGGCGTTGATTTTAATGCAGTATTTTGACGCATTATCTGGAGACTATCGCATGGTACTGCTATGTTGTGAATACTTAGTTAACACGGCATAAATTTCCCCGATGTTGGGAGTTGCGTTAAGTTCCTTTTGCGATGGTTATCACACGTTCTTGAGAATATGCCCCCTCATATTTTTGGCAAATATGTTGTTCATGCAATTTAGTAAATGCCATTAATATCTACACAAAACAGTATGTAATTTCTAAGGAATGTTATGGTGGTGTCTATGACTGTGCCTCATTACATTGTTGGAGCAATCCTATCGGATACACTGTATTCAAAAAGGTCTTTTCCGTATGGATGCCAGGTTTTCACACTTACTTGTAGCTTGCTTCTTATGCTCCTTCCAATTTCTATTGCCCTGTCTCTATACAGTTTGAGACCTCTCTCTACTTGTAATCATGGACTGGCCACAGCTCCCTGTGCACAATGATGCCTGCGGGCCAGCTGCCCCAGACCACCACCCCATACACCAGTGAATCTTCGAGAGCATTGTTATTTGGGACTACACACATCCGTAAATTGTGCAAGCTTCATCTTCTACAGGGACCTCTTCCTGGAGAACAGAGAGCTCACCAACGCGTGGGACTTTGATATTGACTATGAGACAAGCAAGGCGAGCCGAGATCTCATACCATGCAGCAGCAGCTCACTTCTGCATTAAGTGCTCACCACCAGCAAAGTAGGGATTCGTAAAGTAGCCACTCACTCATTCATCACTCTTTCATCCATCCATGCATGTGCTCACCCATTTCTCCAGCCCTCCGTTCATGTATACTTCCCATCCATGCCTCCCATACTGCTCATCCAGCCATCCATCCATCCATCTATCTATGCACTCAGTCATTAGGCTTCCTTACAGGCATTCACTCATTCATGTATTGATTCACCCACACATTCATCGACAAACGAATGAATGAAGAAACATTTGTAGAGCGCAACTGCTGCTGCAACCAAAGCGTCCTGGCGCTATGCACTAATCCACCCTCTCATTTTCGCATTCACCATTCCACTCAACCACGCACACACATTTACCAATCAATGATGGAGCACTTTCATGTAAAAGAAGCCAAGGCTATTGGATTTTCCAAAACTTGTTTGTTATATCATTCAGCACCGAACACTATTAAAGCTGAGCCTCGAATCTTAACGTCACTCTTCAGTGGGGACGAGTCGATTTTTTGCGGCTTGCCGCTAGAATTGGTAAGCATTTTCTTCTGTAATTTAGATGTATTTCATGTTTCTTTGCTTTTGCTTTTCATAATGAAATGTTGTGAATAAACTATTTGTGTTAATGGGCATTTATGGGCATTTATCGAATTGAGAACGGTGCTATGACATTTTGATTTGTTTATTTTGGATAAATTAAAGGCAATCGTTGCTTTTAAGTAAAGAAATGGTGTATATTTGGTGTACGCAGCTGTGTGTTATTTTTAAGAATAAAAACTCCTATTTGTGTAATGTACAACGATAATGTTTCATAAAACCTCATTACTTGCTAGAGCCATAGAGGCGGCTATAGGTATACTATCCACAAATAATATCCCAAAAACAATGCATTATACAAATAAAACAATATTTAATTCCACACAAAGTTTGCATGGTTCATTTATTGCTAATTGTAATTGAAGCGCTGCCTGCAGGGTCAAGCAAAACTGGCATTGCTCATCAGCTAACAAATTTAAAATATAAGAATGTACTAATTACAACAATGCACCAGTGAGTGTTGTTCACATGCTTGTGAGCTGTACATCTTCATTTTGGAGCTCGATGGAGTCAGACAGGTCACAGAAAGGTCAGGTGGAAAGGCAGAACATCAATAGAACATAACCGATCTCCTGGGACTCCCTGATGGAAAGCTTTGCCTATACTGCCAGCCTCTGATTGATGAGGATAATGGCCTATAATGGACGAAGGGGCTCTCTCGTTTTACAGGTAGATTAATTTCTTTCCATACCTATGTTCTGCCACACGGACAGTTCCAGTCGTGGCCTTGACGTGTGTGTTATTAACAAACGCCCATACAAAACATAAATTAAAAGAATAGAACTGAAAGATTGATTTGACGAAATTCTGGCTGATGAAATAGCAAATTCATGGTGAAAACTGTTGGATTAAAAGAGGAAGGCAGGAAGGAATTGTAAACAGAATCAAACGATAAGAGAAAAAAGAACATTAAGATAAAAGAAGATGGAAAGAATGTATGAAGGAAGAGTAAAATAAGTTAAAAGGAAAAAGAGAGAACTATAGATTGGGGAGGGAAGAAAGTTAATACATTTTTAGCACTATTTTAATACGTTTTCTCTTTCTCCCATTTTTCAGGCAGACTGGAGATAAGCATTTCTTGTTAGACCATGACAGCAAGGGCCAAAAGTACTTAAAATTGAATGTTTGCGACAATTAAAATGCTTTCCCTCATGTATTAATGTCCATTTAGGTGTGGTATCTTATGTTTTGTGACCAAAATGTTTGGCCTTATTGGAGCCACACAGGCAATGTTCCTGCATTTCTTTTTTATATCGCCTTGATTGAACACATTCCGACCTACATATTGTGAATTATGTATAATTTATCATATATTACTGCAAAGGCGCTCCCTGCTGGAGTGACACCCCCTTTCATTGCTCCCGCTTCTCTTAGATGCAGGAGCCACTCCTCTCGCCCCTTCCTGGCAGAGCTGGCCTGGTGACAACCTAAAAAAAAATTCCTAACACATAAACATTTGTTTGGCCAGCTCTACAAACTTTCCCACACGTATCGGCCCACGTGGGTCTGTGACTGGAGCCCCTGGCTCCCCTTCTCCATATTGCTTAACAATGGTTATGTCTACCCTTCTACAGAAGTCATCTGCTAGTACCTATCAGCCTCCTTTGTCTCTCTGCATGGTATTGACCCACCAGTGACATTCTCACTCACATGCCACAGCCTCCACTAGGTCTCACTACCCCCAGTGCACAAATGTATCATCCTTCGGGACACCAGTGGCACAAAGGACCTCTAAAGCCCATTCTATTCCTCCCACGCACTTCCAAGTGTTTAACTTCTCCTCTCCCTCCCACCTCCTCCCTCATCCTCTTCCCCTTCCTGTCCCAAACCTGTGCCCCTCCTCATCCACACATGGGGTCCTAATTTTCCTCCATCGTCCTTATGGCAGCCTGTACTAGAGCGGCACCCCTACGCACATTTGTCAAAGCCTCGTACCCTCTCAATATTGTCACATTAGGGGCAGATTACGATGTTGTGCGGTAACTTTCCACCCAACACTGTCTCATAATCGGGACTGACCGACTGATTACAATGCGACCAGACACTGCTCAGTCAGATACCCATTGACTCCTATGGAAGTCTATGTTAAACCTGACAACACAGGCTTCTTTGGGGAAATGGGAGTGTGCGGAAAACTCTGCACCCTGTCGCAGGCACCCAATGATGCCTGACACACGGTGCAGGGTTTTACAGGGGGGTCCCTTAGGTACCCCCTCGGCCCCCAACTGGATGACTCAGGATTAAGGGGCCCTGCTAGGGGCCACAAAAATCACTTTTCGACAGCCTTTTCATGGCGGACATGCCGACTTGGAAAGGCTGTTGGACACCACCATCGTAATCACTCAATCGGAAACGCAGTCCATAGAGCTGTACGATGCGGTTCCGACTGACACAAATTCTCCGAGAACCGGTCCGAACCGATAGGGAAAGACCATGCGGTTTACAATCCGACCTCGTACATCGGAATCTGTTGGTCGGATTGTAAATCGGCAGAGTCGGTCGCAAGGGTTCCGGCATTTTCTAGGGGAATATGAATATCGGGAGGAGGCTTTCTGCCCTACATCGTAATCAGCACCTAAATGTTAATGGTGAGACCTCTTATGTCAAATGTAAAAAGATCTTGTTATTTTTGGCCTTGAAGCATTTTGATATAGCCCTCATTCAGGAGATGCACCTTTCAGTATAGGAATCAGAGAAACTCAGGAGGGACTGGGTGAGAAGAATTGTTTTTAGCTGCTGAACATCCTCTGACCCTGCCTCTGAGGGGCCCAGTAATAGTGCAGTCCGTTCCAAGAAATGCAGAGTAGCCAAACTCATTCATAAATCCCTCCCCTGTACGGTCCTTCAGACCTGGTCAGATGATGAAGGGGGATGGTACTTTTAGGGCTGGCACTAAGGTGTTTAGTGTGGGCTATGGTTACAGGTTTAATGGTGGCAAGTCTGCTTTCTTTCCCTGTCTCAACTACCCCAGTATGTAACTTTGCACCTCCTACATTATACTGGGAGGCGATTGGAATCTAGCTCCAGATGTCGTCGTCGATCGCACAGGCCCATGCCACCTACACTAATAGGGACAGGGTGCCTCTCCGAGACATCCGCGATGACCAGGGCCTCCTGGATGTTTGGCCTTCTTCACCATGCTGAGAGAGTATACCTGTTCCTCTGCTTGGTTCATGCCATCCAGTCCCACCTAGATCGCTTCCTTATCTCACTCTCAGTGCCTTCTACAGTTCTGCTATTATCCTGGGCCCCCTATTGGACCTTACACTACTCTGTCTATTGATTGGAACCTTCAGAAGCCCCTCTGGAAACACTGGTATTTAAATACTTCACCATTAGGCTCCCATTGGACACCTGAAGTCCCATATGACATATCTCTTGGATAATGATGGTTCTGTGCAATTAGCACTATTTTATGGGTGGCAGCCTAGGCCACACTTTCGGGTAAATTGATGTGCAACACTGCATTGATGAACAAAAACCGGTTGCAACAGCAGATGGTCTTGGAGGATGATATGCTTGCCCACTCTCAGTCTTAACAAGGTTGGTAGGGTGCTGCTAGAGGGTGAGATCGTCAAGGAAGAAATAGCACAGGTCAGTACCCGACTCCTGTACAATAAGACTCTGGGCAGGACGGCTTCCTGGGAGAGTTCTACAAATGGCTTAAGGAAGAGACTGTGGATTGTCTCCATGTGGCCTTCTGGAAGGCAGATACCACTGGATCTCTCTTGCAAGTGTCCAATAACACAGTGATCACTGTTCGCCCAAAACTGGGCAGGGATCCCCTACTCTGCAGTAGTTAGCATAATTTTGTCTTCTAAACTCCAACACCAATATATTTGCCAGTTTTCAGGCAGCCCACCTCAAGTGCATCATTCCCACCCTGATCCACCTCTCCCAGGCGGGGTTTGTTCCGGGTCGTTCATCCCGAGACCACCATCAGCCCCTCGCTCCTCCTCTGGCTGTCCAAGGATTCATCAGAGGCAGCACTGGCCTTCTCGCTGGATGCAGAGAAGGCATTTGACCACATTGAATGGCATTATCTGTTATCCACCTTACAACGGTTTGAAATTGGTGAGGACTTCATTGCTAAAGTCGGATGGCTGTATGCCTGCAGGGATTTCCCATCAGACACATTCGCAGTCTATAGAGGCATCTGCTAGGGCTGCCTCCTCTCACAGTGGCAGCCATCTGACACACAAGGGCATTTTCATCCCGGCTAACTCTTCTAAATGTTCATTATATGCAGATGATATCCTGCACTCCAATTTCGACGGTCCCTTCTGGTCTTCATGTCCCTCATAGCAGACTTCTTGGTCCTCTCAGAATATAAAATCAATTGGGACCAGAGTAAGATCATGCCTATATTATGGTTCATGACTAGAGTGGACATCACCCCCTTGACCTTCCCCTAGGCTTCCCAACACCCGAAGTATTTAGGCAACTTCATCTCCAGAGGCCTAGATGGGGTGGTCTCCCGGAATGATGACCCACTTATCTCTTCAACCACTTTGAACTATGCAAAATCACACCACCTGAAACTATCAATGTGGGGGCGACTACAGCTGGCGAGAATGGTGATGGCTCCCCGTTTCACCTATGCCTTGGGTATGCTGCCCATCGTAGTACAGCCCTCTGTTCTTCGCTCTATTGACAGGGACATGCATTTCTTTGTGTGGAGCTTGGTACAAACCCACCTGAGGGACTCTAAACTGATTCCCCACTGCCCGAGCAGGGGCCTGGGACTGCCTTGCATTGAACACTATTATATGGTTCTACACCTCACTCATTAGTCCTCCATGTGGCCTACGGCAGCTGACCAACCATTCTGGGTGAAGCTGAAAGCCGATCTTGCCCACTGAGGCTGTGGCCTGGACCTTCTCTATCGATACAATACCCTCTCAGTGTCATCTCCCAGCCCCATCTTACAGGCTATGGTGAGGATTTGGAATCAGGCCCACAAACTGCTGCAACGTTCTGCAAGGCTTCATCTCCACCCCCCCCTCTCCCCCACACCCCCAGAACAATGCTTTTCTTCCTATAAATGATAAATGGAAAATTTGTGCTCCGGGGCATGTGAAAAATTTCTGGTATTACCATCCTAACCAACCTCAATTCGGTGGGTTAGACTAAACTATTTGAGGCCCCTGGGAGGAATAACATCACTCCCAATCTCATCACTGGCGATAAGTACAAATCCGTCACTGGTTACACAGTGTCCTTGGGCATGGGCCTTAGCACCTCCATGAATCCTCGTTTACACAGTATTCGAAAAACTGGGGATCCTTCAATGGGGTCATGTCTGGCTTCTATAATCTCATTGCTCAACACTTGCATTCGTGCCCCTTCCTGACCCTCCTATGAACTAAGTGGCAGAGACGACTCCAAGGAGAATACAAGGAGCAGGATTGGGTGAAACTAATAAATGAGCTGGACAGGGGTCTCCAGAATCCCAGATGATGTTTCAAAACGTGATAAATAAATATATTAATAAAAAAATATATCTGATCAGACTTACATCAAATCACAAAAGCAAGCTTTCTTAGGAAAGATGTAGCTTTCTGCCAATTTTTCCATAATTCTGTTATTTTTTTTCTTATATCATTGTCTAATTTTCCCCTTGAAACTGCATGGGAGAAATGTTTTTTTGGAATGCCCCGTTTTTCTTGGCTCCACTTAATGGATTGCCGCAAAACTTTCCGGGAAGCAGCTGTGGTGGTTGACTTGTTGTTGGGGAAAGTTTTGTGAAAATTCATCAAATGTCGCTAAAGTCATACGCAAAACAAAAAAATCTCTTCCTATGGAAAGTATGATTTATGTATAATGATGTAGTGGAGACCACCAGTAGGTAGTTTTAGTTGGAACCTTGTTTCTATTGAAAAAAGGATTTTATTTTGCCAATATATTTGGCGTCGTATGACAAATCTTCACGAAATTTTCAAAACTAATGGGGTGGTCAGGTCAGCTGCTGTGTTGAAAATTTCGTGGTGCGGGGGCCGAGAAAAAGGGGTCCCAAAACGTTTTCCCTTCATGTTAATTTCCATAGGAAACTGTTGACGCAGCTATAGCCCGAACTGCTGAACGAAATTACACCACATTTGGCAGAAAGGTAGCTCGTGGTCCAGAGTGCACTCTTTTTGTTAAATGGTGTAAATCCGTTCAGTAGTTCCTGAGAAATGTAAAGATTTCTCAGATATACACCTGGGGTCAAATCATGAAAAAACAAGAAAAGACATCAGGGTAGAAACACCCTGACCCCCTAAGCCTGCTCCACCAGGGCCAAAAAAAGCATTTTTTGTAAACGTGTTGGCTGGACTTGCAGTGGACGGCCCCGCGCTTTGTTTTCTTTAAGCCCTTGGATGGGCCAGTTCCCGGGGGCAATTTAAAAATAAGATGCGGGGGGATCGCCACCTCCCCGGGTTTTATTGTTAAAAAAAATGCGTGGGGGGCTCCAGCCCCCCACGAAGCCCCAGGGCCCACCACATCCCCGGGGCTAATTATCTTAAATGCAAGGGGCCACGCAGCCCATCCCGCAGCCCTGGGATCCGCCACCTCCGCGGGGCTAAATTTAGAAAGCTGTGAGGGGGGCTCCAGGACCGCCACCTCCCCAGGGCAATATTAAAAGTAAAGTGTGGGTGGGCTCCAGCCCCCCACACAGCCACTGGGACCACCACCTCCCTGATTTGTTAGAATATTTCAGGAGTACCCTTTGAAAAATATTGATAGAAAAGATGGCTAACTAAAAAATGGATAGTTAAGTAATATATTTTTCATGAAAAATAAAAACTGTTATAGGCATCATTTGGTCCATTTTCTGCATATATTTCTCGTGAGGAGTGCGTACCATGGGATGTAACTCACTTTCCCAAAGTCATCAGAAACTTCAAAACTGACATGAACCACTGCTAGAAGTTGTGAAAAGTGGCACAACTCCTCTAGATCAGCAAACCCACAAGCACGTACTTCGTAAGAACAAGGAAGAATGAAACAAATTTGTGTGTGGGACAGTTAAGATTGGGATGCAGGTAGATGGGCCACATGATTAGACATGGAAGTTCATTGTTACAACCACATCTCTTCCCTGACATCAAGAAGTCAGCATGCTTCCTAGCATTTATGGGGCACCATTAAGAAGCGACAGGTTATGTTTTCTATTGCCTTGCAACTTTGGCTTATTGTAGAGCTATTTACAGATATGGAGTCCGTCCTTGTTACCCTCGACTTTTGTTTTGTTGTTCCATCATAACACCCCCTGTACTCCCTCTTAGATCTTGAGTGGCTTTTCAGTTGATTGTTCCTTAAGTCTATAGTTGTCATCTAGCTGTTCTTGACTACTGCTGCCTGTGTGCTCCCAGGGTGAGGGTGCGCTTCCTGATCCTCCCCTGGATTCATCATCAATACAATACTAGATGTATCCAGTGAGGACTGTGGAATATTTGTCTTATGCTCTTTATTCTCCAGAAGGCTAATTATTGAAAATGTTATTCACCCCCTGTGCAGCTTTAACATTTGACTGCAACCATAGTCATAGGAGAGGAACAGTTAGTGGATCAACACTGGAGATTCATTTGAGTGATATCATTTAGTTTCAGCTGTTTGGATAAGGGTAAATATTGTATGTTGGGTTTCTGTTGAAAGAGTTTTAATTGCAATCTGCGGTCTGCACTGGGTGAGTGTTCTATCTATTTTATAAAGTACACTTTTACCTATGAGTGTTGACAAAAATGTTTTAGGCTTTTTAAGAGGACAGGATGGTGTGGGTTGGGTCATTGCAGAGAGGTGCGGTGCAGCGGCCAGGGCAGCTGACTTCGGAGCACAGGGTTTACGGTTCGATTCCCAGCTCCGGCGGCTACTCAGCCTAGCACCATGTGACTCTGGGCAATAGCTCACTTATGGCCCCATTAGGATGGCGGGCGGATCGCCCCCGCCAGGCCGACGGTAGCCACCACCGGCCTGGTGGGTGTGATCCGCCAGCCATTCGTGCCGGAATGAACCCCTGCCATATTATTATGGCTGGAGGGGCCGCGTCGGACGGAAAGACCGTTCGCCGCTTTTCCCCCCGTCGACATGTCGACAGGGCGGAAAAGGGTTCTATATGGTGGCGGTGTCTATCAGACACCGCCAGCCATATTAGAATAGGCAGTTTAAAGGCATGCAGAGTCTGCTTTGGGGGTGGGCCCCCAGGGACTCTGGAGGTGTGCACATGGGGGGTACCTATGTTACCCCCCAGCAGTTCCATGCACAACATGGCAGGCACCGCGACATGCCTGCCATGTTGTGCATGGAAGTGCACAGCATGCTTTCCTGGCATTGTGGCGGGCGGTGCTGAGTGCACCGCCCACCACAATGTCAGGAATGCTGGATGCGCCCGCCACAGTGCCGGGCGCATCCTAATTGCAGGCCCAGGAACCCCGCCCTTATGGCGGGCGGTCCCTTTTTACGATGGGATGGCCATCCTAATGTGCCCCTTAATTTCCACGACGGCCCCCAGCGACTTGAGACCCGTAAGGGTGAGTAGTTCGCTCTTTACAAATACGGATTTGCATTTGTTCATATGAAGACCGTTCTAATGAGTGTGTGCCATAAAAGAGAAATAAAGGCCAAATTCCCATTGAACCTGAATCTCAGGACCTGAAGCAAGGAAAAAGTAAATGACCTTACGGTGCATGGAGGTTAGTATGAAAGAAAGCATGATTGAAGGCAGGCCAAACCCATTCTAGAAATAGCACACCAACTAACTCTGGGGTATATTACCAACAACTAGCGATAGTTTTTGTCTCTAACTTGTTTAGAGACAAAAATTATCGCCGCAAACCGGCGATTTTTATCGCAGATAAACCTTGCTATTAGCAAGGTTTATCGCAAATGCGATAAAAAACGGCCGCAATGCATGAATATCGCTGAAAAGTCAGCGATATTCATGCATTATCGAGCAAATGCTCTTAGCCATGTTATCCACCTCCCATTGGATAACATGGCTAAGAACTGCTTAGGGCAGGTGTTAGCTTTTGGAGATATTCGCGCTTAGCGCGAATATCTCCAAAAGTTGGTAATAGGAGATAGCGATGTTAGCGACTGTTTCCAGTCGCTAACATCTTGGCACGCCCACTTTGCATGTCATTAGTGATAAATATCACTGACATGCAAAGTGGGGCCCATGATGGTCGCTATCTCCTATTAGCTGTCGCTAACTGGTGTTAGCGACAGCTTGGTAATAGGGAGATAATTTTATCTCCGCTTTCTTGGCTTTTAAAGCCAAAAAAGCGGAGATAAAACCCCTTGATAATATACCCCACAGTTATTTAAAGAGTATATGTTTTCTCACGGGAAGTCAGTGCAAACTTGACAGGCAGGGGTTCCGATAGAAACCTGAGTAAAAAGATTGAGCAGCAAGTTTCCAGCGTCATTCTGAAATGAGAATAGTTAGCACCAGGTTTGAATTAATGTCTGTTTTATACAATGCATGTGTCCTTTGTAGACACTGTCCATGAATTCCCATTTTCCTGATCCCTAGCCACATATCAGTTCAAAACAGTCTTCCAAATGATTTTTTTCTGCATCACAGGAAAAAAACTCGTTATTTTTGAGCGTCTGCTGTAATAGTAACAGCCCTAAGGAAATATAAAGTTAGGGTAGTCAGTAAAGCAGAGAGCATTAAATGTGGTCATTTAGTTGTTATAACTGAGCTATATCGTGTTTCTATCACAAAACACAAGATGAAGTTGGACAAAGAACAATTAGATTGCTTCAGATTGGGTTTTCTTTTCAAATGAGATGATATTTCGGTGTTGCGCTCCCTCTCCCCTCTTCCTCCTCTCTCTCCCCACTTTATTTGCCCCTCTCTCACTCCCCTGTCCTGCTGCCTACAGCTACTGGCTTTGCCTGCCCCGGATCCATTTAAAATTTTGCTAACATAGGCAAAGCCACGAGCCATCTTGGAATTACATTTTTTCTACTTCCATGATGACATGTCATGTTTTATATAGACATCAAATTGCGGCCATCATGAAAGTATTGGAAATAATGTTGCGAAGTGGCTGAATGTTATTTTCTATAATTCAAAGCTGGCTTCAATGCTGTAAACGCATGCAACGTAATGACCATCTTGAAAATATGGAAAATACAATTCATAGATGACCGGCATCTGCTGTAGGATTTGTCAGATCCAGGGTAATTATCAGAGCATGGGCAACGTAAATAGTGGCGTGCCGAGAACATTGGTAAAGCAAGACTATTTGGCTTTACCAGTGCTTCTTTTGTTCTGAAATAAGATACAACCAAAACAAGAGTTTCTTTCTACAGAGCAAAATAAAAATCCCCCTGACACATAAGATGTTTTCTCACTGTACACTAGGTGCATTGTTTCTGTAGCCAGCACAAAAATTAGCAGCAGAAGCTTTGCCCTGCTCTATTGCGATGACCCACCAGGTCAATGCTTGCCTTTGGTTGAGCTAGCTAAGGCACTGTTAATAAAATCCTGGCAGTTAATCCACCTCTAAACGAGGCGAGAGAGCTGCAGATTTGGCAGGACAGTATCTTTTGTATCTGAAGAAGTACTCACATCATAGGTAGACCAGGAGCCAGAGATGTAGTCACGTAGATTTAATAGTTCAGGTAAGATGGTACAGGGTGCCCCACCGGGAGCAGCAACCTGCTGCTCAGCCCCACTTAATCTAACTGATCATTTCTTCAAAGCATGCACACACACCCAGCATTCTATGACATCACACTCATGCAGGCTGAACAGCCAGGACAAGGAAGCATAGGATACATATCTCCTTCCTTTAGAAACAATCAAACAACAAGAAGCAAAGTGAAGAAAATATTCACATTTCGTTCCTCAGAAATGAAACCAAATTAGATCACAAAAATCATATTAGATAGGAAAATGCATTCTTAGGTCACAACAAAATCAAATAGCATTTAGGATTTTAAATCAATAAGGTCAAATAAAATGATAAGAGATAAATGATTCCTCTCTAGTTCACTTAAGAACATATAGCATAAATAATTGTTTTTTTTCATATAGAATGGTAATGAAACATGTAAACTCACATTTAAAAGATAGCACATGTTTTCAGGCAGAATGCATTCAAAACAGATTGCAAATGTTTCAGGGAAAATGCAATCACTACATTGCGAAGAATACCACAGGGAAAATGCAATCACCACACTGAAGAACACCACAACACACCTATCTCCCTCTGCCAAAGAACATGAAAAGAAAAAAATGTGCACATGGTCCAGCATAGATGTAACAACGCACAATAAATGACGTGCGAGGGAGAACACAAAAAATGTAATGCACACTGACATTACAGCACTACTCTTGAGTACTCTGCCAACACAACCCTGACGCGCGAGGCAAAAAAAAACACTCTCCCAACGCAAACTTGACATGCGAGAGATATTGCCAATGCAACCTTGACGTGCTAGGCAAAGCATATTTCCAACACAACCCTGATGTGTAAACAAATAAAACGAATTTCGTTGGGCGGGCTGCATCGCCCAATGCGTTGAGGCGCACGCAATGACATTTGTTTTATTTATTTATTTGTATACTTACCTCCTTTCGGCCATAATCCGGAGTTTCCTACACTCCACCCTGCGTCACCACTGGGCAGCACTCCCTCCAGGAGCCGCTACGGGCCTCATTTATGAAGGCCTTGCGCCACTGGTACGTCACTTTTTCCCATTTTAAAAGTGACGCACTGGTGGCGCAAGACTTTCATAAATAAGGCCCTGGTGCTGTGCGGTGCTGTGTTGCGCAAATTTCTTGGTAAATATACCCCTGTGTCTATATTTGTATGTCGAACAGACGAAGATCATGGCGGATATTGCGCTTTAAAAATACCACCAAGCATACTATAAGTACTCTGAATGCAAAACACCAACATTGTGTTGCTAAAAACTAAGGCATATAGAACACAAAACTAGGTCCAACACTAGCGCGATGCCCTTCCAGGAAAAGCAAAGGCATGTGTGCGAGTTGCCCTCCATCACTGACGAGGTGAGCTTCTGTAATGCTGCTCCTGTCAGCCTGTTACACTGTGCCCTGCAGTGCACCGAGAGCACCGTCAGTAAACACCCTGTCCCGGGATGGAATGCAGAAAACCTATTAAGGCTCTTCTGACAGCCCCGCACTGCATGCGACGCTGCTCTCTTTTAACCAAACTACTTAAGCTATCAACTCTAGGGTCCTTTTGTTGCCCCTAAAATGTAAAATGTGTTTAATCCCTTAAACCTACACATTCGCCGTGACCCGCGGGCCCAGCTGGCTGCCTCCTGACAACTAAAACAATGGAGTTTAGAGACATGCAATAAATCCACAGATTAACAGTTCCTAATCTGGGCTAGAGAGCATTTTTTTTAATACTGCCCCCGGTCGCTTTGATCTGCTCTTAAAAGTGTGCCCGCTTACCCCAGCAGCACAGCCAAGAAAGGGGAAAGGAGTTGACTGACGCCATGTCATGTTTCCTTTCTGTTTTCCTTTTGCTGTGCTGCATGGAAAATCTTTACTGTCGTTTTACTAAGGGGGAATCCCTCTCGAGTCTTCTTTGTTAAAATTAGTCGATGTATTTATGTTCATCAATCAGTGAAGAGGGAACAGGTGAGCAGACCTCTTGAAAATTCAAACTGCGCCAAGTGTGGACAACAATAGCGTTGTTAAAGTCACAAGGGAGAACTAGGATTGACCTCTCGGTGTGACCTCCCATCTCAACGTGAGCGTCTTTATTGCAGCTTTTATGGTGCTGAGGCAGGAGGAACAGGTGGGATGGGAGAACACAAGATGTGATGATGTTGTTCTTCACACATTTATCTAATCTGTCATGCAGTGGATACTTCACACTTAATTAGTGTCCCTTTTTGAGGTGTTTAGCAGTTTCTGTACTTTACAGGCAGTAAATGCACAGCCCAGTTGGTAGTTGCACTTTTTCTTTAATTTTGCACAACCCCATTCACTGGCATATGTTTTTTGGACATCTGCAGAACTGTAATGGAGAACATTCCCGTTGATTACAGTTGCACCTTGGAACCGGTCACAACTGCCTCATGGTGTTGACTGGGTTCAGATAATATTTCTAAATACAATTGAATTTCCCTTGTTTATCACTGGTCATAATCTAATGATTAAAAACGTGCAATCTTGACAGTAGAGGCGAACTGTAGCCCATCAACTGAAGTTTCCAACAAAGAACAAACATCGGCAAAGCCAATAGGTCTCTCCTTGAGAGCTATTGGCTTAGCCAATGGTTTTTAGCCATTCTGTGCTTCAAGGCTAAATAAGAAAAAAAAACTATGACGTAGACAGCTGCATCATTTTGTAGCAGCACGCACCATGCATATGTGACCTTACAAAATGACGCTGCTGATTTTTTAATCTTTTTATTTGATGATTCCAGCTGGGGTGTCAGTGAGGAACACAGAATGTAGGGGAGGAAAGTACACAAGAGAGAGAGCTAAAAAATAGATGCACTCTTAACCAAAAAGAAAAAAAGCAGTGCATGAAAAGCAAGCAGTTAAAGCATAGAAGCCAGCCAATAAAAAGAGATGGCAAAGAGGCTATTTTCCAAGGGAGGGAGAAGACTGACAAGCTGGGACACGAATAAGACTCAGGCAAATGGGAATGTAAGGAAAACAAACCACTGGAGAGCAATGGTAAGACCTTGTATGTTCTTGGTAAACCCTTATATTTATTTCACAACCAGACAGCTGCACTCCCTGATAAGCTTGATGCAAAATAAAAGGCAATATATTTCTCACACCTTTCCTTCGTCTGACAAATCAGGAATTGATCTAGGACAGAATTCTGCAGTCTAAGTACATTTTCTAAATTTAGATAATCGGCTAATCACAATTATTTCAATGAAGTGAAATATTGTTCTTTCTGCTAAATCTTCTCAGTCGTTGGATTTTTCAAAAATGGACTCAAGTTAGAGCATTTTATTTTGTTATTCCATATTATGAGTCTCATGGACAAAGGTTTAGGGAGTGGCAAATCAGTTACAAACCGAGGGGCATATTAGCAAGAAGCTCGTTAAAATTATCGTTGTTTTAGCGTCAGGAAACTGCCCCTAAAGCGGCAATAAGGGGCTTAATAATTAATAAGGGGCTTAAGAATTCCAATAGAAGCCCCGGTTAGATGTGTAGGATATCTAACCTGGGCTTCTATTGGAATTCTATAGCGCATATTATCAAGCCCATTATCGCCGCTTTAGCAGCAGTTTCCTGACGCTAAAACAGTGATAATTTTAACGAGCTTCTTGCTAATATGCCCCTAAATTGTGACTGCAAAAAAAGACCCTATTGATGTACAATTGAGATGAACAGGATGTTTCATTAAAACTGCATTGCATTGCAACATAACAAAAATGTAACTTACTATTGTGAATTCCAAAAAGTGAATCAGTTGTAGTGATCCACAAACCCTATGTACAAATGAGCTGCAAACTGTGAACAGTTGTAAAACAAACACTATTTAACCAGATAGAGAGGGTGTATGCTAAATACAGATTGAACAAGACAGTCTTTTTGACCTAATTGACGAGTATGAGTCAACGCTGACCAGAAAGAATCAACACAGATAGGCAATCCCTGTAACATTAGGGTTTTGTGCTCACTGCATCTCATAGCATCAGAGTAACCAAGGGACTATTGCAGTACAAGAGGTATCACAGTGTGTCCTGTCAATGATATTAAGACATTTCTTTGATGTCATGCTGACTAAGAGGCACATACATATTTCTTTGCTGAGTACCTCAGGAGCTTAGCTGTCAATTAGAATTCAGTTTGACCAAATCTCACCAGTTCCAAATGTTATAGGATGTGTCATTGGCACACATCCTGATATCGCCCATGAGGTATAGAGTGCATGCATAAGAATAGGAAAACCATTTTTCACTAAACATCCAGGTGGAGCGTAATGCTGAACACATTATCACTGGTAAAGTTACCCAACACCATGGAAGTACACACAACCTGTTGTTTCAGCACTGCGCACTTTACATTTCACTGTGAAACATGAGATAGGGCAGTTTGCATGGTGAGCACTAGATTCCATGGTTCTATGTGTTGGAGCAAACCCTGTCCTACAGGTCACTCATGCCCATATGTCTGTATTACAAGTGATAGCACACACTCCATTCACCTGTGAATTCTCGCCCTATTTTAGAATCCACAGGTACAGAGAACTTCACTACAATACATTTTATAATAGACCAGAGAAGTCAATGAAAGAACATTTAACATTTTAAAGAGGAGGTTTTCCTGTTTGAATTATAGCCTTCAAGTCTAGTCCTGACACCTGCTGCAAAGCTTTTTGCAGTTAGTGAAATGCTGTACAACATTGCCATGCACATGGGACTGCCAAACGAACATGTGGACATGGCGACTTCTCCGCCAAGGCAGAGGCGTATCCCCCACTGCGCCACAGCAGTGAAGAAAAAATAAATAAAATGATAATAAGGTGATGTTATTATCATTTTAGCTGTTCATGATGTGGCAGCATGGGGGTGACCCAGGCTGCTCTGCTTGCAGAGCAGGGGAGGAGTGGTGGGCACAATGAAGTGTGCATGACGCTTTGGCCATCCGTCCCATGCCAGCCAAACGGATGTATGACGTTACAACGCACACTTTTACAACGCATACCTTTACAAAGCATTTTTTACACCGCAACATCCATTACAACGCACACCTTTACAACGCATACCATTACAACGAATTCTTAAAACATACCTTTACAACGCATTCCACTACAACGCATACTACATTTACAACGCATACCATTACAACACATTACATTACATTGCATATAAGGTAAGTGTTGGATATGCAATAGTAGGGAAAGTTTTGGATAGTGTAGGGGTTAAAATTACTATTCTAACTCCAGGGGGTGCAACAGTAGGGTAAGTGTTGGTTGGTAAATTTTGCGTTGTAATGGTATGCGCTGTAATGACTGCGTTGTAATGGTATGCGTTGTAGTGGTGTGCGTTGTAGTGTCATGCGTTGTAATGACTGCGTTGTGAATGTATGCGTTGTAATGGATGTTGCGTTGTAAAAGTTTCGTTTTAATGGTAGTGCGTTGTAAAAGTTGCGTTGTAAACATTGTATACCCAGCCGAACAGTTATGCACACTTAGCATGTTCTCCACTCCGGGTGCATTGCAGCCTGGATGGAGAACATGCATAGGCACCCAGTCCCCATCTGAACACCTCATTTCGACACTCAGACAGACCAATCAGACAATGCTCCATTGCAGCGTTGTGGTTGGCTCAGGGGAGCCAATCACAATGCTGCATTGCAGCGTTGTGATTTGCTCAGGGAAGCCTGTTCTGCTTCCTGTTCAGCCGACGGATGTGAGACGACGTGGGACAGAGCGGCGAGCAGGTAAGTGTATTTTTATTTCTGTTTACACTCCTTAACCCCTCGACCCCCGCCCTGCCACCCCAGATCCGGGCCAGCCGCCATTGCATGTAGATGATGGCTAAGATGACAAAGAAGTCTCCCACATCATCATTCTCACGGAAAAGACATTGTATCAGTTGCAGAAAGCAGCTATACAAACCTGACTTCACAAACAATATTTTTGAGTTGAACTACATAAAAAGATCCCTTAATGAATACACAGTGATCGATGAAATGTTTTGAATTAACAATTGCTGTTTATTCACGGGTTCATCTAATGATTAAAAATAGACAACGTGGTGAGGTTCATAATGGATGCCTCACACATTGTAGAACAATCCTTTTTTCCAACAAAATAACCATGGGATATACAGAATAAAGGGATAAAGGTATTTCACTTATTTTTCTCCCTTACAACATGTTGACCTGGTCAACCCAACCTGTCTTACAACCCTTGTACTTTATCATGTGTGCTGTGTGTCCCTTTTGCAATGACACACTACTCACACTTGAACCTTCCCCACTCTATTGAATTTAGAGTGCAGCCCTAATTAGATACATTAATTAATGCATACATCATTAGAGTTTTAAAAATTCATTAAAAGATTTGTGACATGTACCAGATCCCAAGCCCTTGTATGTTTTCTGACTACCTACACCTAGTGGATGTGGTTGCTGCAGTTGTATGGCAAAGTGTCATGAACAATATGGTGACACAAGAATATTGTGTCAAAAATATTGTGGAACAGAATATCGCAAAAAAGGTAAGACTATCAACATTTTAACATATACAGCATGTAAGTAAAATAATATAATTACAATTGATTATCAAGTAATGTAAATTAAATTATATGCATAAATATATATATATATGTTTTCTTTCTTGTCCGTAGCCGAATAAAGAACTGCTGCAGTTCGCCGACTGCAGATAGTGCAGAATGCTGCAGCTCGGTTTGTCCTGGCCCTTCCTAAATCCTCCTCTGCCACTGCAGCCAGGAAAGAACTTCATTGGCTCCCTGTTCACCAAAGAATTTCTTTCAAGATTCTGTGTTTGGTCTACAGAGCCCTGACGGAAGGCCCTTCGAGCGCCATCGGCTCCCTTCTCACGCGCTATGTCCCCATACGAGATCTTCGTTCTTCGGGACTCTGTCAACTGGTTGTTCCTCGTACTAAACTAGTTAGATGGGGAGCCAGAGCCTTCTCCGTGGCTGCTCCGAAGCTTTGGAATTCTATCCCTATCCTAATAAAAACCCTTCCCACAATTGAGACATTTAAAAAGGCTCTTAAAACCTGCCTTTTTAAGAGGGCATATCAATGAGAGAAGGCTGTAGAATGGGGGATTTTCGCTGATTTATTTGACTTAGGCGCCTTGACGCCCATGGGGCTAAGTTTGCGCTCTATAAGATTCGGTTCATTCATTCATTCTGCAACATAACCCCCGTGAGTGCGTTATCATTTTTGAAAAGAGGAACGATTGGAGCCGCCATATATATATATATATATATATATATATATATATATATATATATATATATATATATATATATATATATATATATATATATATTACCTACTGGCGATAGCCAGTAGGTATATATAGTTAGGATTTTTTTCCTATGGGATTTTTGAAAATTCTATGTCGAATAACTTTGGCGTTTGAGGACAGAATTGGCTGAAATTTTCAGGAAAATGGAACATTTTGTTTCTGAGCAGCCCCTGAAAATGTGGGGGGGTTTCGTCAAGGGGGGGCCGAGAAAAAAGGGGGGTCCCAAAACGTGTTTTTCCCATGCAATTTTCCATAGGGCGGTTGGCCTCACTTTTAGCCTGAACGGCTGAATGGATTTACACCAAACTTGGCAAAATTGTAGGGACTGGTAGCCCGATGTGCCTTTGCTATGTCTCAAGATATAGGCTCCAGTGGTTTTTACGAAAATTAACTTTGAAAAATATATATTGGGCTACATTGGGCTATATATATGTTGGAGCCCAAATGTAGCCCAATGTAGCCCAATGTAGCCCAATGTAGCCCAAAGATGGCCACCAGAGACAAAAAAAACAAATGTAGCCCAAATATCAGCCAGATGTAGCCCAACTATAGCCCAATGACAGAATGTCCCAGAGTGTTCTAAAGAACAACTAGAGTGCTAACAGTCCTACTTATTACAAAGGTATGGCACACCTGAAGCCATCTTGATTGGAATAAAGTGGTAACTCTTAAAACATTTAATTTAAAAAGGAACAAAATGAGGGGGTTCATTTTGCCATAGAAAGTATGATTAGCGAATATATGACGAAATCCCGCATACCATCAGTCCGCAAAAAAATATTCCCGCATGTACTATTAGGCCGCAAATTAAAATAACGAAAACTTTTAGAACTAATATGCCTTTAGCATACACTAAACAACTAAACTACCCTAAACCCTAAAACACTACCCCCAGCATGACCCTACACTACACAAACAGTACAACACTACCCTAAACCCTAAAACACTACCCCCAGCATGACCCTACACTACGCAAACACTACCCAAAACCCTAAAACACTACACCCCAGCATGACCCTACACTATGCAAACACTACAACACTACCCTAAACCCTAAAACACTACCCCCAGCATGACCCTACACTACGCAAACACTACAACACAACCCTAAACCCTAAAACACTACCCCCAGCATGACCCTACACTACGCAAACACTACAACACTACCCTAAACCCTAAAACACTACCCCCAGCATGACCCTACACTACGCAAACACTACAACACTACCCAAAACCCTAAAACACTACACCCCAGCATGACCCTACACTACGCAAACACTACAACACTACCCTAAACCCTAAAACACTACCCCCAGCATCACCCTACACTACGCAAACACTACAACACTACTCAAAACCCTAAAACACTACACCCCAGCATGACCCTACACTACGCAAACACTACAACACTACCCTAAACCCTAAAACACTACCCCCAGCATCACCCTACACTACGCAAACACTACAACACTACTCAAAACCCTAAAACACTACACCCCAGCATGACCCTACACTACGCAAACACTACAACACTACCCTAAACCCTAAAACACTACCCCCAGCATGACCCTACACTACGCAAACACTACAACACTACCCTAAACCCTAAAACACTACCCCCAGCATGACCCTACACTACGCAAACACTACAACACTACCCTAAACCCTAAAACACTACCCCCAGCATGACCCTACACTACGCAAACACTACAACACTACCCAAAACCCTAAAACACTACCCCCAGCATGACCCTACACTACGCAAACACTACAACACTACCCAAAACCCTAAAACACTACCCCCAGCATGACCCTACACTACGCAAACACTACAACACTACCCAAAACCCTAAAACACTACACCCCAGCATGACCCTACACTACGCAAACACTACAACACTACCCAAAACCCTAAAACACTACACCCCAGCATGACCCTACACTACGCAAACACTACAACACTACCCAAAACCCTAAAACACTACCCCCAGCATGACCCTACACTACGCAAACACTACAACACTACCCAAAACCCTAAAACACTACCCCCAGCATGACCCTACACTACGCAAACACTACAACACTACCCTAAACCCTAAAATACTACACCCCAGCATGACCCTACACTACGCAAACACTACAACACTACCCAAAACCCTAAAACACTACCCCCAGCATGACCCTACACTACGCAAACACTACAACACTATCCTAAACCCTAAAACACTACGCCCAGCATGACCCTACACTACGCAAACACTACAACACTACCCTAAACCCTAAAACACTAGCCCCAGCATGACCCTACACTACGCAAACACTACAACACAACCCTAAACCCTAAAACACTACCCCCAGCATGACCCTACACTACGCAAACACTACAACACTACCCTAAACCCTAAAACACTACCCCCAGCATGACCCTACACTACGCAAACACTACAACACAACCCTAAACCCTAAAACACTACCCCCAGCATGACCCTACACTAAACAACCACCACAACTCTACACTACACTAACACAACACTACACTACACAACACTACACTACACAATCACTAACCCACGAAAAAATTAACACAAACCCACTTACCTCTCTCGTCATCGTGGTTTTCACAACGCAAATACATTTACCATACATGCCTTTAAAACGTAATTCTTTGTAAAGGCATGCGCGATAAATGCACATGCGTTTTGAAAAAATGCGGGATAATGGTATGCGAGGTCAATGACCTTGCGGGATAATGGTATGCGGACTGAAAGTCTGCGGGATAAAAAATGCGGGAAAATGGCTGCAAACCATGATTAGCAGCAGACTTCCCAGGTGAGCACTAGCTTTACTACAGTGATCTAATGAGCAACTAGAGTGCTAACATTCAGAATTTATGGCAAATGTGTGACACATCTGAATGCCTTCTTGATAGAACCAAAGTAAACAAGCATTGAAAATGCAATAGATCTCGCCCTCGTTTAAGTTAAAGCCATTCTGTTTGTAATAAGGTGGCTTTTTAGCTTTGCTTTTATTAGTGTTTTTAAAACTTTCATGTAAATAACATGCATATGTATGCATATATGTATATGTATGCATGCATTTATATTTATATAGATATACAGATTATATATGTTTATATATGTATATTACCTACTGGCGACAGCCAGTGGGTATATATAGTTAGGATTTTTTCTCTATGGGATTTCTGAAAATTCTATGTCTAATAACTTTGGCTTTGTGGACGGAATTGGCTGAAATTTTCAGGAAAATGGCACATTTTGTTTCTGAGCAGCCCCTGAAAATTTGGGGGGGTTTCGTTAAGGGGGGGCCGAGAAAAAAGGGGGGTCCCAAAACGCGTTTTTCCCATTCATTTTTCCATAGGTCGGTTGGACTCACTTTTAGCTCGAACGGCTGAATAGATTTACATGAAACTTGGCAAAATTGTAGATATGGTTTGCCCGACGTGCCTTTGCTATGTCTCAATATATGTGCTCCAGTGGATTTTGAGAAATTAACGTTTAAAAAAATATATATATCTGTGACAGCGCTCCGGTTAGCGCCCCGGTTCGCGTACCTGACGCGTAACGGAACTTCGCGAAGCGAAGCTGATTGGCTCTCCGGTGTCTGTCAACATTCTAAACAGTCCGGAGCGGCCGCCATCTTGTCTCTCGGTACGATCGAGAGACAAGATGTGGTGAAAAACGAAGGGGGAAATGAAGGAAAGGGGGCACGGTAGACCACTCCTGACCCCCTAGGATTGATGAGGGGGATATTAAAGTGCCACGCGGGGCAAAAAATTAAAAAAAAAATTTTTGGGCGATTTTACGCCGTAGAGGCGCGTCCCGGTACGCGAACCGGGCAGCTCACCGGGCAGCTCACCGGGCAGCTAACCGGGCAGCTAACCGGCAGCGTAGGTTCGAGAGACAAGATGTGGTGAAAAAAGAAGGGGAAATGAAGGAAAGGGGGCAAGGTAAACCCCTCCTGACCCCCTAGGATTGATGAGGGGGATATTAAAGTCCCCCGCGATTTTTCGCGGTAGAGGCGCTTCCCGGTACGCGAACCGGGCAGCTAATCAGCAGCGTAACGGGAGTCCGCCATCTTGTGTTTTTGGAGCGTCCGGTTCGCGTACCGGGTAGCTTCCCGGTAAGCGTAACAAGGGGGAAACCAAGAGAAACAGTAAAAAAAAAAATTAAGGGAATAGATTTCCAGCAAACTTGGCAAAATTGTAGGGACTGTTTGTTTGATGTGCCTTTGCAAGGCCTCAAGATATGTGCACGTGTGGATTTTGTCTAATTAAGGTTAAAAAAAATATATATATCTGTAAGCGTGCTCCGGCACGCTTACGTTACGGGTTTTGTTTGCGCTACAGAGCCGATACGTCACGGTTATGCGACGCGTCATGAGGCGTCTCACGTGGCTACGTGATACGTCACGTAATAAAGAATATATTTTACAGCTATAGATATTAGCTTTTAAAAAACCAATGAAATTCACTGAAAAAACCATAGGTTATAGACCATATATAGTTAGGAATTTGCATTTACAAAACCTTGAAAATTCACTGAAAAAACCATAGGTTAGAGACCATATATAGTTAGCTGGACATTTTATTGACATAAAACCAATGAAATTCCATATATAGTTAGTTGCACTAACTATATATCGCGCACCCGCAATCCACTGCTGATGATGTCACATATTACATCATTCATGACATGGTCAGTGACATCACTGATGACATCACTGATGACATCTCAAATGACATCTCAAATGACATCACTGATGACATCATGACACACCAATACCAGTTACTACATACGCACTCACTGATTCCTACGTCTACACACACATTCACTCATACAATCACTCATACATACAGTCACTCATTATTACAACACTATCATATGCACTCATACACCTATGCAGACACTCACACACTGCCACTCATCCATGGAGTTACTCACACACCTAGTCAGTCCTGTAAAGAATCAATCACACTTCCATTTCCTCATCTATACAGTTAAACACAGAACACCATACTTCAGTGACATCACTGATGACATCACTGATGACATCTCAAATGACATCACTGATGACATCTCAAATGACATCACTGATGACATCATGACACACCAATACCAGTTACTACATACGCACTCACTGATTCCTACGTCTACACACACATTCACTCATTCACCCATACAATCACTCATACATACAGTCACTCATTATTACAACACTATCATATGCACTCATACACCTAGTCAGTCCTGTGAAGAATCAATCACACTTCGATTTCCTCATCTATACAGTTAAACACAGAACACCATACTTTTCACACATATACTAACACATACTTACTCTCTTATACAATCACTGATACAAGTACACATTGATATGCACAGAGTCACACACCTCCCAGCCAGCCACACACACACTCAGTCTTCCATACATCCACTCATTCTTCAATATGTAAAACATATTTAAACTTTACAAAAACACACAGACACTAGATGATGTCATCAGTGATGTCATTTGAGATGTCATCAGTGATGTCATCAGTGGTGTCATTTGAGATGTCATCAGTGATGTCATCAGTGATGTCACTGACCATGTCATGAATGATGTAATATGTGACATCATCAGCAGTGGATTGCGGGTGCGCGATATATAGTTAGTGCAACTAACTATATATGGAATTTCATTGGTTTTATGTCAATAAAATGTCCAGCTAACTATATATGGTCTCTAACCTATGGTTTTTTCAGTGAATTTTCAAGGTTTTGTAAATGCAAATTCCTAACTATATATGGTCTATAACCTATGGTTTTTTCAGTGAATATATATATATATAAATATATATATATATATATTTTTTTTATATATATATATATATAATATAAATATATATTCAATGAAAAAACCATAGGTTTCAGACCCGTAATAGTTAGCAATTAGCATTTAAAAAGAACCTTAGAAATTCACTGAAAAGGGCGTTATAGTTAGCTGGACATTTCACTCGTACAAAACCATGGAAATTCCACCCGTTATAGTTAGTTCAGCTAACTATAACTAGCGCGCCCACAATGCACTGCTAATAATGTCACATATTACATCACTCATGACATGCTCAGTGACATCACTCATGACATCACTGATAGTTTTTTCAATGAATTTCTAAGGTTTTTAAAATGCTAATTGCTAACTGTAACGTGTCTGAAACCTATGGTTTTTTCATTGAATTTCAAAGGTTTTTTAAATGAAAAATTCCTAAGTGTAATGCCCCTTAAACCTATGTTTTTTTCAGTGAATTTCAAAGGTTTTTTAAATGCTAATTTCTAACTATAATGTTTCTGAAAGCTATTTTTTTTCAGGTAAATTGAAAAGTATAATAATAGTTATAGCTATTTTTTGGTGCTGATTTTCTAAATTTTTTTAACTGTTTATTTTTAAAAATGTTATTCATTAAATAACATTATATATTTTTTATGAAAATTGCAAAAAAAATGTTTTAAAAAAATTCAAACTAAAATATTGTTTACATTTTTTGTTTAATTTTTTTAATGTATTATATTTAAAAAAAATGTTCTTTTTTCCCAAGTTTTTTTGGGAGTTGGGCAACCAAAGCGTACCTATCACGATGGGTGCGTGGATTCTAGCTGCCGTTTTAGAAAAGTCGTAAAGGATCCACGTACGTTGAGCGTTCGCTTTGTGTTTTTTCAGTTACGTCATTTACATTTAACATTACGTGATATGCGCGATAGGTATGTGGCGAATCTGAGACTCCTGCTCCTGCACATTCGTGACACATGCACATTACGGTATGCGCTGCTTGCGCGGTGGCGGGTCCCGCGTGACGTCATATACGCGTTGATGCGCGCTGGATGAGCGACTCCCGCAAAAAAAATGTATGTCTAAAATGATATATATGTTTTTTTAATAGGGCAAGAGATTATCTAAGATACTTATAAAAATAATATATTTGTACTTAAAATAAACGTATATTACTATTAAATATATTTTTGCGAATTCGCGTTGGGTGCGTGCTTGGTGAGTGCAGGGTGCACGGATCTCATGTGACCTGAAAAAAAAAGATTTGTTTGGTTCATAACATTTCCAACTGTAAGTATTGAAGGACCACACCCATTACATCATTCTTCTTGGACAATCTTCAGAGAAGTATCTCTTCCCAACTTGGACCTTTTTTTGGGTGTTTTTTGTGAACTCTGAACAAAAATGGCATCTGGACAACAGCAGCAGATGGAAGACTCTTCAGAAGAAGAATTCTTTCAAGACGAACCAAAGAAACAGAATTCCAGAATCTATAGTCTGGAAGTTTTTTACATTTCCTGAAGGCCAAAAGAAGTCAATGCTACTAATGTGACTTGCAAAATTTGTCAAAAGAGTGCTGTCAAGGGGCAGTGAAACAAAGTATTCATGTGGCACTGCCAGTATGTTCAAACACCTTCGTACACTCCATCCGCTGAATCTTGCTCGGGAAGAGATGAGAAGAGCTGCTTTGAATCCACCAGCAGCAGGAGCAATTCGTTCAACAGCATCGACATCTCAGCCACCATTAGATATAAGGGCTGATTTTGCCTTTCTAGAGCAGCACTGCATCAAATGTAAAAAAGTAGTTTTCTACAGAGAGCAATCTGTGCTATTTGTGCTGCTCAACGCAACCACAAATGTTAATTTTTTCTCATTTGTTTTTTCTTTGTGAAATTATATTTAATTTAAAAAGTTACGTGTTTATTTTTATCGTTTTATTGTTCCGTTTTTAGAAAAAAACACCCAAAAAATACAAAATTGTAGAAAAAATACAAAAAATATATAAAACAAAAAAGAAGAAAAAAAGTTCTTATCAGAACTACCTTATCTGGTTAAAAAAAGAACTATAATTGCATGGCAATGTGTGAAAGTTTGGTTGAATATATGTGTAGAGCATGATTGACTGAAAGAATGCACTAGTAGTGTATGGAGAATGTATAAGTGCAGATGTACAAGGAAGTGCTGCAGCGTGTCACTGTAAGCCCTTTAGTTGCACTGTGCTGTGGTACTTCTGAAACACAGGGATGTGACATATGTACATGAATATGTTGCAACTCTGTGCTTTCCTCTGCATTGCTGCACAAACTGCAGACATGCAGTGACACAGACATCCTTGCACCATGGTGCAAGGATGTTTGTGTCGTGGGGAGATTGTTTGGTGCAGGAAGGGACACCTTCCTGCACAAAACAATCAGTAAAGGCATTTTCCTTTTTCAATGTATGCTGTGGAATACAGCATACATTGAAAGAGGAAAAAATGAGGAGAAATGAAAACAATTCTCCTTGTTGTCCCTTGCTACACCAACGCTAGGATGGTACAGCATTTACACACATCTCCAAATTTATGATTCTTCATAAATCTGGAGAGGTGTCTTGTTCTATGAGTATTGCGTGGGAACACCCATAACAACAGTTATGGAACGCTCCTTCAATGCACAGTGCTGTCTATGAAGGGGTCGTATTTACAAGGAGAAGAAAAGCCATGCAGGGTGTCTTTTCCTCTCCTTGTAAATATGAAGGAGTGCCTGGCGCCATTACTATGTTAGAAAAAGTGATGTACTGGTGGTGCAGGGTGCTTGTAAATCTGCCCCATATGTGCTTAGGTATTGGCAGACTGATACAATAAGAACATAGTGCTGGATGGGTGATTGAAGAATTGTATACGAGTGATAGGAGGTATCCTACTTTGCAAGGGTACTACCTCAGTATTTAATGGAGTGGATTAATAGTATGTATCTGCTTAGAGATTTGTAGGGATTATGCACAGAATATTGTATGTGTACTTCTGTTGGTGCCTAGGTCATTTTATAAGAATACCACTACTAACTGGAATGATGACAGTTCTGCAAACAGAGTGAACACTTAATTTATAAGTGCTTACGTATTGGTGGAGTGATAGAATAAGTAGATACTGTTAGATAAGTGATTAAAGAAGTGACTGGAACAGACTGGACGATACCTACACTGTATAAGCACTAACTGAGTATCTAGAAGAGTGTATCAATAATATGTAGCTAGTTAGACTTGTGCTTGGATAGTGCACAAAATGTTATAGCTGTACTTGTGTTAGTAGCTAGGCCATTCCATAAGTTCATGACTAGTAACTAGAATAATTACATTATTACAAACAGAGTGTAAAACTGCATCTTGTCGACCATTTTACAGACCTCTTATTTTACCAACTGCCTACTTCACCCACAGACATCTTTTGAGTACATCCAGACTTCCCTTCAACATGCTTTGAGTGTGGATTGTGGGACAAAGCTATATTTTCTGGTGCAAAAGGTATGCTGAAAGCAGAGGTATTGACAAACACCTTGCTTTGCAAAATGTAGACAGTAAATGGATTGGGGAGAGAGGATTAAAGTGGCACCAATTGATGTCATTGGTTAAATCCTTTTTACATCTCCAACACCCTGACCTCATAATTGCGCATTGTCATGGAAATTACCTAGGCACATTGACTGTTGTAGGTTTGGAAATGCTAATGAAGGACACCTTTGCTGAATTTATGTTACTTTTTCCCCAAACTGCCTTTGTCTACTCTAACACGTGCCAAAGACACAAATGTAACGGGTCCAATCAATTTTGTCCACAGATTGAGAAAGCTAGGAAACTTGTCAATAAAGCTGTTGCTACTTATCTCAAAGATTGTAGGATGGGATCCATTTACAACAACAATCTGCGTTTTATTATGGATGGCATCTACAGGAGAGATTGGGTACATTTCACAGATGAGGGTAACAGAGTCTTTCTCAACAACTTGGACACTGCATGGGTACTTACTTGTAGGTACCAAAATCTTCCAATAAACCCAAGTGCTCTTTTTAGAGCCACCCAAGATCCAAACATATAAGCTACATTTATATATATTTTTTTAAATCTTTTTTTTGGTTGGAGTTGCGCACCCAGCGCGTTTTGGAGCCATGCACCCAGTGCGTTCACACCAGGGGGCCGTGCTGAGCATCGCGCTGGAATTGCGATTCTAAATGTTTCCATAAAAAAAACTGGCTCCTACAACTACTTTCTATTCGCCTCAGGAACCCCATCCCCCGGGGCCTATACACAACGATGGGGACCGTGGGGGAGCCCCAATGCCCCCACGGTCCTGCCGGCTCCCCGCGTCCTGCGAGAGCCAGCATTGCTTTTCCACATGGGGAGCTGCTAACATGTAGCTCCCCATGTGGAAAAGCAATTCTGCTTTGCATTTTGGAAGAGAGAGCAGGGTTCCCTGCTCTCTCTTCCAAAATCCAAATTAGAGTTTGCTACGGTAGGGCGGGAGACATGCTCCAGCCCTACTGTATCAAACAGCAGTGTCCCAGGGGTGGTCACCACGGGACACTGCAGGAGCCAGTGCTGGGGGATGGCGATCCCCAGGGCCATCGAGGGCTCCAGAAGGGGGGCCGCGTGGCCCCCCTCCCAACATTTCAAAAGCCCCGGGAAGGTGGTGGTCCCTGGGGCTCGTGGGTCCCCTATGGACCCCCAAATTTGAATTTTACTGACCCGGGGAGGAGCCGGTCCCTGGGGTGTGTGGGGGGCTTGAGCCCCCCCACACAGGTTAGTTTTATTTTTAAAAACAAGCCCCAGGGAGTGGCGGTCCCTGGGGCTGTGGGGGGACATGAGTCCCCCACAAATATTTTAGAAAAGTCCCGGGGGTGGCAGTCCCCAGGCATGTGGGGGCTGTGTGTGCCCCCCCAAATATTTATAAAAGCCCCGGGGGTTGTGATCCCTGGGGCTGCGGGGGTCTCCCTGGGCCCCGCACATACACTTTTCATATGCCCCGGGACTTGGCACACCCAGGGGCTAATACATAATGAAGCACGGGAGCCCACGCTTCATTTGTTTCATTTTCGCGACTGGATCCACGCACCCAGCGCGCATCTCTGCGTTTTTTCGGACAACAAAATGCTTTTTTTGGCCCTACAGGTCCTTGTGGGACCCCCTAAACAGGCCTAGGGGGTTAGTGTGTTTCAACCCTGCCCCCTTTCCTTGTTTTGTGCCTTTATTTTAATGTGTACTAGTGCCTCGCCTCTACCGAGGCACAAGATGGCTGCCAACAGTTCCTGCTTTGGAGTGTTGACAGCCAATTAGAATGCAGCTCATGATCAGCAGGGTGCGCGGATCCTGATCTGCAGGGTGCACGGATCCTGCACGCCTCTAGATATCGATATTTTTTTAATTTCGATTTTCTCAGCAACTACTGAACGGATTTACACCATTTAACAAAAAGAGTTCTTTCTGAACCAAGGGCTATCTTTTCGCCAAATTTGGTGTAATTCAGTTCAGGCTGTAGGCGCGGCTAAAGTTTCCTATGGTAAATTGCATAGGGAAAATATGTTTTGGGACCCCCCTTTTTTCACAGCCCCCGCTTGACGAATCACCCCAAAACTTTCAAGATAGGAGCGGACCGGAGCGGGCCATAAGTTTTGAAAATTTCACGAAGATTCGTTAATCTGCGCAAAATTTATAGGGAATAGAATGTTGACAACATAGCGGCAACACACGCTCCCAACCACACAGCGAGAGGCTAAATGTGGTCATCCCTAGACATACACCTGGGTACGTACAAACCTCCATGAGATGGTCCTATAGGAGTCTCCACTTCACCACCGACCACCTGGGCATGGCACAGCACAACCATGCGATAACTCATCTCTATCTCCACTTCATTTTCCTTTTCACCCTCTTCTCTTCATCTCTCACTCACCTTCTTTTTCAACAAGGGTGCAACAAGATTTTACAATGTGCCTACACTACCGATCTTGTGATATACGCTCCACCATGAAGCCCGCCAAGCCCGTTGTAACCCTTACGGAGTCCGCGAGGCAATGCTATCACTGTACTATATATATATATAAAACTTGCTAATAAAAGATTGTTGAAATAAAAAAAAAAAATAATGTTGCGATTTTCCTATGGTACCAGTTCCTAACTATAACTACCTACTGGCGACCGCCAGTAGGTAATATTTATATATTGCCACCCAAGATTTGTACACCACACTCCAGGGGTTGATTTCATCAACTTTATTTATTCATTATATGCCACCATCACCTACACGTTTTGACCACAACGGTCTTTATCATGGTTAAGTAAGTCCTTTTGCCATTTCCAATTTATACTCAACTCCCATGTGCCCATAATGAGGCATTATGGGATATGTAGTTTACAATAAAGTATTTACAGTGAGATTAAAGACAAATGAAATTAAAAACAACATTGCACGCTCTATCTGGAGCTAATTTATGATATATATATATATATTCACTGAAAAAACCATAGGTTATAGACCATATATAGTTAGGAATTAGCATTTACAAAATCTTGAAAATTCACTGAAAAAACCATAGGTTATAGACCATATATAGTTAGGAATTAGCATTTAAAAAACCTTATTTTACTCACACAAAACCATTGAAATTCCATATATAGTTAGTTGCACTAACTATATATTGCGCACCCGCAATCCACTGCTGATCATGTCACATATTACATCATTCATGACATGGTCAGTGACATCACTGATGACATCACTGATGACATCTCAAATGACATCACTGATGACATCACTGATGACAACATCCAGTGACTATGTTTCTGTAAAGTTAAAATATGTCTTACATATTGAAGAATGAGTGGATGTATAAGTGTCTGGACGAAGGATTTAGTAGGTGCATGACTGAATGTATGAGTGAGTGATTAAATGTGTCTCACTGAGTGCATGGGTTAGTGACTAAACTGTCTTAATTTGTGCATCATTATGTCTGTTGTTCTGTAAACTGCTGCATGTGTTGATCAGTAGCTATATGAGTAACTATATGGGTTATTGATTGATTGCCCAAGTATTTGCATGGGAGACTGAGTGTGTGTGTGGCTGGATGGGAGGTGTGTGACTCTGTACAGATCAATGTGTACTTGTATCAATGATTGTATAAGAGAGTAAGTATGTGTTAGTATATGGTTGAAAACGTAAGGTGCTCTATGTTTAACTGTATAGAGTAGAAAATGGAAGTGTGATTGATTCTTTACAGGACTGACTAGGTGTGTGAGTAACTCCATGGATGAGTGGCAGAGTGTGAGTGTCTGTATAGGTGTATGAGTGCATATGATTGTGTTGTAAACATGAGTGATTGTATGTATGAATGATTGTATGGGTGAATGAGTGAATGTGTGTGTAGACGTAGGAATCAGTGAGTACGTATGTAGTAACTAGTATTGGTGTGTCAATGGTTTCAAAAATTATACTCTGTTTTTAACACTGGGTGAAACAGAGGTTATATTAAAATGTGAAGAGATGCATTGTATTGTCACATGAATAATATCATCAGTGATGTGGTCATTGATGTCAAATGAGATGTCATCAGTGATGTCATCAGTGATGTCATTTGAGATGTCATCAGTGATGTCATCAGTGATGTCACTGACCATGTCATGAATGATGTAATATGTGACATGATCAGCAGTGGATTGCGGGTGCGCAATATATAGTTAGTGCAACTAACTATATATGGAATTTCAATGGTTTTGTGTGAGTAAAATAAGGTTTTTTAAATGCTAATTCCTAACTATATATGGTCTATAACCTATGGTTTTTTCAGTGAATTTTCAAGATTTTGTAAATGCTAATTCCTAACTATATATGGTCTATAACCTATGGTTTTTTCAGTGAATTTCAATGGTTTTTTAATAGCAAATATCATAAGCTGTCGAATGTCAAGTACGTGGTAAGTGAAAACATTTTCGTGTTTATGCACACTGATCTGCTTTGAATGGTGCCCCCCCCCCTCATTTCTATTAGGAGTACTCTCTCTTTGCAGATAGTGAAAGGTAGTTAACGCAGGCCTTTGCCCCCGTTGTAATCCGTCGTGCCTGCTTCTCTCTCCATTTGATTGATTGTTATCCAAGTATTTACTGTTTTAGAATTAGTTCTCTTTGGTTCATTCTCTATTTACAAACAAACACAGAGTCGCAATACTCTGTTTAGTCTTTGCAGATAACGAAAAATCGTGTAAAAAAAAGAAAAGGAATCGAGCAAAATCAGTAGGCCACTAATGGGATCTCTTTTTGACCTCGCTAAAATAGAAACATTAGGAACAACCCCTCATGACAAATACAAAACTAGTGAGATGAACTGAACTCCACACAATGATGGCTGCAAAACAGCTCGGCTCCGCCACCCACCCCGCCCAAAATAACGATAAAGAGCGGCTGCCATGATTGGTTGCGGAATGGCCACGACGGAGCTACGAAATGATGCTGCTCTCATGCTAACCCCAGCTTCAGTCTGAAACATCCAGAAACACTGTAGACTACCAATTCGATCAGTTCCGGTAGCGCCCCAATGTAACCCGGTAGAGAAGAACTAGCCCTCCCCTCTTTGACTGATGGTTCTTGTTGCCTGTCCCTTCTGTTGTCATTTAACAGAACTATTTAGCCTGCTGAAAGGGGTTGTGTTCCGACCGCTGGTTGGTGGAGACATTTTGACTATATTCTGGACCTGCGTTGTCGCGTAATGCGTCATATGACGCGCCGCGTTAGCGCATCCGGAAGTCATCCGGGGCGCGCAGCGCGTAACGTAAGCATAACAAGTCATGTGACTTGTTAATAAAACTTTTCATTGGTTCATTTTACTTTTCTTATTGTAATGATGAAAGGCTTGGTCATATGACCTAAAAATTACGCTTTTCATTACTTCCGAACATTATTTTTTCTTAAATATATGTTATAATGTTCCAGACTAATGTACTTTCCCGGAAATTTTACAACTGTCCTGCAAGTAAAATATATTCTTTTTTCGAGAAAAAGAGCGTTTCTTCGTCCCATGATGGAGCCGTTGAGCAAAAGAGGGTCGACCTGCTGTCTTAGTCGCCGATACGCCTGAATATGAGATTCTTATCGATCACTTTATGTTGCAGGAATAGAAAACACAACAGCCCTTGACCATTTATCTTTACTGCGTTCCTTCGTATTATACCTTTTACCCTTCATGTAATTGGTCTGCTTTATTTCACTTGCCTTTTAATGATTCTAAAACAGTGACTATTATTACAAACTTTACCAATGTATATACTACTACCATGTTTTCTTTTAAAAACCTTTATTGTGAAAATTTCATTATACAAATACGAGCCTATAACCACGTGGGCCGGCCACGGAGCAAACTGTAATCGTATGTGATGAGTAGACATTTACACTGTAGAGGAACGTAACGGGCGGGCCATTAGGTTGCAAGAACTAAGGTGTCTAACAGTTACGGAATCGGTGGACGTACATTTTATAATTAAAATACGACAGGGCCAGTTACAATAAAATTATCTAGATATACATTTGCGGGCAAGTACCATGGGTGACGTTAATTCGAACTTTCAACAGTACAGTAATCAATAACACATCAGAACTTAATATCAATAGGGATGTCGAAATATTCAATCAATTCTCGTCCCCGCCCGCCATGTGCTTCAAAACTGCATACGTATCTCGTGATTTCAAGGTTCTGCAACCAGTACACAACAAGGAGTTACGAGTCCCATTTATTCCGGCGCCATTTTGGGCGAGGACGGGCAGGTCCAGGATATAGTCAAAATGTCTCTACCAACCATCGACTATGATGATGTTCATATGCTGTATTTATTAGAGTAACACTCATCTGTCCACATGAAATTAATTTGCCACAATCTAAACATGTCATTTTAATCTTTCCAAAGTTCTTCTAAAAATTTGGGACCGTTTCCCTTGCCTCTGAAGCTCTCAGTGCCACTTCTTTGATGAATGTACTAGCAGGTCAGGGGTTCTCCTCCAAATCTCTCTTTTATGCAGCACTATAATTAATTGGTGCCACCTCTCCATATGACGATGCATGGTATAGTTACCACAACTATATTTTTTTTCGGTTCCTCTGGAGAGTTCATCGTGGCAGATGAAGCGTGTAACGTACCGGGCATTTACCTTTTTTTGCATGTACAGGAAAGGAAAAAAAAATCGAGCGTCCGAGTTCTAAGGTGTCCCAGGGCCATTTTAGTGGAGGACATGATACAGCGATAATGCCCTGGATAAGGACACTTCCTTCGGGCACCCCACGCCGTCTTTCGGCGCAGCATTGTAGGATGGCCACACCAGTGCGGCAACTTGCTAGACACCACCTCGGTGCCATCCGGATCTCGGCGCCCCACTGCAGATGAACTGCCTCCACATGGAGAAGCGGGAGAGGCTCGTTTGCGCCGCCTCCCCCCCCCCTTCGGGCACCCCACGCCGACTTTCGGCGCAGCATTGTAGGATGGCCACACCAGTGCGGCAACTTGCTGGACACCACCTCGGTGCCAACCGAATCTCAGCGCCTTGTGTTGTCTTCCATTCCGAAAATATTGTTGGCAGCATTTTGAAAGGAAAGACAAACAGCCGTTTGTGGCCCTCACTACACCGTTCTCCTAGTGAGTCTCACATTGTTACATTTAGGAAGAATGTTGAAGAGTAGTATGTTGAAAATCTGAAGCCATTGTTATACAAACTCTCAACCAGCCTTGGATGGAAAAATCCTGAAGAATGTACAAACTGAAAACCAGTTTTTCTCTGTATAGCATCAGCAGCAACGCTTGAGTCAGCTTTGTGTGAAGCCGCCATTTTGATTCAATCAATAGCGTCCCCCTGCACACATTCAGGGACCTGGTCGTGTCTTCAGGTCAAACGGATTGTGGGACAAGATGCACAAAGGAAAAGGAAAAAAGTTCCGCCGGACCCCGGGAGGTGGCCGCCTATGTCATGGGCGATCTTAGGCCACACCAGGGCAATAGTGAAGCTGCAGCAGGTGCAAATAAGCTTCAGACAGTGTTACAAGCGCTGCTCAGAACTCTCAACTATGACACCACCTCGGTGCCATCCGGATCTTGGCGCCTTGTGCTGGTTCCGGCCTATTCACACATCGGTCCGCTACTGACGCCACCTCACAGGCCAACGGGGCACCCCACGCCGACTTTCGGCGCAGCATTGTAGGATGGCCACACCAGTGCGGCAAATTGCTGGACACCACCTCGGTGCCATCCAGATCTCGGCGCGTTGTGCTGCCTTCGGCCTATTCGCCACAAGTGCGCACGCAACTCAGCTGCATAGCGAGTGAAACACCAAGGGGCGCCCCACTGCAGCCGAGGAACCTCCATCTTGGGGGCGACGCACAGCATCACATTGCTTTCCAATGCAGTCAGATCCTCAAACAGCCCCCACTGACTGACGCGAACTCACAGGCCAACGGGGCGCCCCACGCCGACTTTCGGCGCAGCATTGTAGGATGGCCACACCAGTGCGGCAAGTTGCTGGACACCACCTCGGTGCCATCCGGATCTTGGCGCGTTGTGCTGCCTTTGGCCCCATTCGCACATCAGTCCGCTACTGACGCCATCTCACAGGCTAATGGGGCGCCCCACGCCGACTTTCAGCATTGTAGGATGACCACACCAGTACAGCAACTTGCTAGACATCACCTCGGTGCCATCCGGATCTCGGCGCCCCACTGCAGATGAAGTGCCTCTCAACTATGAAACCACCACTGTGACATCCGGATCTTGGCGCGTTGTGCTGCCTTCGGCCTATTCGCACATCGGTCCGCTACTGACGCCATCTCACAGGCTAATGGGGCGACCCACGCCGAGTTTCAGCATTGTAGGATGACCACACCAGTGCAGCAACTTGCTAGACATCACCTCGGTGCCATCCGAATCTTGGCATCTCAACGCCTAGTGGTATCTTCCATACAGAAAATATTGTTACGCTACCTTTGGCCCCATTCGCACATCAGTCCGCAACTTAGACATCACCTCGGTGCCATCCGGATCTTGGCATCTCAGCGCCTTGTGGTGTCAGTCAGAAAATATTGTTGCGCTGCCTTTGGCCCCATTCGCACATCAGTCCGCTACTGACACCATCTCACAGGCCAACAGGGCGCCCCACGCCGACTTTCAGCATTGTAGGATGGCCACACCAGTGCGGCAACTTACTAGACACCACCTCGGTGCCATCCGGATCTTGGCGCGTTGTGCTGCCTTCGGCCTATTCGCACATCGGTCCGCTACTGACGCAAACTCACAGGCCAACGGGGCGCCCCACGCCGACTTTCAACATTGTAGGATGGCCACACCAGTGCTGCAACTTGCTGGACACCACCTCGGTGCCATCCGGATCTTGGCGCGCTGTGTTGCCTTCGGCCTATTCGCACATCGGTCCGCTACTGACGCCGCCTCACGTGCCAACGTATTTTCTCCGCATTTTATACCCTATGCCGCATAACAGGTCATGTGACTTGTTTATAAAACTTTTCATTGGTTCATTTTACTTTTGGTTTCCTAATGATGGAAGGCTTGATCATATGACCTAAAAACAACACTTTTCATTGGATGAAAACTTTTTTTTTTTCCAAACGATGAAAGCCCCACCTTGTTTCTGGATGTTTCAGACTGAAGCTGGCGTCAGCATGAGAGCACCACCATCTCGTAGCTCCGTCGTAGTCATTCCGCGAGCAATCATGGCAGCCGCTCCCCACCAGAAGCCTGCAGGAGTCGGGGCCCCCAAAACTTTTGATGAATTCTCAAGGCGGAGGGGACGCTTTCGAGAATGGGGTCCAAGACCTAGCAGACAAGCGTCCGATTTCCAAGGTGTCCCAGGGCCATTTCAGTGGACCAGGCCCAAAAAGGAAAGAGCCTGCCGCCATTTTGAGAGTCCTGTGACAGCCGCCTATCGCTGCACCGCAAGAGTGGGCGCAACTCAGCTGAATTGCGGCTTTTGACACAGTGGACCAAAAACGGACGGAATGGCAACTGAAACGGTAAAGGGGCGCCCCACTACAACAGATGACACTCCACCTGGAGAGGCCCGTTCACGCCGCCTCCCCCGGGGCGCCCCACGCCGTTATTCGGAGCAGCATTGTAGGATACCAAAACCAGTGCGGCAACTTACTGGACATCACCTTGGTGCCATCGTTCTGCTGCCTTGGAACTATTCGCACAACAGTTTGCTACTGAAGACCCACCCCCCGCGACGCCCCACGCCGTTATTTGCTGGGTGGCAACTTACTAGACATCACTTTCGTGTCATCTAGATTTCAGCGCGTTCTGCTGCCTTGGAACTATTCGCACAACAGTTTGCTACTGATGACCCGCCGGAAATCTGGACGTTGTGCTGCGTTGGGACTATTCGCACAGCCGACCGCTACTTCGTTGTTTTTCCCTAAAAATGTTTATATGTTATTACTATTTTTGTTTTCTTGTATATATTTATAAATTATTAAAGTTTTATAATCTTACTACTTTGTCGGAGTGCTATATATTTTTAATGTGACACATAATTGTAAAAACTTTGATGTACAAAGAGTCATCCCTGGAATCTTCCGCTTCACGCTCGGTCCCCTCCCCAATCACAATACAGGATGGTTTTCAGATAATAGCAACGCTTCTGCTGTGACGGATCTCATCGAGTGTGGGCCTTGATCTACTATAACTCCTTTGAAGAGGGGTGAATCTTTACAGGTGTGGCCATAAACTACATCTGCAGGGCTAGCTGATACCCTAGGACCAGCCTGGACAATCGGACACAGAGGGAAAGGAGTGTCAGAGGGTGCAGTAGTGAATAGGGCGAAAGGGAGGTGTCGGGCGGGCACAGGGTGTGATTCTCAGGAAAGAGCAGCGCAGATGGGGGGAGGTTTATTACCCATGCATAAGACAGAGAGCGGGGGTGACCACTGCCTGGGGGAGATGCTTGCGAGGGTGGGGAGCCATGCTAAGGATCGACAGCGTGCACAGAGTGGGTCTGGTCAAGGCATCTAAAATGGCTGCCGTGCACGACAAAAGTGTGGCATTTGAAAAAAGACAAGATGGCGCAGACAATGTTTTTCAACACTTCCTGATTTCCTTCGAATCGAACGTTAACAGACGTTGGGGCATATTACCAAAGTTAAGCGATATTTATCCCTAACGATGCATTGCAAAGATTTTTTTACCGTCAGAAATTATCGCAGATAAACCTTGCTATTATCAAAGTTTATCGCAAATACGATAAAAACCGACCGCAATGCATTAATATCGCTGAAAACTCAGCGATATTCATGCATTACCGAGCTAATCCTCTTAGCCATGTTATCCACCTCCCATAGGATAACATGGCTAAGAACTGCTCAGGGCAGCTGTTACTTTTTGGAGATATTCGCGCTTATCTCGAATATTTCCAAAAGTTGATAATAGGAGATAGCGATGTTAGCGACTGTTTCCAGTCGCTAACATCTTGGCATGCCCACTTTGCATGTCATTAGTGATAAATATCACTCACATGCAAAGTGGGGCCCAAGATGGTCGCTATCTCCTACTAGCCGTCGCTAACTGGTGTTAGCAACAGCTAGGTAATACAGATATAATTTTATCTCCGCGAAGCGGAGCGCTGTTACAGATATATATCTTGTTTTTGAACGTTAATTTCTCAAAATGCACTGAAGCACATATATTGAGACCTAGCAAAGGCACATCGGGCTACCAGTCCCTACAATTTTGCCAAGTTTCGTGCAAATCCATTCAGCCGTAAGATTATTATTATAATTTTTTTTTTTTGCCCCGCGGGGCCCTTTTAAAACCTCCACATCAAACCTAGGGGGTCAGCGAGGATCTACTATTCCCCCTTATGGTCATTTGCCCCTTCGCTTTGGCCTCCTCTTGTCTCTCGATCCTACCGAGAGACAAGATGGCGGCCACTACGGACTGTTTGCGGCCACTACGGACTGTTTGGAATGTTGACAGACGCCGGAGAACCAATCAGCTTCGCTTCACAAAGCTCCGTTGCGCGAAAAGTACGCGTCCTAGGCCGCTGCCCGGTCCGCGCTTACAGATATATATCTTTTTTTAAACGTTAATTTCTCAAAATCCACTGGAGCACATATATTGAGACCTACAAAAGGCACATCGGGCTACCAGTCCCTACAATTTTGCCAAGTTTCGTGCAAATCCATTCAGCCGTTCGGGCTAAAAGTGAGGCCAACCGCCCTATGGAAATTAACATGGGAAAAACGCGTTTTGGGACCCCCCTTTTTTCTCGGCCCCCCCTTGACGAACCCCCCCCAAATTTTCAAAGGCTGCTCAGAAACAAAATGTGCCATTTTCCTGAAAATTTCAGCCAATTCCGTCCACAAACGGCAAAGTTATTAGACATAGAATTTTCAAAAATCCCATAGAGAAAAAATCCTAACTATATATACCTACTGGCGACCGCCAGTAGGTAATATATATATATTACCTACTGGCGGTCGCTAGTAGGTATATATAGTTAGGATTGGCTACCATAGGAAATCCGCAACATTCTATTGGGAATAACTCTGGCGCCGGTTGAGGAATTTGTGTGTAATTTTCCAAAATTTTGGCCAGCTCTGCTGCGCTCCTTCACTGAAAGTTTCGGGGGGATTCGTGAAGTGGGGGCTGAGAAAAAAGGGGGTCCCAAAATGTGTTTTCCCCATGTTAATTTCCATAGGACGGTCTGACAAGTCTACAGCCCGAACCGCTGAACGGAATTACGCCAAACTTTGCAAAATTGTAGGGACTGGTACGCAGATGTGCCTTTGCTATATTTGGTGAAAATCCCTCCAGTAGTTCCTGAGAAAATCAAAAGAGAAAAAATATATATATCTATAGCAGCTTACGTGTAAGCTTACTGTAAGCTTACCTTTCCGAGCATGAGCGGCATTCTGATTGGCTGCCAATGTCTGTCAACACTCCAAACCAGAAAGTGTTGGCAGCCATCTTGTGCCTCAGTAGACTGAGGCACAGGAAAGCAGAAAAACAAACGTGTAGAACTCAAAAAGGGGGCAGGGTAGAAGCAACCAGACCCCCTAGACCTGCTCAGGGAAAAAAAAAAATGTTTTCAAAATTCAAATTCTATGTCAGGAAGCGGAGGCGAGGATTTTGCTTGTCCTTTCTCTATTTTATTGGACATCACTGATGACATCATCCACGTGACAATCACATACACTATTACAATTTTTCATCACTCTTTGTAAAATACAGAGTATCATATTTGAATCCATTGTCACAGCAATACAAGTATCTAAAAATCCACTCAGTGATTCATAGATGTATACACACATCTAATTACTTACCTGTGGATTCACTCATACATGCTGTCAATGAACAATAGAACACTATCAAAAATACTTATACACCTATATCGACATTAAACAACAGCACACATCCTATTTACATATGAAGTCATCCTACTCACTTATGCAAACAATGGATCATACTTACATATTTACTTAGCAAAACACTTATACAAACACCACTTCATCTATTCATTTAGATAGTAAGTCATACTTAGTGAATTATAAAATCATTATTACAAGTATACAGTTATCCATACAGTCACTCACACAATCATTGAGTCCTATGTATACTTATTTATATACAACAACTGACACATACACTGCCTTTTATTTTTCTAGTTTGTTGGAAGTGTACCATTGAAAAATATATTTGCTCATCACCACACCCATAAAGAGATTCACTCACCCAAACTGTTAGAACATGTAGTTTTAACTTCATATATCTACTGAATCAACTATTCACACATCTTTGGACAGTCACACACACCCCACCGAACCACACACACTTTCACACTCCCATACAAATACTCAGTTAACTAATCAATAACTAATATAGACTTTCACATAGCTAGTAACCAACTGTAGAATCAGTTTACACAACGACTGACAAAGTGATACAGATATTCACACAGTTTAGTCACTATCCACTATATTTAGTGAGACATTATAAATTGGTCAAGTAAACAGTCAATTACACTGCTACTAAATCCTTCATCCAAATATTTATTTATATATATCCACTCATTCTTCAATGCAAATTGCTATATATATATAATGCATATTTAAATAACGAAGCAAACCACATTCACTGGATGATGTCATCAGTGATGTCATTTGAGATGTCATCAGTGATGTCACTGACCATGTCATGAATGATCTAATATGTGACATCATCAGCAGTGGATTGGGGGTGCGCGAAATATAGTTGGTACAACTAACTATATAGGAGCAATTTCAATGGTTTTGTATGAGTGAAATGTCCAGCTAACTATAACACCCCTAAAACTTATAGTTTTTTGAGTGAATTTCAAAGGTTTTTTAAAAGCTAATTCCTAACTATATAAGGCCTGAAACCTATGGTTTTTTCAGTGAATTTGCAAGTTTTTTTAAATGCTAATTCCTAACTATATAAGGCCTGAAACCTATGTTTTTTTCAGTGAATATATATATATATAGATAGATGGATAGATTGATAGATAGATAGATAGATAGATAGATAGATAGATTGATAGATAGATAGATAGATAGATAGATAGATAGATAGATAGATAGATAGATAGATAGATAGATAGATAGATATAGATATAGATATATAAATGTATACTTTCAAAAATATATAAATAGTGATTAAAACAGTTTTAAAATACAATAAATTAAATCTAGTCATGATATCTTAAAAGTAAAAAACAGATAGATAACCAAAATGTATATCAAACCTAATTTAAACATGAAAATGAATGTAAAAAAATAGTCAAAATAATACTGTGAACAAAATAAATACATTTAAAAAATATATAAACTGAAAAAATACACTTTTCAGGACACAGAAATATGTAATTCATTTTATTTAATTGAAACTGGCAAACATTACTGGCCTATATATATATATATTCACTGAAAAAAACATAGGTTTCACATTTGTTATAGTTAGGAATTAGCATTTAAAAAAACCTTTGAAATTCACAGAAAAAACCATAGGTTTCACACCAGTTATAGTTAGCTAAACATTTTACTCATACGAAACCATTGAAATTCACACGTTATAGTTAGTTGGACTCACTATAACTCGCGCGCCCGCAATCCACTGCTGATGATGTCACATATTACATAATTCATGACATGGTCAGTGACATCACTGATGACATCACTGATGACATCTCAAATGACATCACTGATGACATCATCCAGTGAATGTTTGTTCCTGTAAAGTTAAAATGTGTTTAAGATATTGAAGAATGAGTGTATGTATGAGTGTCTGGATAGTGGATTTAGTAGGTGCGTGACTGACTGTATGAGTGGGAGATTAAATGTGTCTTACTGAATGCATGGGTTAGTGACTAAACTGTTAGAATGTGCGCATCATTATGTCTGTTGTTGTGTAAGCTGCTGCATGTATTGATTAGTAGCTATATGACTGGCTATATGGGTTAATGATTGGTAACCCAAGTATTTGTATGTGAGGGTGAGTGTGAGTGGAGGTGGCTGGGAGGTGTGTGACTCTGTGCATAGATGTGTGAGCAGTTGATTCACTTGGTGTATGGTTTCAAGAGTGCATGTGGAAACAGCTGTATAGGCGTTTGACTGTGTGCATGGGTGTGTTGGTGACTGAATGGATATCTCAGTGCTACATGTCCAAGTAAGTACATATGTACAAAACAGTGCATGTGAGAGTTGGCATATATAAATGACTATATATAACAGCCTGTGATTGCATAAGTGACTGTATCTATCATATGTACATGTATCAGTGATTGTAAAAGAGAGTAAGTATGTGTTAGTCTATGTTTAAATAAGTAAGGTTTTGTGTGTATAACTGTATAGTTGTGGAAATGGGAGTGTGATTGATTCTTTACATGACTGACTAGGTGTGTGAGTAACTCCATGGATGAGTGGCAGTGTGTGAGTCTCTGTATAGGTGTATGAGTGCATATTTTAGTGTTGTATTGGTGAGTGACTGTATGTATGAGTGATTGTATGGGTGAATGAGTGGATGTGTGTGTAGACCTAGAAATCAGTGAGTGTGTATGTGGTAAGTGGTATTACTGTGTCAATGGTTTCAGGAATGGTAGTTTGTATTTAACACTGGGTGTATCAAAGGTTAGATTAGAGTGTAAGGAGGTGTATTGTATTATCACATGGATGATGTCATCAGTGATGTCATCAGTGATGTCATTTGAGATGTCATCAGTGATGTCATCAGTGATGTCATTTGAGATGTCATCAGTGATGTCATCAGTGATGTCACTGACCATGTCATGAATTATGTAATATGTGACATCATCAGCAGTGGATTGCGGGCGCGCGAGTTATAGTGAGTCCAACTAACTATAACGTGTGAATTTCAATGGTTTTGTATGAGTAAAATGTTTAGCTAACTATAACTGGTGTGAAACCTATGGTTTTTTCAGTGAATTTCAAAGGTTTTTTAAATGCTAATTCCTAACTATAACAAATGTGAAACCTATGGTTTTTTCAGTGAATTTCAAAGGTTTTTTAAATGCTAATTCCTAACTATAACATCTGTTAAACCTATGTTTTTTTCAGTGAATTTGCAAGGTTTTTTAAATGCTAACCCCTAAATAAAATATGTGTGAAAATCTTTGTTTTTTTCATGAATATAAATACAACATCAAAATACTGAAAGTTTTTTTTTCTCCTTTCTTTACTGCCCTTCCCTTAGTTTTTCATTCCCCTTAACTCACTCCTCTACCTATAGTCCCCTTCTTTCACTCACTCTTTGTCTCCTCTTTTGTCACTCACCATACTCCCCTTTTCTCACTCTTTCTCTTAGTCCCTTCCTTCCCTTCACTCAGTCATTTCAATCACTCATTTATGCACTATGCTTTCATTCAAAAAAATGAACGACACAGTGTATTTGGAATATAACTCTTTTTAAAGAATTGAATGAGTTCTGAAAAGAACTTTTTTTTTCTTTTGTTGTTTTATATTTTTTTTAGCTTTTTTTAAAGTTTTATTTTTTTTTGTTTTTTTGCAAAAAATTCAGGAACTGCAACTTGGTAACTGTTCAACAACAACAAAATAAATGAAAAATATAAAAAAAAATGTATCTCCTTTCAGAGCATTTATGATTCTGAATGCTGCGTTCAATTACTTTCAGGCTCTGTTCACCAAAAACAATAACATCAAAACATTTGTTGCATCGCATATTCACATGTGCCAAATATGGCTTAAGGTCCATTTCTGCTGTTGCTGGCGATGGAGGTGGAGCTGTAGATGTGCTGGCCACAGCTGGTGGAATCTGCTGGGAAAGAGCTCTTGTGGCTGCTTGGGCATATTGCACAGGGTGGACATTTTTTACATGTCTTACCATAGTATGGATTGAAAAAGAGTATTTTTTAAGAGGGTTTCCCCTTGAAAGAACAGTACCACAAAGGGTACACGTTACTTTAGGGGCATTTACCTTTTTGAGTCCCTCAGGAAAAGTAAAAAACTTCCAAATAAAAGAAGAATTCCCCTTCTTTGGCTTGCTGGCGATATTCTATGTGGGATTCAGAAGAAGAAGATGTTGTTTCCTGTCTTTCTGCCATCCTGTTGTTTTTTCTGCTTCCAGTTCCAAAAAGGGTCCTTCTTCCAGGAGAATAAAGCAAATAGTGAGGGAAATGGGTGGGATTTTTGAAGATTCTAGTTCTCAAACTACTATGAACCAATGAAAAATGTTGTTTTCGAGTCACATGACTTGACGAGCGCGCTCGGGTGCGCGCATGTGGTGCGCGCACTCGGTCGCGCACGTCGCTTTAAAATGGCGTTTTGCTCGATTTTCATAAACGTTTCAAAACGTGAAAAGGAGGCACGGTAGACACTCCCTGACCCCCTAGAGCTTCTCAGGGTGTCTCTAAAGAACCCCGGAGGGCAAAAAAACCCTTTTTTAAAAAACATTATTTTGCGAGGTGCGCGACCGGGTGCACGCACCCCGCAAATTTTTCAAGAAAAAAAAAGGGAGGTTTTGCCCGTCGGAGTTGTTTAGGGACCCCCTGAGAAACTCTAGGTGGTCAGGGAGTGTCTACCTTGCCTCCTTTTCATGTTTTGAAACTTTTATGAAAATCGGGCAAAACGCCATTTTAAAGCGACTTGCGCGACCCGAGCGCGCACGTCAAGTCATGTGACATCGAAAACAACACTTTTCATTGGTTCATAGTAGTTTCTGTTCTAGAATCTTCCAAAACCCCACCCACTTCCCTCACTATCTGTTTTACTCTCATGGGAGAAGGAGCCGTTGCAACTTTCCTGAGAATTTTCTGAAATGGCTGCAAGACAGGATTCATCTTCTGATTCTGGGGAAGATTATCGGCTACCTCAAAGAACAGGGAAGGAATCTTTCATATGGAAATTTTTTAGTTTTCCTGAAGGACTAAAAAAAATGAATTCCCCGAAAGTCACTTGCACTATATGTGGCACTGTTCTATCAAGTGGAAATCCTTCAAAAAAGTACTCCTTTTCAATACATACAATGATAAGGCATGTCAGACAAGTGCACCCTGTGCAATTTGCACAGGCATCAACAAGAGCTCTGGCCGCACAAATACCACCAGCTGTGGCCAGCTCATCATCTGGAGGACCACCTGCATCTCCATCAACTGCAGAGATGGACTTAAGACCAATCTTGTCAAAAGTCCACATGAGATGCAACAAATGTTTTGAAATTATTGTGTACGGGGAGCAGAGCCTAAGTCTGATCGAGCGGAGAATTAATGAACATCAATGCTCCCAGAGAAGATGATTTTTTTCAAAGTTTGGATTTATTTTGTTCCTGTTGAACAGTTTTGCAGTTGAAGATTTCTGTTCCTGTTTGAAAAATCAAAAAAAATATAAAACTTTCAAAACAGAAAAAAATATATAAAACAGCAAAACAAAAAAAAAAGTTCTTTTCAGAACTAACTCATTTTTCCAAAAAGAGCTCTATTTCCCACAAGGACCCCCTGAGCAGGCTTAGGGGGTCAGGGTGCTTCTACCCGGCCCCCTTTTTTGAGTTCTACACTTTTTTTATCTGCTTTCTTTTTTTTTTTTTTTTTTTTTTGAAAACCTTTATTGAGAAAAAATAGGAGATACATGCGCAAGCCCACAACCATCATGGCCGGCCGCAAAGACAGTCAATAGAAACAGGAGAACCGTAGGCCAATCTATAATCCGGATATTACAAAGTACACCAGACGTGACTGCGGGGTGCGCAACACAGGATACGAGGTTTCATTTTTAAATTTAGAAGAAGAGAGGGGGCTGCAACAACCAGGACTGCACACCTTACATAAAGGGACACAAAAGAAACAAGGGGGACGCACCCCATTTGCAATCGGAGATAGCCTATGAATACAGCAAACATACAATAAGCAGCTGCAGCGATAAGACTGGACAATAAGCAGCATTACAGAAAGCAACAATTCCAAATATGATCCCAGAGAGCCCACCCCCAAGAACAGGAAACAAAGGCTAATTAAGATGCAGGAAAAGAAGAAAGAAAAAGAAAAAAAAAGAAAAAGGTGCGAGACCCAGAGACAGCCAACCCTATTAAAGAGGAAAGAACCCTCCCAAAGCCGGAAAAGAGCGATAGGGACCATAGAACAAAACAAACTAAAATAACAAACCCCCCCCGCACCCTCCACCCTGCACCCCTGTAATGGCTACGGCCTAATCCACTAACAGCGTGCCTGTCACCCCGGAACTGACCCAAAGTAGGGAAAAATGTAAAGAATGGAGGAGGAGGGGAACAGACCCGCTCCCGGGCACCCGGTGCCCCCCGCCGGCAATCAGAACCTATAAGTACAAGGGGTCATCATCGAGCAAGGTATGAACAGTCGGGACTATTGCGAGCGGAGCGTAAGCAGTAGTAAGCATGAAACAGGATTGACTATAAAACAGTACATTCCGCTCCCCAAAGCAGCAATACCCACTGTAATAACAACGTTATGAAAGCAGTACCCCTTGCAACATAAGCCATAGACAAAAATGGAGAGCAAATCTACAGCAGTCCCTCGGCCTCTCCCTCACATAATCGTTATATCTGCACAGGATGTGAACTAAAGCAGCAAGAGTCAGACCAAAGTAAACAAGTCACAAGGGACAAAATCATCCCAGCGCAGCATTATATAAGGCGACGTGTCGCGCGACCCCCACAGCCCCCAGCACAAAAGACGAGGACCCGAAGGAGAGTCATTTATCCTTGTCCAATCTTACGGATATCACCAGATCCAGTAACATTACCAAACTCCAGCAAGTGCGACGGGCAAGACCTGGCATGAGAACAGACCTTCCACACTTTAAGCAACGAAGTATCACAGGAGAACAACATTTCAATGTCCAAACACGGCAGGAGCAGCACCAGGATCTTCAGCAGTAGGTCGTAGGAAAAGAATCCCTCAGTCAAATCTAGTCTAGCGCCTCCAGACTGTCCAGTGCATCCAATAGTACAATCATGGAATGTCGCGAGGCACAGTGTTTCGGACCCTCCAGCTGAAGTAATGGGCGCCATCTTGAAGCATCTGGGCGCTGAAGACGGCGTCTCGCCATGTGATAATGGGTCAGCCGATCTCATTCGCTCCACCGCGAGGGTTACCATATCCAACTTGCCCCCCAGTAGTCGGGCGCCCTGCACCAAGGTGTCACGGAGGGCAGGTAGGGAGGCCATCAGATCGCCAAGGCGCAAGTCTGTTCCGTGCCCCCCGTGTACCATGTTCCCCTTCTCCATAGTAGCACGGGGCAAAGCAGGTCCGGAGCGAGGCTATGGCACAGGCGGCAAGGCAGCGAGCAGTGTAACTCCGCCGGCAGGGCCGCCGAGATCAATTAAAAGTCGCCGCTGGAGTCAGTTCAGCTGAGCGGCGGCTCGCCGGAAATTCGGGAGCCTCCCGTCTGAAGCGGGACGAGTAACAAAACACTTCTCGGTGGAGAACAAGTGGAAATTGTGTCGCACTATCTATCTACACGGAGGCAGAGTGACAGTCTCGGTCCTCCCACGCGCCCACAGTCTGCCAATATGGGCCCGCCAGAAGAACCGCCGCCACACGCCACTTCGGAGCTGACCGGTCCCTCCAGGCCACCGGCGGCCGCTGTTATTCACTCAGGGACCAGCTTCACAGTATGGCCGAGTCCCCGGTCTCAGGGCCGCTGCGGGCCGCGAACGTCGCCGACCATATCTCGCCTCCACAAGCAGACACGAACCTCGGGTCTTCACCCTCGGTAATCGGACGCTTTCATGTCCCCGTGCGCTCCGTCGTGCTGCGGTAGTTCATGCAGGATGTGGTCTCGGGAGGAGATGGTGATCGGAGCCCAGGGACTAGGCAGCCATTGCGCTTTATCTGCTTTCTTGTGCCTCAGTCTACTGAGGCACAAGATGGCTGCCATCAATTTCTGTTTTGGAGTGTTGACAGACAGTGGCAGCATGAAGCTCGTGCACGGCAAGGTGCGCGCACGGTGCGCGCTTATAGATATATATATATGTGTTTTTGAAGTTAATTTTCGAAAATACCACTGGAGCAATTTTCACCAAATATAGCAAAGGCACATCTGCGTACCAGTCCCTACAATTTTGCAAAGTTTGGAGTAATTCCGTTCAGCTGTTCGGGCTATAGACGTGTCAGAACGTCCTATGGATATTAACATTGGGAAAACACGTTTTGGGACCTACTTTTTTCTCAGCTCCCACTTCACGAATCCCCCCAAAACTTCAGGGAAGGAGCGGAGCGGAGCTGGCCAACATTTTGGAAAATTACACGCAATTTCCTCAACCGGCACCAGAGTTATTCCCAATAGAATGTTGCAGATTTCCTATGGTAGCTAGGTCCTAACTATAACTACCTACTGGCGACCGCCAGTAGGTAATATATATATATATATATATTTTTCACAAAGGCTCAGCTTTCGAAGGATCACTCGGCAACAGGCCAGTTAAAAAACTGTTATTTATTGCATTCCAGGATGAATACCAATCTCCGTCATTTCTTGCAGTCCGCCCAACGCGTTTCAGTGCACTTCGCACTTTCCTCAGGGGCAATTGGCAAAACAGTGTTAAAGGCAGTTCAAGCTAACATTTTAGTAATGCAGCCTGGGTGCTTTGTAGCACGTGATCCCCAGATACTTATGGGAGTTGTAGTCATTGCTGCCATTAGTGAAACCCACAGTGGGTCCTGTTAGTCCAATTAAATTAAAGACTTTCACAGCGCTATTTGATGTCCATTCACTGTGATTTAAAAGCACTTCAGTGTGCTCCGGTTTTTGGATTCTCCTGCATTGGTGCCGCCTGCTGTCGCCATTTCCATCAGGGACAGTCCCTGCAGACCGGCCCCTCTACCTTGCTGAGGCGGTGCTCCTTCCATGACGCAGCTGTCGTGTAGATTTGTTTTTCATAAAGGCTCAGCTTTCGAAGGATCACTCGGCAACAGGCCAGTTAAAAAACTGTTATTTATTGCATTCCAGGATGAATACCAATCTCCGTAATTTCTTGCAGTCCGCCCAACGCGTTTCAGTGCACTTCGCACTTTCCTCAGGGGCAATTGGCAAAACAGTGTTAAAGGCAGTTCAAGCTAACATTTTAGTAATGCAGCCTAGGTGCTTTGTAGCACGTGATCCCCAGATACTTATGGGAGTTGTAGTCATTGCTGCCATTAGTGAAACCCACAGTGGGTCCTGTTAGTCCAATTAAATTAAAGACTTTCACAGCGCTATTTGATGTCCATTCACTGTGATTTAAAAGCACTTCAGTGTGCTCCGGTTTTTGGATTCTCCTGCATTGGTGCCGCCTGCTGTCGCCATTTCCATCAGGGACAGTCCCTGCAGACCGGCCCCTCTACCTTGCTGAGGCGGTGCTCCTTCCATGACGCAGCTGTCGTGTAGATTTGTTTTTCATAAAGGCTCAGCTTTCGAAGGATCACTCGGCAACAGGCCAGTTAAAAAACTGTTATTTATTGCATTCCAGGATGAATACCAATCTCTGTCATTTCTTGCAGTCCGCCCAACGCGTTTCAGTGCACTTCGGACTTTCCTCAGGGGCAATTGGCAAAACAGTGTTAAAGGCAGTTCAAGCTAACATTTTAGTAATGCAGCCTAGGTGCTTTGTAGCACGTGATCCCCAGATACTTATGGGAGTTGTAGTCATTGCTGCCATTAGTGAAACCCACAGTGAGTCCTGTTAGTCCAATTAAATTAAAGACTTTCACAGCGCTATTTGATGTCCATTCACTGTGATTTAAAAGCACTTCAGTGTGCTCCGGTTTTTGGATTCTCCCGCATTGGTAGCAGCCTGCTGTCGCCATTTCCATCAGGGACAGTCCCTGCAGACCGGCCCCTCTACCTTGCTGAGGCGGTGCTCCTTCCACGACGCAGCTGTCGTGTAGATTTGTTTTTCACAAAGGCTCAGCTTTCGAAGGATCACTCGGCAACAGGCCAGTTAAAAAACTGTTATTTATTGCATTCCAGGATGAATACCAATCTCCGTCATTTCTTGCAGTCCGCCCAACGCGTTTCAGTGCACTTCGCACTTTCCTCAGGGGCAATTGGCAAAACAGTGTTAAAGGCAGTTCAAGCTAACATTTTAGTAATGCAGCCTGGGTGCTTTGTAGAACGTGATCCCCAGATACTTATGGGAGTTGTAGTCATTGCTGCCATTAGTGAAACCCACAGTGGGTCCTGTTAGTCCAATTAAATTAAAGACTTTCACAGCGCTATTTGATGTCCATTCACTGTGATTTAAAAGCACTTCAGTGTGCTCCGGTTTTTGGATTCTCCCGCATTGGTAGCAGCCTGCTGTCGCCATTTCCATCAGGGACAGTCCCTGCAGACCGGCCCCTCTACCTTGCTGAGGCGGTGCTCCTTCCACGACGCAGCTGTCGTGTAGATTTGTTTTTCACAAAGGCTCAGCTTTCGAAGGATCACTCGGCAACAGGCCAGTTAAAAAACTGTTATTTATTGCATTCCAGGATGAATACCAATCTCCGTCATTTCTTGCAGTCCGCCCAACGCGTTTCAGTGCACTTCGCACTTTCCTCAGGGGCAATTGGCAAAACAGTGTTAAAGGCAGTTCAAGCTAACATTTTAGTAATGCAGCCTGGGTGCTTTGTAGCACGTGATCCCCAGATACTTATGGGAGTTGTAGTCATTGCTGCCATTAGTGAAACCCACAGTGGGTCCTGTTAGTCCAATTAAATTAAAGACTTTCACAGCGCTATTTGATGTCCATTCACTGTGATTTAAAAGCACTTCAGTGTGCTCCGGTTTTTGGATTCTCCCGCATTGGTAGCAGCCTGCTGTCGCCATTTCCATATATATATATATATATATACACCATCACAGTTAGGTGAGATGTTCAGTAACAAAGTAATGTTTTAAATTCTGAACACCACAGATATTGATCTGTTATAGTGAACTATATTACGTGCCCATCCATGCCCAGGTTTGTCATCAGTAATTTAATTGCAAATGTTCCAGTGATATTATCAATGATGTCATGGAAGATGTCATGAGTGTTGTAATATGTACGGCAATTAGCAGTGCATTGAAAGGGCACGAGTTATAGTTACTCGAGATAACTATAAAAGGTGAATTTCAGTGGGTTTTGGAGTTAAAACATTACTTATTTACTGAACATTTCACCTGACTATAACGTCACTTATTATAGTTTATCAGAATGGAGGGATAAGGGAGTGAAGCGTCCGTTTCTTTCCCCTTGGGTAAGTTATAGATTCATCAAAACAAAAACGGACACTTGTTACACCTAATGACCATTGGTTAAAGAGATGTATTAGAGTATCCTCAAAACCTCAATGTTTCTGGAGTGCGGTATATCTGTTTCATCCGCCCCACATTAGAGTTGTGGCAGTTATCATTGGGTACTCCAAAAGATAGTGAGTTGCCAGCCTCATCCAGAGGCACCTCTGGTCTATGGTGCAGTGTCCAGAGAAGTGAGCAGAAAAAGTGTGAAAACAAATTTTTGAAAAAAAGGAAAAAATGTTAAAACAGGGGAAAACCACCCAAAGTTTTTTTAATAGAGGGTAGATATCCACTGTGGTTAAAAATAGAGGTACTGCAAATTAGATCAAGTTACTGGATCTAGCAGTATATTAATGAGATCGTCGACATGTTTCAGCTCCTTGGGCCCGAGGGGTCTGCGGAGCTTTCGTCAGGACTAACAAACAGAAAGTTATACTCACACAATTTGTGTAGTATCTTTTTGATGTGGGCGTTTTCTGATAATTATTTCTGAAAACAATTCCTCCAAATTCTGAGTTGGAGGAACCCTTTACTTCATCGGGGGTCCCGCTATTCCTAGCCCAGAGCCGCGTGTAGGGATTCTCCCTGACTTGTGCTGACTCTGCACCCGGGGGAAGAGTCAGCACAAGTCAGGGAGAATATATATTTAGTGGAACTACATAAAAACAAATGATGTATTCATATTTAAAAACATTATTATATACGTTTAAAAAAGCAATATTCTTACCACCTATACTTTGTCACTCGATATTTTTCTTGTGACAATATTTTTGTCAAAATATTCATGTCAGGCAGGTTAAAACTACAATTTTCAAACTGTAAGAACCACAGGCAAAGACAGAAATCACATAAAGGGAAACATTTTATTTTTTAAACTTTTGTTTTGGGGAAGAGACAGCACTAGTCAGCCTCCTTACCACTTCCTGGACTCTGCTCACTGCAATCTGGGGCACAGGGAGGCTGCAACTCACAAGATGGAGAATGATTTGGAGTGCACCCAGCAAGGCCTTAAGGGGCCTGGGCTAGTGTGAGGGGACGGCTCAGAGTTGCCTGGTAGTTGAATAGCCAATCCCCAGTCCTGTGTCTGCCGGCCTTGGGTTGGGGGGGGGGGGACTGGGGAGCTGCTTTTTCTGTTCAGAATCTCCTAGGAGACAGACAGGCTCAATCCACACTTTGCACTTCGGCATGTAAAGGCCTGACTAACTTCAAATCTAACAATACTGTTTGAATAAAACTTTACTCCCTCTACTGGCCAAAAAACAAAGTGCACAGTCCCTAGTAAACACAGATTAAACATCTCACAGAAGCACCCTCTGATGTAGAATATCCCTGTTGCGGGGGGGGCAGGTTTCACTGGCTTGTGAACACAAAATGGTGGCTGGGGGGAGCACTGTTTTAACATACAGGTCTTAGCACAGAACAAGGGAGAAATTTGGAGGGAAAACTTAAAGTCATCAGCAATGAAAGGGAAAAACGACAGAGTTTGGACTGCAAATCCTACAATTCAACACGTTAAATGGAAACAATCATGGGCAGGAAAAAACACAAGTTTAAAACACAAAACAGGGGATAAAATATCCAATCACAGGCAGGTTAAAACTACAATTTTCAAACTGTAACAACCACAGGCAAAGACAGAATTCACAGAAAGGGAAAATCGCTTTTTAAAAACTTTTGTTTTGGGGAAGAGACAGCACTAGTCTGCCTCCTTACCACTTCCTGGACCCTGCTCACTGCAATGTGCAATGTGGGACAGTGTTACCATCCATAATACAGCCCATGATAGCCATTCTGGTGTTATAAAGGGGCAGCGTAACAGGTACTGAGGCAGCCATTATGCCTACTGTAGTGTCCCTGCACTAATATCTTTGATACATTTTCCAGTAACCGACCTTTTCTCCTTCCCTTCACTAATTTCCTTGAAGGTTTTTTTTCTGCATTTTGTTTTCAGCTTAAAGTCTGCCATTTCAGTTGTATTGTATATTCCCATATGATTTATGTGGTGCCAAGAATCTGTACTCCTTGCATGTGATGCACATTAAAAATAAATAATAGTCTCTCTCACTTCAGACAAAAAGAGTCCCTGAGAACAGGAAGCCCGTATACAGCATTTATTTTGAAATACAAGTAAAAATGTTTCCATGAAAATCTCACCAAAAGGGGATAATATAGTCAAAATGAATCAGCCCCACATTTTGGAAGAACAGTGGTGGGAAAAATTGATTTTATGTAAAAAAATCTTTAAAATGGAGCGAAACAGTGAATGAAGGAAAAATCTTCTGGGTCAATAAAAGAGCACTTGCAAAATAAAGAAACTGGTGTTCGACATCTTCACTGTAGAGTGGGAAAATTAACTGTCTGTCTGCTCGCATTCCAAAAAAAGTCTACATTCTCTAAAGATTCATATATTAATCCTATTATTTCAGGGACATTAGGCATTCATTCTAATCTTACATAAACGTCGATGTATGATGGTGGTTGTGTTGGTATATGATGTTGATTGTATAGGCATATGATAATAGGTGTGTAGTACGCTGTTTGTTGTGTGGGCATGATATTGGTTTAGTTGGCATTTGATAGTAGAATTCCTGGTACATGACAGTGGGTGTGCTGAAGTTTAATAGTGGTTGTTTTTCCCAAATGATGTGAGTTTTGTGAATGCATGATGGTGGGTGTGTTAGAGTATGATGTTGTTTGTGTGAAAGATTGTGGGCAGTATATTGGCATATGATGGTGATTGGGTGATCATATGCTTGGTATGTGGATGCGAGATAGTGCATGTGTTCATGTACAATAGTGGATGTGGTGGTGCTTTATATTGGTTGGGTGAATGCATAATTGTGGGTGTTGTTGGTGTATGATGTAGCTTATGTAGACATATGATGGTGAGTGTGTTGTTACATGATGTTGGCTGGTTGGAATTTTGATAGTAGGTATTACCTGCCTCCCTGCGATCCCTCTGTAAAGTGCTCCCCTGCAGCCACTTTGTGTGCCCCTACCACCCGGCAGCCTATCTTTGTGCTGCCCTATCCTCCTATCTATCATCGCCCCTGCAGCCCCTCAGTATATACCCCAGCTCAGCAACCCTTGTATGCTGGCATGCCCTGCCGCCACAGCCCCCTCTGTGCCCCTCTCTCTCTCCCCTGCAGCCACACAATGCGCTGCCCTTCCTTTCTCCTGCAGCCCACTATAGTGGGGAAACAGCCTTTACCACGCTGTCAGAATCATGCAGTGCCTTTACAACGTGGGCCCTACAACGAACGCGCCATTACCATGCGTTCGTTTTTCACGCAAGCCATTATAACAACTTGCTTTAGGGAACTTTATGTTGGACTCGTGTTCGATTTTAAGTCCAACACCTTCACTACTGTTGTACAGACTGAAGTTGGAATAGTAAACTATACTATTTTAAAGTCCAGTGCTCCCCTAAGGAAAGTAGTTGTAATGACTTGCATGGTAATGGAACACGTAGTAACAATGTGTTCGTTTCAGTGCCCATGTTGTAAAAGCATGTGTGGTTCCATCACACAACCCTTGAGTGCCTCACAGCCCTGCCCCTGCACCTCATCTATGTGTCCCTCTATGTGATCCCGCCTCCTCTGCATCCTGTGCATATGACACCTTGCTTCGCCCAATAGACCCTGGGCCTCATTTATGAAAAGTGACGCATCGCTGCGAGAAAACAGCGATGCGTCACTTTTCATTGCACCCTCCTTGCGACACCAATGATGCGTCATATTTACAGTATGACGCATCATGTCGCAAGGAGTTACAGATACATCAGTATTTCTGACATGTCTGTAGGCGCAAAAGTGACGTATTGCTGGAGTGTGTCACAAAAGTGACGCAACTCCAGCAATGTGTCCTTTCACATGGGGCAAGCCCCATGTGAAAGGGCTTGTGTCAGTCTTACGCCTGCTGTGAGGCAGGCCTAAGATTTTGACACATTTTAGTCCTAGGAGTGGCGCAGTTAAATCTCATAGATTTCACTGCGTCACTTCCATAACCCTTTCTTGCGTCAATACGCCCCCCTTGCACACATTATACCTGGCGCAGGTATAATGTGGCACAGGGGTTTACAAAGTGACGCATCTACCTAGATGCGTCACTTTGTAAATATGGCGCAACAAGGCGCCTTTTTACGCCACTGGTGTGTCACAAAAAGTAACGCACCGGCAGCGTAAAAGTGGCGCACAGCCTCATAAATGAGGCCCCCTATGTGTGCCTGCAACATTGTAACTGTAAATTTACTGAAAATGCAAACTAAACCTATCGCCTTCACCAGAACTTTTTTAATCTCTATCCTGACAACTCCAAATAGCCCGGTGTCTCTGGACTTTGTAATATTGGACCAAGAAACACGTGACTTAGTTTTAAGGGGTGCAAATCCTCTCCCATTGAAATCACTGTTGGCTGTGGCTCCATGCAGTGGTCTAATCTAGCCCCCGTCCACCACTATCCTGCCCCATAGGGGTAGCAGAGAACATTCCCCAGTGTTGGCCTGACCTGCTGCGACTGTCTCCCACTGCAGCATCCCCGAATCACAGCACTCCCACGGCTGCCATTCACCACCTGCTCAAAGCAGAAGGAAATGTTATTGACCCGGAATCGCGAGTGACACGAGGAAAATGACTTGCTGTTCCCCAGTCCACGTGTTATTTCCCATTCCCGATCCAATAACATGTAATGCCTATTATTTGGTGCTGGAATACGGTCTTGATCGGGGATTCTGTCCCCCCAGGATATCTGCACCAAACACTGAGAACTCCTATTAAGTTCTAACAATCTATGTATTCACTTGCAGGCATCTCTGCACCTTTGTGTAGAAGAATTGATGTAGGCCGTGTGCTCCACTAAATTGACCAATCACAGTTTAGGGGACAAACGTACAATTTTCTACATAATAAACATACTTTAAATGTAGGTCTTGTTGCTTGGAAACACGATGAGTAGTGTTTTAATTAAAGAGTATTTTTACTTTGATAGAGTACGTTATAACGGATAAATGGGAACATGAACAAAAAATGGTGTTTACCCTGGTGGAAATTCCAGATCACAATTTACAAATGCGTTCTAACGAATCCAATCACTGTCATTTGAGATTTTTTTATTGGGCATACGTTGTTCAATTGTCAAAACCCCCTATGCTGCAAACTAGTCCAATAAACAAAGTTTATAACTAGCAACAAAGCTGATTTTTCTGTCCCTGGTAGTGCTATTTGTGTACGTAAGGCCTCGCAATGCAGGTTTATTTTAGGCTGGAGGTGCTTTGGTGTATGCGCTCTTCCTTTGTCATCAGAAGTGCAAATCACTTGTGATGGTGCAAACA